>NC_073240.2:88938181-89241212 GCF_029281585.2 Gorilla gorilla gorilla
ACTCCTCAATGGCTTCCAATTGCTCTGAGCTTAAACATCATTTTTTTTTTTTTTTTACCTTGGGTGAGGTATTTTACCTCCCTATTCTTCCAACTCACTCAACTCCAGACCCCTGGCTTCTTTTCAATTCCTAAGTGCAGGATGCTCTTGCCTGTTCTGTTTTCTCCATGAGGTGCATGCTGAGCCTCCAAAAGTTCATCAAAGGTAATAATATAATAATGGTAGGGGTATGGGGAGGGTATGTGACAGTGAATTCTGTACATGCTAAAGGAGTTAAAGAGCTTCTGGTGTAAACCCTCACGTTTTTCTTGAGGAAACTGAGGCTGAGATAAGTAAAGTGGCTTTCTTAGGGCCTCACTCTAGGTCAGTGAACCAGAAAGAGAATGCAGTTTCCCTGACAACAAGTGTTGTGCCTTTTTTCATGAAAACTTGCTGGATCCAGTCCTCTCTCCATGACCAAATGCTGCCAAAGTGTCAGACTTGTTTTTAATATAGTGCTTGATCTTGCCAAAGGTTTAGATCAGGGGTCAGCAAACTATGGCCCATGGGTCATGCCCAGCTTGCCACCTGTTTTTGTAAGTTAATTTTTACTGGAACCCAGCTATGCTCATTTGTTTGTTTTGTATTGTGTATGCCTAATTTTGTGCTACAAAGGCAGAGTTGAGTAGCTGCAACAGAGACCTTCTCGCCTACAAAGCTGAAAATATTTACTATCTGAGTCTTTACAGAAAAAGTTTGCTGTCTCCTGGTTTAAATTCTCAGGTAATTATGTTCCTTCCTCACCCCTATAATTTTTAATGTCATCAAAGGACTTTGGCAGAGAGGGGAACACCAGTACGACTGTGGGTATATGTGTTATCATAAGACAATAATGCTCATTCACTCACTTAACCAGTCCCGATGACGCTCCTGCCGTGTTCAGGTTGTCACCCCACAGATGGAGGTGGTTTCGTGCACTGTGAGCACATCAAACATTACTTCATATAATGTAAGCACAAATCTGTATTCCAGTGTCACATGTAAATGAAATATACATGAAGCTCAAAACAGTGGTTTTATCATTTTCTTAAATTGTCATTTTTCTTCCCATCCATTGACAATCAAAATAGGGTTGCGTGCAGTTGTATAAACTGCCCTGGGTTTCGCATGTAAAAATGATGTAAATACCAGATCTTGTTACTTTTTCACTGGCCAAAATCTGTGCATTTTCCCATCTTTAGGTGACTGAGAATAGCAATTTGCCAAGTCTCTCCCTCCCTCCTTCCCCTGCTCCCCACCCAACACCACACACACATACCCCAGAGTTATGCTCCATGAGTGAAGAAGTTGGCATTAGATTTCACTGACTGCGAGGGAAGAGGAAGCCAGGTAGGAACCAGGTAGGATTTTTAACACTTAGTTACTCAGGAAGCAGGCAACGGAGTCAGAAGTTAAGAATAAGATCTCATCTCCCACTTTCCACCCACATTCCCTCCTCTCAATACTACCTCTTTGGATAGAAGCTTATCACAACCATTTGCTTTGTCAGATTGTCCCACGAAAAGGGAGGCAAGCCCCCGGCTACTGGGATACTTAGACAGGACAGACACTGGGAGCATTTGGTCTCAATGAGCTTTCTTCTTCCCATACAGTTTTCTCTTTTGACAAATGATGGAATCCAAACTCCAGCGGCAGACTCAAACTGTGGGGAAAGTTAATGAGGTAGGAGGCATCAGGTGAGTTACTCTGACACAGGGTGAGGAGGATGGAAATTTCTACAGCCTGAAAGAAGCCCAGGGAGCCAGCAAGCTTGTGCCTTTTTCCTGAGGAGTACGAACCAGTGCAGTGGCCATGGTGGCTCTGTGCAGGAAAGTAGGGGGATGGTGTTTCTTCTGCTGTGCACAGAAAATTGACCCTTTCTTTGCCCTTGGCAGACCATGTATAATAAGATTACTGTGTAATCCTTGTTGCTTGTCCTAGGAGCAGCCTTATCAGAAGGACAGAGAGGCATTTTACATTTGGATCTACTGTATGTATTATCTCCCAGCTGCTCCTTTTAATTTTATTTTCAGAGACAGGGATTTGCCCTGCCTGAAGAGAATAGAAACACAGGGCTAGCCCCTGCCAGCCCCATCAGCCCTCAGGGCTTCTGGGCACCCATATTAATGCACAGGACCTGCCAAACACTGAGACATCCCCCTCCCCCAACCCTCACCTGTTGTCACAGCCTCTGCAGAGCATTGAGGCCCCCAGAGGCAGAGGACAAAGAGGTCACTGCTGCTGCTGTCTGCCAGTCTCCTCTCAGCCTGCTCAGTGGCAGCCCTGGTCTTTCCTGGCACCATTTGATGTGCCCCTGAGGGATGAATGCTGGAAGAACAAGGCCAGGGCTTAGCCACTATCCTGGCTTTGCAGGGCCAGTGTCAGGTTACCTTTTCAGGCCTGATGCCCTCATGAGTAAATGAGGAATGAAAGGCAGTAAGACGGAGTTCTGGGGCTGTCAGGCACCCTGTACCACATGAGCTCACCTCTCTTAACCACAATTTACACAAAACACTGAGACTGTGATACCAGCATGTATAATAGAGACAATGGAAAGGGATAAGAGGAGAGATGATAAAGTGAGGGGATCTCTCTCAAAACATGCAACTGGAAGGCAAGGATTGTCTCTGGGCCTGTTTCTCTGGCTCTGGCCATCCGGAGAGAGGCCCAGATGGAACCCTGGAGTCCAGCCCTGTACAGCAGCTATCACAGCCTGAACCCACAACTCATGAGGGGTGATGGCCAGAGAGGAGGGATGCAGAACCCTACAGTGGGTTCAGTGTCAGTGCCAGTGTGCATGCCATATAGATGGGCTGCCATCCACAGGCTTGGCCTCCATGAAGAGAGCTCTGACCTAGAAATAATGGGTTCACATCCCACTCTTGGCACTTGTGCTTTTTGGTGTCATTGGCAGAGTCACTTCTCAGATTTCCCATACATATATTAAGGAGTTAATTAGATTAGAAATTGCAAATTCACGGGTGTGGTGGCTCACACCTGTAATCCCAGCACTTTAGGAGGCCAAGGCAGGCAGATCACCTGAGGTCAGGAGTTTGAGACCAGCCTGCCCAACATGGCAAAACCCCATCTCTACTAAAAGTACACACACAAAAAAAATTAGCCAGGTGTGGTGGCGCTTGCCTATAGTCCTAGCTACTCAGGAGGCTGAGGCATGAGAATAGCTTGAACCCCGGTGGCGGAGGTTGCAGTGAGCTGGGATCACGCCACTGCACTCCAGCCTGGTCAATTGAGCAATACTGGTCTCAATTAAAAAAAACAAAAAAAAAAGAAGTTGCAAATTCAAATGTCAGTTGGGGCCATGTACATAAGGAAATGAATGAAAGGGGTTGAGTATAACACAACGGGAAGTTATGAGGACTGTGGTGGGTGGAGGCTCATGCACAGTGCCAAGGGGCAGCCACTTCCCCATCCATCCAATTTTTGACGTGTTGTTGCAAGGGTTGCCAGATTGATGACTGCAAGGGAAACTGCACATCCAGAAGGAACTCAGGTTTTCAAAGTTGGCATATCAGTCATTTTATTTTATTTTATTTTATTTCATTTCTGAGATAGAGTTTTGTTCTTGTCACCCAGACTGGAGTGCAGTGGCAAGAACTTACTTCACTGCAGCCTCTACCTGCCAAGTTCAAGTGATTCTCCTGCCTCAGCCTCCTAAGTAGCTGGGATTACAGGTGCCCACCACTACACTCAGCTAATTTTCGTATTTTTAGTAGAGATGGGGTTTCACCATGTTGCCCAGGCTGGTCTTGAACTCCTGACCTCATGTGATACACCCACCTCAGCCTCCCGAAGTGCTAGGATTACAGGCGTGAGCCACTGCACCCAGCCACATTTTTTAAAAAAGAAACATCTGTATGAACAAAACAAAATGTGCCTGTGGGTCAGATTTGCCATGGGCTGCAATTTTGTAATCTCTGGAAATGATTGCCGAGGTACCTTTCTGCCCTGACAGTCTGTGATTCTCATTCTGTTCCAAGAAACTCTTGGAAAATAAAAGAATCCTAACACCTTCTGAAATAAAAGATGAGATGGATCTAAGAGGGTGCAAAGTAAGGCACTTTGAGCCTTCAGGAGCCAGGGCAGCTGAGGGCAGTGCCAGGCAGAGCTCCTGGGTCCGTCCTGCCATAGACGCTGGACACCTCCACGGTTCATTTATTTATTTATTTTGCTACATGAGGTGCAAATTTGTTTGTTGGCTTGAGAAGGCACACAGCATGCCAAGAACGAGTCCAGGGGGGCAGTAGAGAGAATAAATTCCAGCTCCCTGCTTAAGCAGCACCCACAGAAAGAAGGCCTATTGACGGATTCTGCAGATATTCTGCAGAGCCTTCCATCCAATTCAGCTCCTTCCCAGCTCTCTCTCCCAGTCCTGGGTCCCCTTCTGGCAGGAGCTGACTTCTGGACCATTCGCACTGTACGTAGAGGGAAACAGATGGACTGGCAACCTCAGAACTTAAAGGGGTCCAACTTTGTTTCTCCAGCCCTCTGCCCACCATGGACCCTCGGTTGGCTACTCTGAAGACCCATCATGCAAGGCTAGACCAATTATAACCCCTCTACCATTTGCTGAGCCATTTACTCCACAGGCAACTCTCTGAGGAATGCTCTGTTGTCTTTCCACTTTCACAGTCGAGAAAACTGAAGTTGAGAGATGCTAAATAACTTGGCCAGAGTTCACAGCCAGAAGCAAAAGAACAAGGTTCTGAGCCCAGGTTGGAAGCCACAATTCCTGGACTCTTGAGCACTGAGCTTGTCCCAGGCTGAGAATGAAGCAGAGGCTTGGGTCTTCTCCACTGGAAACCCTGTTCCCACCTGCACCCACCCACACAGACACACATGTTCTCAGTTGCTGCACTCCTTATCTGGAACTTGATTAGGGAGATGGTGGAGGGCTTGCAAAGAACAGAGAAAAATGTATGGGGGTATCCCTGCCATGGAGGGGGGACAGAGTTGAAGGTTGCCAGGTGAAAATTCAGACAACCTCCTCATCCAGAAAACTGTCACAGGTCTGGGGTATGCAGCCTTTTCCAACAGACAGCATAGCTAAAAGTCAATAGTTAACGGCCCAGGGCTGGACTTGCAGCCAAGGATCTGGCTTAGGGTGAGGCCACCCTTCTTTCGAAGTAATTAGATAAAATAATTTTCAAGGGATTAAAGCAACTTTTTTGTTTGAATGTTATTTGTTTGTTTCCCTCTGCTAGGCACAAAATTTCCACACCAAGAGCCTGGGTTTATTGAAGGTCTACCCTGTGCCAGTCCCTTACAGATGTTTCATCTCATTCCTTCTCACAGCAATCCTACAGAAAAATGGCATTGTTATCCCCGTTACACTGATAAGGAAACTGACCTTAGAGAGGAGAAGTGACTTTGAAAATGGCGCAACAATTAAACAGCAGACCAGGGGGATTCAAACTCAGGCTGTCTGCCCCCAGAAGACATGACCTCACCTACAACCCCGTTCTGTCTCTCCAAAATAACGAAGCTAATATTAAATGCTTATTATATGCAAACACAGTGTTAAGTTCTTTACTTTCAGTGTGTTATTTAACCTGCCCTGTAACCTTTGAGATAGATGCAACTATTAGCCTTAGTTCACAAACCTGCAAAAAGGGGCTTCAAAGGTTAAAGCGGCTTGCCCAGAGGCACATGTTTGGAAAGTGGCAGAGCACAGAATAGAAAGCAGATAATTTGATTTCAAGCATCCCCTTCCTCTGGTCGTGTCTACTTCACTGAATGTGGCACTCCCCAAACCAGGTGAGTCAGAGGAGGGAAGATGGAAAGACAGTTGGATGAAAAGGAAGAAAAAGTAGGGAATGGAAGAGAGGGGAGTAGAGGGGAGGGGAGGGGAAGGAACCAGTGAAAAAGGAGCATGGGAGGGAAATATTACAGCTGATAACGGATGAGCCAAATAAATGTGCAGGGTGATTGAGGAACAATTTCCATATGCCTGTATTCTTCTCATGACCCAGATTAAGACCCTTCAATCCCGAAGACAGTGCCCCCACCACTGTGGGGAGAGAAATTCAATGAGGACTATGCTGGGAGGGAAAGAGGGATGAGTGCCGCCTAGAACCTTTTCTGAGTCCCTTTGCATTTTTTAATAAGATTCAAAACCATAAATTATGTAAAGCCAGAGAGCTAAAAGGGCAGACCCTTTCTGGAGTTCATTTCAACTCTGAAGTTCAGAACACTTTTAATGGCATAATTGCAAAAGGCAAAAATCTATTTGAGTGAAAACTTCTCTTTGAACAAAGAATGCATTCGCAGACAGTCGTGCAGTGTTCCTCTCTCTGTTACCAGGGCCTGGGGAGCTGGGGGGAGGAGCAGAAAAAGAAACCGTGACTTGAGAGGGGACAAGGATTTTGCCGAGAGCCTTCAGGCTCCTTTTGCTGTCCTAGAAATTAGTCAAGCTGATTTATCTTTTGGATTGGGAGTCAGCCTGTCCTGAAGACTGGAGATGTGATGTTAAAATTAAGATAATCTGCTAATATATTTGCTCTTTTAAAAATAATCTATTTATGTTTTGAAATACATGATATCTGCACATGGTTAAAATATAAAATTAGGAAGTCCTAAAGGGCATATGTTGAAATTCAAATCTTCTTCCCAACCTTGTCCTCAACTTTTCAGTTCTCCTACCCAAAGACACCTATTCCTTCCAGATTCTTGTGTTCCCTCCCACAAAAATTCTCTGCATAAATAAGCATTCCCATTTATGGACTATCGTGAGTTACTAGAAGTGTAAACCCTAAATCCTGAAGCCTGGGTTTGACAAGTTTCTGTCTGTCCTTTCGATTGGTGATGAAGTGGGGATAATGTTGGGTATACCTTACAGGGCTGTTGTGAAGATTGAGTTAATAATTGTAAATCTTTAAAATACCAACTGGTACATTAACCCAATATATGTTAGCTGCTGTTACATAAGTTTACCCTTTTCACATATCAATGGTCAAATACTATGATACTGTACTGAGTCTTGCATTTGACACCTAACAGTGTACTTTATAGAGCTCCCTCATAATCCCAGAATCATATTTCACCTTATGAATGTGCTGTAACTAATTGAACCAGCTTACTGCGAGTGGATATTTAGGCAATTTCCCATCTCTTGCTGTCAAAATGCTATGGCAATGATGATCCTTGCATATGCCTCTCTGGTTACAGGTGCAAGTATGTCTGAAGGACGCCATTAGTCAGCCTAGGAGAAACTAGACTGCAGCAATAAATAAGTTCTAATTGCACTGTGGCTTAATACAACAAAAGGTTTAGTTCTCACTTACATTCTAGTCTATCGCAAATCATCTCATGGTCCTTGGCGCTCTCCTCCTTAAATGTTGACTCAGGTATCCCAGATCCCAGCTACTTCCAAACTACAACTCTACATTTTGGAGATTTTTGCTGCCAGCCTTGTGAACTGTGGATAGAGAGAGCATGAGCACACATACCTGCTTATACAGCTCAGGTAGGAAGTAGCACATCACATCTGCTCACAGTCCCACTGCTGAGAACTCAATCTCGTGGTTCCACCCTAACCATTAGTGTGGCTGGGGAAACATAATCTTCTAGGGTCTCCAGGAAGAGGAGACAGTGTAGTGAGGGCATAGTGTTCTTTGAGTCAGGATGAAATCTAGAAATTAACTCACTCACTCATTTTGTAGATTCCATACCAATTAAAGAATTCATTTAATATAACTGTGAAACACATAATGACAGAAAGTTCTATGAATTAAATAATGCATTTTAAAGAGTACATGCATTCTATCAATTATAATTCTATTTATACTGAAAAATAATATAAATAATATTAAAATGAGCCATGTTACTTATTCTATCAACAATGATTGGTATACATATAAATCCCAAGACTTCTTGAAATAATTCTGCTGTCTCCAGGAGTTAGTGGGTCAAAGATCAGATGTTTGTTTCTGTGTCAAGGTGCTCAAAATTTAGCCATAGTCATTGTTGTGGCACTGCATGAACAGGTGTATTCAAGTCTATTCTAATTCTACTGGGCTGAAACTGCTGAGGAGCTCAGAATTATCTTCCTCTTTGCAGTCACACGCCTCTCCACCATCCATTTTCAGTACAGTGGTCAGTGATCTTTTACAAATGTAGACCAGATCATGTCACTCCCTTCAGGGGCTCCCATTACTCTTAGAATACAGTAATCTTAACCATGGCCTCCAATGCCTGGAATAATCTGGCCCCTTCCCACTGCCCCCATTTCCTTCATTTCACAGGAATGCCCCCTTTACTCACTTTGATCAGATTGACTTTTTTCTTTTTTCTTTTACTTGCCATGACCTTTTCCTTTGACTCTTCTATTTCCCCTGCCCAGAACACTTATCACCCCCTGTCCACATACCAAGCTTAGTGTCACTGCCAGTTGAGACTCAGCTCAGAAGGTGTGCTTCCTTCCCTCCTCAAAGGGGCCTCTCCAAGCTAATCTCTGTCATATCACCCCACCTAGTTCCTTTAGATATTTTTCCAAAGTAAATATCAAATTTATTTGTTATTTGTAGGTTTACTGTGCTGTTTCTGTCACCAGAATACAAGTTCCATGAGGGCAAGGTTAATGTCGGTATCGTTTACTGCCATATGTGCAGCATCCAGAAACGCACAGACTGTATATAGTCTGTATACTCAGCAGGGCCATGGTGACAAGTCACTTAATCACTTCAGAGGGCAGTATGCATCTTACATTCTGTTAAATGGCTTAGTAAAACCAGGTTTTCCCAGTTAGAGGTTTTTTGTTGCTGTTTTTTGTTTGTTTGTTTGTTTTGACTTAAGACTTTACTTCTATTTACCCAGCTTACCCTGGGAATAGTAGTAATATGACTTATTTTATCTTTCACTTGAAGTGTTTTGGCGAAAGAAAGTGTGGAGAGAAAAAAGAGAGAGAGGATGCTGTTCAGAAGTGAAGAGCACATGATAAAATAAACAGGACTGGAGGAAAAGAAAAGCGTAACAATGAGTGACTTGGAGAGTTTATTTTCTGAACTTGCACAAGGCTAGTAGCAGGTGATGAAATCAAAACATGAGACTTCTCAGGAAGGGGCCTGAGGAGGACATGGTGGATACTATATTATCTGCACTGGGGCACCACTTGTTCCTAATACAGCAACTAGAAGCAGTGGAAATAAATGGTTTAACATGTCTGGAATGCTGACATCACCATCAACAGTGAATAACTGTTGTCTTAATCGAGGCTGGGGTTGAAGAGACAGGACATACCAGCCATTGCTTTTTCATAGCTCTGCCGTTCAAGCTCCTTGCTGGGGTCAAAATTGAATACGATTTGGACCCCAAGGTCCTCTTAGTTCACGTGGGGAACAAGAGAAGATGACTTTGGTTATAGCTCAGCAAAAACAATCACAGGTACTTTGGGAGAACAGAGGATGAACATCAATTTAAGCTGGAACGTGGGTAATGGGAGGCTTCCTGGAGGAGACAGTACCTAAACTGAGTCTTGAGGAGTCTGAGTTGGACAAATAAAGAACATTGACAACATCCCACTAGGGAAGGTGACCTCCAACTCCAGGGAGATGGAACCAGGCCTACACTGTGCTACTAGCATTCCCAGGAGTAGAAGTATCTCCCTACTTCCAAGCCAAGGTGTCTCTCTAGTGCACATTTGGAGAGATGACTTGACGTGAACTTTTCTGAGGCTTTCATTCACCTGCTTGGTGAAAATGTTACAAAAACCATCATAAAATCAAGGGTAGAGCTGATCAAGAGACTGCCTGAAGGAAATTCCTAAACTACTACTCATAGTCCCTGCTACCATTTTTGAGGGTTTATTCTGTCTTTGGGCACTGTTCTTAGCCTTCACACGCCATTTATCATTCAGAAAAGGGAAGGAAAACAATTAAGATTTACCTATCACCTTGTCTACTAGGTGTTGTTATAGTTGTTTTATTAACATTAATCTATTCAATATTAATCTGGTTTATTTTATCTTATACTATATCTTAACTATAACAACAACTAGTAGACGAGGTGTTATTATAGTTGTTTAATTGGCATTAGCCTCTTCCATAGGCATAGAAAACTACAAGTGGGTAAGTAATAGTAACTTCTTAAAAATAGTAACCATTTTATAAGTCAAAAACCTGATAGAGAAAACCCACCTATTGCTGAGGGCCCAAGAGGGTGTAGGCTCTGGGTTAGACCCTTTGCATATATGAGTTCATTTAGCTTTCCAGCTACCATGTAGAGGAAGTTTCATCTTCAATATCAATTTTTACAGGTCAAAATAGTGAAGTTGTGAAAGCAGGTTGCCTAACCTATATCACCCTATAAAATGCTATATACAGTGCCCACTTTTTTCCACCACACTTCTTTTAGGTTTTAGAGTGGCATATCTCAAAGTTAAATGTGCATTTGAGTCACCTGATGACTTGTTAAAATGTAGATTCCCATTCGGTAAGTCTGCAGTGTAGCCTGAGACACTCTTTTGGGTGAGGCCCAGGCTGTTGGCCCAAGGACCACACTTGGAGCAGTGAGGTTCTAATCTAGATAAATGTCTGTTTGCCAGGTAGGAAGTTCTGCCTTAAGGCTAATGTACTTCCTTAGTGAGGAAAACTAGGGCTTAGAGAGTTTGGATTTCTTATCTGTACTAACTGACCTTTGCCAACGACAAATGCCAGACTGTGAGCTAGAGAGCCATGCCATGTCCTGCTGTGTGATGAACTAACCCCTATGAATGTTCTCCTCTCAAATCTGCAAGAGGGCCTCTTCCAAAAGGCTGCAATGGTATGAGATAAGGTTTAATGGAGACAGGAGCTTAATCTGTTGACTCGGATACTGGATGGCAGGAGTTAGGTCTGGAGGTTTATAGGACTCAGATCAGATGTTCTACCTTCAGGAAAGAGAAACACAGTGTGTTTTATTACTTTCTCAGAGATAATTTGGTGGCGATCCCCATACTACATAAACTCTATATTAGTGTCTTTTTGAAATACAACTACAAATAGCAAGAACACTGAATATATTTCACTATGTTTTTTTCCAGGAGTTGCAAACATTGGAAAATTTAGTAGGAACAGAGAGAAGAAAAGCCAAGTCATATTAAGGTTGTCTGCAAGACTTCTACCTTCAAAGATATTTAAGCACTTGTTCTATGGTTGTTTGGGAGAGTATAGCATGTAGTTTGTTTGGGAGAGTCTAGCATGGAGTTTCCATACTACAGAGAGGAAACAAAATAGACACACCTGTTTCATGTATCCAAGGAATATTCAAGCAAGATGAACAGTCAAGCATAAGACCCAACAGTATTTGCCCATGCTCTAAACCTCCAGCCACGAGATCATTTTCCATGAGAGGAGGTAGGAAGATCATTCTTGCCTGAGAAATGAAATGGAGATATGGTAGGATATGTCATGCCTTGGGTGCATGAGCCTTATTCCAATAATCAATCACCCAAATTGAATCGCTTATTTATACATCTGATTGTCTTTGCATTATTTAGAAGGTATTTAATGACAGCCAGCCTGACAGCATGCATCTAACACATGCCAGATAGATTTAGAAGACTTGGAAACATCTCTTTCTAATTGTTTGGGCAGGCATATTGATTGCTATTTCCTCTTTCAGGGTTCTGTAAAGCACTTTATGTCATTTGCATGCTGGACACACATACATACACAGACACACATGTAGAGAATAAGCAATGCCCCATGCAAAGGAGGAACCTGCAGGAGGCATCTCTCTTAAATGGGGAATGGTGTATCTAAAGCCAAGAAGTCAGGTGACAAGGGCCTGATTTCTACGTAGCTGGTAGGCCCAGATCCCATGCAGGGGGTGAAGAGAGCTGAACTCTCCAGGGTGGGTAAAAAGCCTAACATTATTTTGTGTGTTCTCCAGGTCTGGAAAGCATGACAGCCTTTGCAGACAGGCTGTGTTCTGCTGTGTTCTGATTATCTGACACTCTCCCCAGGACACTGAAGGAAATGGCCCAGAGTTAGGGCAGGGGGTGAGATTGGTTCTTGCTTTTTTCATTTCTGCAGAACAGCCCACAGGGCCTGAAGAGACACTGCCCTTTGCAGTGTATCAATGACTGGGAGGCAGAGCTCAGCAGACTGTGTGACTCAGAAGCTCTGCTCCTCCCTGTCCTCACCTCGCACTGGTGTTTCCGTAGAGTGGCTTTATTACACTGCCGGGTTTCCTTGGATATTAAATATAAGAAATGAAAAAGTAACGACATTAATATCCTGGTAGATGATGGTTTTTTGAGCTTATGTCTGTCTCTTGGGGGAAAAAATAACTTTGATGTGCTGTGTATCTTCTGCTTATGGGGGATTCTTTTTTCTTCTTTCTCCCTGTCAAAGTTTATTCTGCAGTCCTCTTTTCTCTCCCAGCCTGCCCTTAAGGGGAATTTGTGTGACAAGCGAGTGCCTTAACTGCAGCACTCCTAGAATCCGAGGCTTCAGGGAGCTGCCTCTGCATCCAGGATTCCAAGCCCCCAACACAGACTCCACTCCCCCAGAATCCCTGCTTGTTTGTGTTTGGCAGAGGGTGACCTCCTGCTCAGAGCAAGGGAACTTGGAGAGACTCGCTGCTAGCAAATAACTTTTGCAGAATGACATCTTGATGAGTAAATTAATCTAAAAGGCACCGACTTTCTTCTCTTGTTGTTTCCAAGGTAAAGCTCAGGATAGGAGGGTGACAGCCATTTTTCAAGCCAGGAAGTCCTTTGTCAATGGTCACTGACACTTTGATGAATTCACAGGGCTCTTTGGTTTCAGGCCACCCATGGCTAAACCAACATGCAAACCCGACTTCACACAGATGCTTCCCACCTTCCCCCCTCAGACACTCCATCTGCTGGTTTCTCTGCCTCTGGCTCAGCATTGGAGTTCCACTCAGGAGCATGACCCGAGTGCTGAGCAGAGCAAGGTGAGGAGCCGTGCGGCTTAGTAGGGAGGTAAGCAAGAAGGCAAAGCACCCAACAGTGAGAGTGGGGACTGAATTAGCAGAAGACAGATAGATCCACTTTGCCTTGGGAGTGGATGAAGAGGGTTGGAGGAAGTGACATGGGTGTAAGGTTTTGAAGGAGGAATAGGAGCCCTGCAGTGGGAGAGCAGCCTGTGCTGTGAAGGGGTGACACAGCAGAGCACGAACTCTGATTGACAGGAAAGTCCTTCTGTAGGCTCCAGATTTTACCTGGATGAGCCTCGCTGAAGGACTCTTCAAAGGCATTCACATGTCTTTTGCCAGTTGACCCTACGCAGGGGATATTGCAGCTCCTCAGAGGAGGAGAGTGGGTGTCCTGGTGGTGCAAGGTCTGGAGTATACTGGGAAAAGTAGGAGCTATAAAGCATTACCCCTGCAGGACCACTGCCTGAGCCTTTGCTTTATGCATAAGTATTCTGTTTAGAGATTATTCTGCTCTTAGATAGAGGAAGAGAATGGGGAGTGGGTGCTAGATGAGAGGTTGAAGGAGGAAATTGAAGACCTACACTCCTCACCATGAATAAAGAACTCGTCTTCCTACAGGCTTCTGCAAACCCAAAGAGGGAACAGTCCCCTCACCCTCAAAGTGGGATTGTTTGTTATCATAGAAACCTCCCCAGGCCCCCAGGAGATGTCAGCTGTTCTCTGAGATCTTTCACAATGTAAAAGTTCTTTAAATATTAGCTCGGCATCCAAGGATCCAAAGCCCCAAGTCCCTCATGGCCCCACCCGCCTCCCCGCTCCCCTCTCTTCCATCCTCTCTTCCCCTGCCCCGTTTATTTTTAGTGACGATAAACCCAGCTCTTAATCTGGAGAGTTGATCTTTTTGAGTAAATTTAATTAACTACATTTTTAACTCCACTCTCCTCGGCCTTGGCAGGAATGAGCCATTTGTCTTACAGATGACTGGCCTGATGGGAAGGGTAAAAGAAGAGAGTAGAGACGACGCCATAGCCAGCAGCCCCCTCTTTCCTCTCTTTTTTGAAAGACATCAGCTAATGATATCATTCTGGACCATTGAAGTCACTGAAGACGCTGGATTGGAGACAGAGGAAGGTGGGGAGGGAAGGGAGGAGGAGGTTCTAAGCCTGACCTTGGCCATGTGATGAATGAAGTGCCGCTTCAGGAACAGGTGTGTGTGTATGTGTGTGAATGTGAGTGTATGCATGCATGTGCACGTGTGTGCACATGCCTCTGTGTCCCTGGCATGGAGCTAACCACTCTGCTGTTACTGCTGTTGTTGGCATCGTCTGTGGCCTCCTGCCAGGGTGATAAATGACAAAGGAACAAAGCAGTCTGTTTTTTCTGCCTGTATTTTCCCCCTTTGTTTTTATTAAACAATGATTATTAATATTAGAAATGGAACACTGCTACAAGAAGCCGTTTTCAGTTAATAAGGCTGTCGCTGCTGCCTGGGGAGTTAATAGAAGGCCAAGGAAGCCATGTGAGGACCATTTAATAGCTGCACTATCAAAGCGGGTCAGAAGTGTGAGATGCAGCCGGCACAGGCAAGGCTGGCCGGTTCTAGTTGGGGTGCACTGGCCAGGTCCCCCACTCCTCACAGGGACCGGGGTCATGCCTGGGTGTGCACAGCTGTTGGGTCACAGGCCAACTGTGTGCAAGGAGCTTGGGGAGCAGCCCTCCCAGCCCACAGCTGTGAAAACATTGGCTGGGCCTCCAGGCAGGCCAGGCAGGTCTCTCCCAGAACAGGGAGGCTACGGCCCCCAGACGAGGCCTCACCACTTTCCTGCAGATGGTGAGGATCAGGGCGTTTTTTCTCCACCTCACCCTGGGTCGTGACCAGCCTTGGGATGGGAAGCTTGGCAAAAGGAAAATTACTGGGGGCGGGTCTTTGAAATTGTGGAGCTGCTTGATATTTAGAGAAAAAGGAAATTAGGAAGCCAATTCCTGGTATGTTTGTGTCCTTACTTCAGAAGGGTGAGAGCTAGGAGGTGAGATGAGTACCTACCTGCTGTGGGTCCTGGTGAAAGTGATTCCCTCCTGCCATAAAGAAAAGAGGGAGGATGACTGAGACCTGGGTGTCTGTTTGTCTTCTGGGTTGGTACGGCTGAGAAACAATATCTACCATTCACATACGAATCCTGATGCCTAAATGAGATGCACTTTTTCCTCTAAAATAAGAACAGCAGTCACCCACCACAAAATGTTAATAATAAGCAGCCACCTTCTTACCAACCTTAAGAATATTGGAAGACACAATGAACAAGAGCAACTGGGTGCAGATGACATATTGCAAAAATGTGTTTGTATGTGATTGGCTATGGGTGTAATGCACATGTATGTCCATGTATGCGTCATCCTAGGGGTCTGAGGGTTTGTTTGTTTGTCTTTGCTTGTGTTTAGACAGTGTGTGTCCATGCAGGTCTCCAGGCATGTGCACGAACACATCTGGGTATTGGTGTGAGTGTGCTCCGATGGAGAGGAAGGAACATCATCATCACCCCTTTTCCCAGTTCATTCCCCCACTCCCTTGGATGAAAATGCAGCCTGAAACCTTCTGTGGTGGAATCTGTGGGGTGTACTGCATAGCTCAAGAGCTATGCAGGGTGAGGGGGAGAAAAGGGAATCAGATCTGAGGAACGCTAATGAAATAATCATCATCCTGACAACAATAGCACTTTGAAAGCGCCAGGGAAAGCAAGGTCCAGAATGTTTTTTCTCTCATTTGAGCCCAGTTTACCCATCCTGGGGCATACAGTTGGTTCACCTTCGCCCCGAAACAGGAATAAGCTCTGCCTGCCCCATGTATCATTAGGAATCCATTAAACACCTATTACTTGCAAATGCTTCAGACGTCCCAAGGAAGTGGTTGAGTGTCAAAGTTCCTGCCCTTTGAAATGTGGCAGCACTTTGTAGTGTCCATACATATCTATTGAATGACAGGATGAAGAGACTGCATGAACAGACTACTAAGTACATCCTGCCTTCTTTGTCTTTCTGCCCAGTGAGGCAGCACATGCTATTTAACATGCAGAGTTCAGAAACCATCCCTACCATTCTCTAGATCCGAGCCTTTGCACATGGCCATCTGGCCAATCCCCTGTGACACTGTCCAACTGTGAAATGGCAACAGTCATAGAGAATAGGGTATTTTAGAAGATGCTTTGAAATATTACATGTTAAAAAAACAAAGGGGATGTGGTTAACTTGGGTTTTCTTCCTTGTTCTGTCACTAGAAAATGAAACCAAGGGCAAATTTTTTTTTAATATACTTTAAGTTCTGGGGTACATACGCAGAATGTGCAGGTTTGTTACGTAGGTATACAGATGCCATGGTGGTTTGCTGCACCCATCAACCCGTCATCTACATTAGGTATTTCTCCTAATGCTATCCTCCCCAGTCCCCCAACCCCCAAAAGGCCCAGGTGTGTGATGTTCCCCTCCCTGTGTCCATGTGTTCTCATTGTTCAACTCCCGCTTATGAGTGAGAACATATGGTGTTTGGTTTTCTGTTCTTTTGTTAGTTTGCTGAGAATGATGTTTCCAGCTTCATCCATGTCCCTGAAAAGGACATGAACTCATCCTTTGTTATGGCTGCATAGTATTCCACAGCATATATGTGCCACATTTTCTTTATCCGGTCTAAAATTTATGGGCATTTGGGTTGGTTCCAAGTCTTTGCTATTGTGAACAGTGCCACAATAAATATATGTGTGCATGTGTAATGATAGTAGAATGATTTATAATCCTTTGGGGTTGCTGGGTCAAATTCCAAGGGCAACTTTTAAAGATAGAGCAAGTTTGTATGGTGGTTCCAAGAATGGGCTCAAGGATCTGAGATTCAAATCTGCCACTGTTAAGCTCTGTGACCTTCGGAAAGTGACTCTATCACTCTGTAGCTCAGTCCCTTCATTCATAAAATAGAAATTTCTGATAGCTTGTTATGAGGGTCTTACAAAATAATGCATATTAACAGAGCCTGGCACATATTGAATTCTTGATAAAGAATAGCTATTGTTGTGACTATGTCTGGTAAAGGTGGAAGGTTTCTGGAAAGGAATAACCAAGGTTTCCCTTGAACCTCTTAAGCAAGTGGAATAAGAGTGGATAGAGTTGTTTTCCTACAGAGAATCTATGCCCTTTGTAATGAGCAGAAATAGATCACTCTGCTCTGATGAGAAAGAGTCTGCTATACTCTGTAGTTCAGACTCAGGAGAAAGACTGACCCTGCCAATGTCAGGATGAATGACTGTAGATCTTCTTTGTGTTATCTCAGCTGTGGAGCCCCCAACACTCATGCCAGCATTTGCTGAGAGACACTTAGAATGAGAGAGCTTTGAGTAGGATCTTCTGGAGGGAAAAGGCAGGTGACCACTGACCTTCAGAATTCAAAGATCTTTTCAAATGACCTGTGCTAGAGGCACAATTTGGATACTTGAAAGGGAGTCCTTAGCCACATTAAGTACCATTTGGAAAAGGGCAGCCTGAGGTTTTAAGTGCCGGTGCCAGTAGCTGACTAGCTTAATATCTGCAGTGGCTTATCCACCAATCAAAATGTGTTACCGTGGGCCAAGAAAAAATGAGAAGCATTGTCCGCACTTGTCCAGATAGCTCATTTGACTCATATCTTTTACTTTCCTTCCTGAATTGACATTCTTTGTTCCATGCACAAGTCTTGGACTTCCCAGAAAGACGTTGACCATGTATTGCCTATTGGTAATGCAATTTGGAGAAGGCATGAAAAGGCTTGATGCCAGATAGGTGCTAAATAAAAAAGACTGGGAAACAGAACCAGATTCTCCTCACCTAGGGTGGGCAAACTGTATGCTCAAGTCGCCCAGGTAGAGCATTGTGCCCTGGAAGCCAGCCAAAGTCTATGGGCAAGCTCAACAAGTTATCTTATAAGGAAGAAAAAAAAAATTGAGATCTCAAGAAATAATGGTTTTCAGCATAAGCATACAAATTTCTTGAACAATCAGAAGAGAAAGCCATGTTCTCCAGTTTTGTAATACCTGTTTCCAGTTAGCATCCAGGGCTTGGGAAGTAAGTCATTGTGGATACTTGGATTAAGAAACCACGAATGACAGGAATATGACAGGAATTAGAAAATTCTCTTAAATCTCTACTTCTAGGGTTTAGGTCTAAATTCCTAGACCATGAATGACAGCTCTGTAGGCTAATTGCTACAATCCTCAATACAGTGGTGGAATATGAGACAGAGTATCTGCACTACCTCAGAGTTGGGCAGGGTTGATCTTGGAGGTAAGTGTCCTCTTTATACACACCTACGACCTGGCTAGGGCTGGCAATTGTCTTCACTCAGGGCCTATCATAACTTCGGTAACCAGAAAAGTCACAGTGACTGAATGTGATCAGTTACCTCTGCTTCTGAAATATGATGGGAACCTTGTCCTCCCAGCCCTAGCCCCAGCCTAAAAAGGCAAGGCTGGAGATTGTCCAGTCTCAAGAAGAAGAGAGCACTTGGAGGAATTTCCACACTCACTCTGGTTCAAAACTCATCCGAGCATGGTCTCTGGTTTCAGAAAGCAAACAGTCTCGGGAAATGATTCTTAAATATATTCAACTGCAAAGCACCTGGAAAGTGCTTTTTGGAACATTTTTAAACACTAATGTATTAAACTTGTAATAACCAAATAGATATTTTTGTGGTAAATTAAATTACAACCTTTTCATACCAGCTACTAGTTTAAACAGATGATAAAGGTAGATATCAAAGTTTTAAGATAAAATGTAGGTACTTAAAATTTAAAAAATGATTTTTCCCAATCAACGCCTTTTTTCTCTCCTAATTGGAAAGCATGCATGATCACTTGGTTTCAGTTGTGGAACTCCTCAGCTTGGATCCCAGCATGACAACCCACATAGCTGTGGTTTGAGACTACTACCCTAAGATAACTCACATAAATGGCAAGAACTCGATCAATGCCAAGGGCAGGATCAGGGGAAAGCAGAGAGCGAAGAAGACAAGAGCCCTCTGATCTGTCAGGGAAGCATCTGAAGCCAGAACTCAGAGGGCATCTTCTTGGAGACACTGCAGGAGTCATTCTTCTCCAGTAAGGCCAGAAAAATGGACAAAAAAAAATCTGTTCTAAGAAATGGGGATTTACAATTATAAATGATAGATCAGAGGAAGAAAGTGATGGAAGGAGCCATCAATGATTCAGGCAAGAGTTGGGAAACTAGTTTCAACTTGTGCCAGGTCTTATTGATTGGTAGTGGCTTCCTGGTGTTCTGGGATGTGAAAGATGCTAACACCATTTGGGGCACAGCAGAAAAGCAAGCAGTGACCCATGACTTCTACTCAGGCAAACCTTGATCTAACTTCAGCACCCCACGGAGGAAGTGAACTCCAGAAAGAAATCAGACCATTTAGATGTAGGGCAGCACTACAACTCTGGCTTTGTGAATCCTGATTTACATATTAGAATTCAATTCAAATCAATGCATATCATGTTACTAAGTGTCCTGGTATATGCTAGGCTCTGGGCATACAAAAATCTCATCATATCTAAGTCACTTATATCCTGGGTTAACCATTTTTCTATGGTTAGAATAAGTTCTTCAACTGTTTTTCCATTTCTGGTTATCATTTTAAACCTGGGCAACTAGAAGCAGATATAAGAAAATTCCAACCGTCTTGCCTATGTATTGCAATCTCTGTCAGGAATCTCATGTGACCCAGGCTGCTTTCATAAGATTTCAGTGTTATTCCCTTTATATTGCAGCCTAGAGTCACCACACTCTGTGCAACACACTTAACCCCCCAAAATCACATGGGATCCTCATTTATAAACAGAGTTTGCTATCAAATATCTGATGGACATCAAAAGAGTCAAAATACCATTGAATGAATTAGTGGAACATTTTCTGGACCTATAGAGGGATGTTTGGATTTTGATAAACAAGAACATCTGCATTCTCTACCTGACTGCAGACAGTGCGGGGCTGTGCCTAACATCATCCACAGCTCTGCCACAGAACTCTAGAAATGGCATCATCAAATCTCACAGTGGACCTGGGAAGGCTTAGCTGATTATTTCTCAGCTGACAATGCTGTTTTCCTTCCCTATTTACCCCGGAAAGAGCATGCCTTATTCACAAAGTGGATTATTAATGACAAATATGAATATGGAAATTCTTAATATAAATGAATATGTTATAAAGTCCAAAGGGAGCAGAGGCAAACAAGTGACTTTGGAGAAGCTTGAGTCTGAGATAATGCAGAAGAAAGAATGTCTGTGTGGAATGGGCTTGGTTTGGAATAGAAAACTTATCTTGAAGGCCATTAGAGTTCCTGAAAGCCCTATCGGTCTCTTTGAGGCCAGATTGAATGAAGATTAAGCCTTTTTATCTGTAATAGCTTTTCAGTATGTCATGAGTGCAGCTGAGGAGGCTTGCACAGAGCACTGCCTCTGGGAACTGCACTGAGGGTGAGTCAAAGAGGCAGGATCATCCTTAAAGGCAGACAGCTCTCCCAGATCCAACACCAGAACGCTCTCAAACTCATGCATCAGCATCATCAAATCCTGAGTTTGATGCTTGAGCTGCATTAAGGGGCTGGAATAAGCTAGGGCAGAGCCATACTGTGGAATACTACACAGCCATTCAAAATGGATTTTTCAAAAACGTTTCAAGACAGCAAAAATTATCATGGTATACTGTACTGTTAAATGAAAAAAACGGAATTACACAAATCAATATGTGCTATGAGATTCTGTAGAAAGAAAGTTTGTGTATTGGCTAAAAAAAAGTCTATTGCAGTAGAATTTCATGCATTCTGTTCAAATTTTCTATATTTTTCCAAATTTAAAGTAAACATGTAAATTTTATAACTGAAAGAAATTTAAACAGATTGTTTTCTACCCTACCCTTGACTCAAACAATCAGAGATCTGAAGTGTTAAGATTCCCATTTACAGATTCCATAAGTTCTTTAAATTTCCAGTTAGAGATCCTAGATGCTTCATTCTAGCATTTAATTTAATGATTCAAAAGTTCATTCTTTGGCCTAATTGAACTCACTGTTGCTACAATTTAAATTATGCATTATTCTATCTATGTTTAGGTGAAATACAAGCCTTTCAGGAATCCCTAAATCTGTCCTAAGTCTTTTCTTCTTCAAACTCAGTAAACTCTTTTTGGTTTCCATTTATAAGGGGCCTTATTTTCCATATCAAATTATTTCTGTTGTTCTTCCTGAATCGCTTTTCTTCGCTGTGTTTTTTTTTTCTGTATTTTCATTTACAGAAAACTGAGGCCAGACTTGAAGGCAGGTTCTTCAAAAGGAGTTTATTTGCAAACACACACACATGAACACCTGCAAAAACCTGCACACTTTCCGTTTACGTACAGATAAATCTTTAGGCAGTTTTCTCAATAGGAAGTGCACAGACCTTAGCAATGTTTCTTTATCTACTTAGCATCTACTAATTTCCATTATTATAATACTTACTCTCCTGCAAATTCTCTATATGCAAAATTCTAGTACACATGATTTTAATTCTATGTACTTTTTACACATTAATGAGAATTGTAGTTTGAGTACATAAAAGTCACAAGTCATTCTGAGTTACCAAATTGAAATGCACTGGAATATATATAGAAAAATCACATCTAATAATATGCGAAGATGTCACAATATATTGTTAAGTCAGGTTAAATAAAAGACTACCAAACAATATATAAAAAAACAAGTTTTGGTAGAACTGTGAATATGCCTACAAGGGAAAAAACAGAAGGGCATGAATCAAAATGAATAACATTAGGTATCTCTGAATGGTAGCAATATAAACCGGTTCCTTATTTTTCAATGTTTGTAGTTTCTATTGATTACCATGGAATATATATTTTAATATCTACAAGAATAAAGTAAATTTCAAGCAAAAAAATATTTTGAAAATTTGTGTATAGGTCAAGTACATGAAAAAATATCCCTTACCCTGCATAATATCTAAAAATGGTTTTAAAAAAAGATAGGCACCTCATTACATCTGCAAAGAATGGGGGTGCTATGCTATGATCCGAATGTCTGTGCCTCCCCAGAATTCGTATGTTGAAACCTAATTGCATGTGGGATAGTATTAGGAGGTGGGCCTTTGGGAGAGGCGATTGGGTCATGAGGGTGGAACCCTTTTGAGTGGGGTTAATGGTCTTATAAAGGAGCCTCCAGAGAGCTGTCCTGCCACTTCCACCATGTGAGGACACAGCAAGAAGTCACAATCTATAAATCAAAAATCAGGCTCCTACCAGAAACTGAATTTGCCAGCACTTTGATCTTGGACTGCCCAGCCTCCAAACTGTTTCTGTTACAAGTACATTTCTGTTGTTTTTAAGCCAACCGGTTTATGAAATTTCATTTTAGCAGACTGAATGGACTAAGACACGAGACCTTGAAGAGTTTCTCAACAACAAAAGAGAATGAAAGAAAATTTCCAGTTTTCTATTACCTGTTAATAGTATAAACTGTACTGATTATCTGTTTACTTAGTGCATTGACTTTATTGCTTTGTTTTCATGGAATGCAAAAGTATTTGTGTCCTATTAATAGTTCACTCAGGATTATTTCCTTGAAGAGGCTTTAAAGTCCTTAAACACGAATCATCCTACCACAAATTCTCCTTATATGTACAAGATTTTGACGTGAATATGGCATTCATGACCAAGTAAACTGTACTATTAAAATTCTAATTCTTTTTGCATTTGTTCTTATTGATTGTCAACAAATTTTAAGTAAAATAAAATTAGATTTACATCCCATATCGACATTAGTTTTAAATAAATTTAAGATTTAATTGTAGTAAAACTATAATAATTCTAGGAAAAATGCATAGGTTATTATTTATATAATATTGAAAACAGGTTGTCAAAAGCTAAAGCCAAAAATGAAATGAGGCTGAGCATGGTGGCTCACGCCTGTAATCCCAGCATTCTGGGAAGCCAAGACAAGTGGACCACCTGAGGTCAGGAGTTTGAGACCAGCCTGGCCAACATAGTGAAACCCCATCTCTACTAAAACTACCAAAAAAAAAAAAATTACCCAGGCATGCTGGTGGTTGCCTGTAATCCCAGCTACTTGAGAGGCTGAGACAGGAGAATGGCTTGAACCCAGGAGGCGGAGGTTGCAGTGAGCCAGGATTACGCCACTGCACTCCAACCTGGATAAAAGATAGATCAAGACTCTATCAAAAAAAAATAAAGAATACTTGTTGGTAATATACATAACTGACCAAATCAGTATGAAGTGCTCTTCCAAATTAATACACACAAAAAAATTTGGGGGGAGCAAGTCTAAAGTAAGAGCATTTCAGTAGATGATCCAAATGTAGAGCCACTTTCCCAAGTGGCCTGTGCTGTGTGAATCCTCAAACTCCTACAGAAACCAGCAGATAAGAGTAACCTCAAGGAAAATGAGTAGAACTATATTTCTTTTCAAACTTGGAATATGGAGAAAGAACCTGTTAGATTTCGTTTTTAAAAGGAACGAGATGTGACATTTCTTACACCTAAATGTCTTTCAACAGTACGTGTATTTCCTTGCCTACATTTTCTGAAAAGCAAAGATTGCACCTTAGGGAAAAATGCTATTTTATGCTCTAAGGGAACCTTGCTAAAGCATAGTGCACATTTTGAAAAATAAACAAAAACAAAATAAAACTAAAGTGGGGAAAGGTTTTAGTGAGATTAAAAGATATATGAAGTGTTTGGGGTGGCTCCAGAATGTCTCACTGTGGGGCCTGCACTTGCTCTTCCCTGGTGTGGAACACACTCCTTCCATATCTGCCATGGACTTGCTCCCTCATCTTATTCAAATTTCAGCCTAATCATCACCTCACCAGAGAGGCCTTCCTTGATCCCTTATCTAAGTAGCCATACGTTCTTTCTCATCATTCTCTGAGCTATGTCCTATTTCATCTGTGGCTGAAGTTACAGTAAGCATTTCCTCATTTAACTATTTATTTTCTGTCCTCTACACTAGTTTCCCCAACCCCACAAGGTCAGGAACTTTGTTTTATCATTATTTATCCTCAGGGCCCAGAGGGGGTTCCTGGTATGGAGTAAGCGCCCAATAAAATATTTGTTGATGGAATATGCAGTAAGTATTAAGTGGTGCTCATTATAGCTAGAGGAAGAGCAATCCATCCTTTTACTCGTGGTTCAGATCTTCAGTGTGGACCTTGTGCACCTTAGAGTAGAGGTGAAGAAGTGGAGCTGGGGAGTCATCCAGACAGAGGTATTTGCCACCAACTTCTAAACTTGTGAAAAAAAATGAATCTACTGAAAGGTTGCAGGAATAGTGCAGAAAACACTTATATACCTTTCAACTAAATTTATCAATTATTAAAATTTCTTTTCTCTCTCTCTGTTGCCACACAAATATACATATAGATAGATAGACACATACAGACATACATATATACATGCATATACATACGGATGTGTACACACACATACACACACACACTTTTTAACTAAACTATTGGAGAGGTAGTTATGGGCATCATCACATTCAACTCCTAAATACTTCAGCAGGCTATCTTTAAAGAACAAGGACATTCCCTTATAAAACCGCAATACAGCTATTGTACTCAAGGAAATCTAACACTAACACAATACAATTGTCTAAAAAATTATTAGTACTCAAATCTCCCCAACTGCCCTAATACTGTCCTTTGTAGATGATGTATTTTAATACAGATGCAGTACAAAATCAACATCCCAACCAGCTAATGTGTATCTTCAGTTTTTTAATTCCCCATCTTTGTTTGCCTTTCATGACATTGATGCTGTTGAGTACGGTCCAGTCATTTTGCTTAACGCCGCTCAGTGAGGACTGGTTTGATTGTCTCCTCATACTTAGATTTCAGTTATGTATTTTTGGCCAGAATAAGAGAGAAATGACAGTGTGGTGTCTTCCATGTACCACATTACGGGGTAACACAGATGCAATTTTGACTCCTGGCTTGTATTTACCATGTGACCTCAAGTAATTTGCATTACATCTCTGAACTTTGATCCCCAAATGTATAAAATGAAGATACAAATACTATCTTTCTGATGAGATATTTGAATAAGAGAATGTATAAAAAGCTTTTACACTGAGTCTGATTCTGGCTCTGTCATTTATCAGTTGTGTAACCTTGGACAAGTTTCTTAACTTCCCTGAATCTCAATTTCTTGATCTATAAAATGGAATTATAGTAACTAACTCTTAGCAATTTTGTGAAGATTAACAGAGTCTACATGTCCAAAGTCCTGGAAAGAGTGGCTGGCATAGAATAAGTATCTAATAAATGTTAACAAGTCTCCTTGTTACTAATAAATGACATGTGAAGTCATAAAATGATGTCATCACAGCTTTTGAAGTTTAAAACTGCTTGTTTCTCCTCCATATCCCTGGGGTGCTTTGTAGAAACATGTGTCTTCCTTTTACAGCTTTTCTCTCTTCTCTGTCAAATTAACAGCATACACTTTTGTTATGATCATAGGACAACCTAGCCTCACTTTTCAAATTTGTGGCTAATAACCAGCCCTTGCTAGTGGAATCTAAGTGATTATGTTTGATAAAACTCAGTATAAATAGGTAAAAACCTGATCCTACATTACTTTCTTCTTGCCTCCTTTTATTTTTCTCATTTAATTTAATGTTAAGCAGCTGAGTAAATACTCATTCAAAATGCAGTGAACTGAAGTACCTGTCATCTAGTTTAAATAGCATAATGCCCCATGGAGTGGATCTATAGGGTCAATATGATTTAATATCTTTATCACGGGCTTGGTGAAGAATTAAGAACATTTCCATCAATCTGCCCAGGCACCAAGCAATGTCTTTCTATCCAAAGCCTGACTTTGCATATGGTCATCAAGAGGAAGTTGGGGGCCCTAGGATCAGTCACAGGAGAAGCCCTAGTCCCTTGTGGGTCACCTGTACCATGCTCCTCAGCCCAACTCCATTCCTGACCTGTGCCCTGGAAGTTGACTGCAGATCTGATTCTCTGGTTTATCCCTCAGTGGTCCTCTGTGGGCATGATTCTGTACTCAGCCTCTGCAGTTCATCTGCATTTGGTCACCTCATGTTACAGCCTTGCTTCATCCATCTCTCACGGCAGTTAACTGAGCCAGCGAGCAACCTCTCCAGGCTCTCTGGCCTTCCAAGAAGGGTAATTAACCAACAACAAGTTCAGGCCAGCTTCCTCTGGTTGAACTCCATAACAGATGTCAGGCTCAATCCAGTATTCAGCCCAACTGTTCCTTGGCACTAGATGAAGATGAAAATCATTTTATTTATCTATTTTAAACCAACCTGCATTATCATATTTAGAGACACCTCTAATGCCAATGAACATATTAAAGTGTAGATATTGCTAAGCCTTTCACTTCCATTTCCCCAAAGCCTGCAGATGTGATAATGCAGTATTTAAAGTGACTGTGTCAGGAGTAACTGATTAGAAACTTTCCTAATTAAGAAATGCTCAAGAAAATACCTTTTTCTATGTCGCATGTAGCCCTTCACTTCTGTAACTTGAACAAAGCTGAACTCCTTCACAAAAGCAAAAGTTAAAAACAAACAAACAAAAGTTTTCCTAGGAGAGTATAATCGGTTGCCCTCCCTGCTGGGGGCAGACATTTTATTAGATTTTCCTATCTGGCCTTTCTAATGCATGAATTTTGTCTCTCTCATGCTACAAAAATAATACAAAATTTTCTGGCTCATTCTTCCTTATGGGCTAGAACCAACAGTTCAGAAGCCAACAAGTGAAAAGCAAAGAACAATGCTAAAAAAAACATGAATCAGATAAGGGGGCTATAGAAGAATAACAAAACCTAGCAAAACAAGGTGGGTTTCAATCAGGACAACTAACTCTAGGAAGGAAATACCACGTGCATATAATAGGCAACTGGGGGCCAGGCGTGGTGGCTCATGCCTGTAATTTCAGCACTTTGGGAGGCTGAGGTGGGTGGATCACCTGAGGTCAGGAGTTTGAGACCAGCCTGGCCAACATGGTGAAACCCCATCTCTACTAAAAAATACAAAAATTAGCTAGGCACGGTGGTTGGCACCTGTAATCCCAGCTCTTGGGAGGCCGAGGCAAGAGAATCGCTTGAACCTGGGAGGTGGAGGTGGCAGTGAACCAAGATCACACCACGGCACTCTAGCCTGGGTGACAAGAGCGAGGCTCCATCTCAAATAATAGTAATAATAATAATTGGCAATTGGAATATCCTTCTGAATTGTAAAAGCTCAAATTCAATTTCAGTCTGCCTTGTATGTGCCAATTGGCTAAATGATGAAAGATAGATAAGAAAGACTCTGTTTTTGCACCCTGGTTAGGACAGGAGACAAATATGTTCATGTCATAGAAAACTGTATTGTCATAATACTAATCATTGCTTCCTTTAGCATTGGGGGCCTGGAAAACTATTGAGCAGGACATTGAAGGGTGAGTAGGAGTTTGCAGCATGAATGTGAGCAGGAAAGACAAGGAATAGCACGAGGCACAGTGTGGCCTATTCATAGACGAAATGGCGGGAGATGAGAGCAGAGTGAAGATGGCAGACAACCTAGACGAAAGCATGCACCATGCAACTGGGATTTGAGTCACATGTCCTACATCCAGCCGTGCCAAACTACTTCCAATCCCCTTACTGTATCTGCCTTTTTCATGCTTTTGTGTTTCTGCACATGTCTTCTGCCTGAAATGAACTCAGACTCTTCATCTTGGCAATATTTAAACCTTCTTTCAACACTTATTTCTAGACTTTCCTACAAGGTGAGGGCTTCTTCAGAGCCCCCACCCTCCACTACTGTATGGTGGTATAAAAGAGATTCAGATATACAGCTCAGGAGTAATTAATAAAACTATGACAAGCTAAAGGATAGCCAGATTTGAAATCTAATTATATCCCACCAACCACTAGAGAATCAGTTTAAAAGCTCTTATAATTTATTAGAGATCAGTAAATGGCTACATGCAATGTAAAAGAATGTGAAAATGTGAAAAAAAATCAGATTTCCTGTATGCCACTTTAAAAGACAAAGTGGAAGTAAAATTAATTTTACAGAAATAAGCAGAAAATATCAACTACCTACCAAAAAAAAAAAAAAAACCTAAAACTATATGCAAGGACTCTCTGTAAGGTAAACTACAAAATTGAAGATAAAAAGATTTGAGTAAATTATGTTTCCAGATGGGAAGACTAAATTTTTCCAACAAGTTAGCATTTTATAAAAGTAAAGCATAAGAATAATACAATCTAGATAAAAATTCCATTTAAATATTTTGAATATTAGCCAAAATATTCTAAAGTTCTTCAGGAAATAAACGTTGAAGCAATATAGCTATATTTGGGAGGAAAGATTAATGAAGTATTCACTTACCTTTACAGAGACTAAGTTATCTTATAAAGCTGTGATCATTTAATAAGCATAACATTGGCCAAATAACCAAAAGGCAGCCTAGTGAAACTGAATGGATAGTCCACAAATAAGCAATAAATTACTAATTGTTAGCGGGGGCACCACAAGGCAATGTGGAAGAGTTCTCTTTGTATACAAAAGATGTTGCAAAAATGTTAAACCATTTGTAAGACAAATGAAAACATTGGTATACATGCACATTAAAACATATTCCAATTAAAGAATTAAATGTAAAACCAATTAGAAGAAAATACAGATAAATATTTTAAACCTCTCTGAGTGTGGAAAGTGTTTTCTTAAAAAAAAAGCAATAGAGGAAACTGCAGCAGAAACACTAATAAAAGTAACTTTATAAAAATGCAAATTTGCATACACCAAAAATAATAATAGATCAAATAAAAACATATGTGAACAACTAGAGAGAAATATTTGCAACAAATTGAATAAGAAAAAGGCTAATGACATTACTATATAAATAACTCATGAAAACCAATAAGAAAATATTAAAGATAAAAAGGAAAGTTAAAAAAATGATAAACAGTTCCTTTGCTGGTGACATTGTCATCATCTACTATATAAAAGACTGTGATAGGCAAGAATAGGAGAATGGATTTTGGCTAGAAAACTTGCAGGTTTGCCTCAGAAGTCATTAAATAATACAGAAAAATGAAGAATCTAAAAAGCAATGCGTAAACATTATTTTTAAATATGGAGGCAGAAACAATCACAGTGTGAAAGGTTTTGTCTTCGGAGAAAGAAACAACAGAAAAAGGAAAGAATCAGAGGGCTGATACTTTCTTTTTGTTATAACTCTTTGAGCACCTGAGCTTTTTGTACTATAGGCATGTACCCAAATTATTTATTTATTTATTTATTTATTTATTTATTTATTTATTTATTTATTTTTGAGATGGAGTCTCGCTCTGTTGCCCAGGCTGGAGCGCAGTGGCGTCATCTCAGCTCACTGCAACCTCCGCCTCCCAGGTTCAAGCAATTCTCCCATCTCAGCCTCCAGAGTAGCTGGGATTATAGGCGCACACCAGCATGCCAAGCTAATTTTTGTATTTTTCAGTAGAGACGGGATTTCACCACGTTGCCCAGGCTGGTCTTGAACTCCTGGACTCAAGTGATCCACCCACCTCGGCCCCCAAAGTGCTGGGATTACAGGCGTGAGCCACCGTGCCCGGCCCTCATTTTATATTATAGGCATGATCAAAGAGATCATGGCAAATGCAAAGTTGCTCAATTAGTAACCCAGTTAAAAGGCAAATTAAAAGCATGAGATATCACTTTCACTCATTAATTTATAAACTATTAAAATAATATTAATAGCAAACATTGGCTCAGGTGTACGGAAACAGGTTCTTAAATACTGCTGATGAGAGTGTAAACTGGTACATTTTTACAGATAAGCTTGGCAGTTTCTATTAAAATTTAAAATATGCATATCCTTCAACCCAGAAATTTCACTTCTAGGTACCCACCCTGGAAAACTACTTGTCACAGATGGAAAATGACACATTCAAGGATTTTCATTGTATAATTATACTAGGAAATAGTTTAAAGCATCGTAAGTATCCATCAATAAGAAAATGACTTGGTACACTATGGTACATTTATACCATGGAACTCAATATAGTGTTTCTCAAAGAGGACATGTTTTATCATGGAACGATTTCTTACAATTATATCATTAAGTGAAAAAAGTAAGTTGTAGAATAGGTACAGGTGAAAAAAAACACACATACACACACAACAGGTTTAATATTTTTAAGCCTGCTAAAAATTTTGGATGGGTCTGGCGTGATGGCTCAAGCCTGTAGTCCCAGCTCTTTGGGAGACCAAGGCCGGCAGATCAGTTGAGCCCAGGAGTTCAAGACTAGCCCGAGCAACATAGCCAAACCCAGTCTCCACAAAAAATGCAAAAAATAAAAAAAAAAAAAAAATTAGCCAGGCATGGTTGCACACACCTGTAGTACCAGCTACTTGAGAGGCTGAGGTGGGAGGATCACTTGAATCTGGGAGGTCAAGGCTGCAGTGAGCTGTGTTCACACCACTGCACTGCAGCCTGGGTGACAGAGTATGACCCTGTGTTAAGAAAACAAAAAAAAGAAAAAAAAGTTTGGGTGGATAGTCTTTCAATTGATCATGATGGTTACCTTTATTGAAAGGAATCTGATTGGAGAAGAAAGGGGAGGAATAGAAATAAGGCACATTAGAGGCTCCATCTATTAGTACAACTTTATTCTTAAAATATTTTTATTTAAGAAAATATTGCAAACCTAAGAGTAACATCAGAGAGACTGTCTCCTAAAAATTAAAATGCCCCTAGTACTGAATCATCTGTGGACCAAAGAGCCACAGATGGAGTCCAACTTGTCTGTGCTGCTTCTGATTCTGGGAAATCTTTTATGATCTGGAAAGAGCAAGTTTGTTTAAAGGAGGTCACCAGCGTTATTCACTGAAACAATCTATCATAGTAATACAAACAATCTATGTTTTACTTTACCTATTTTTGAAATGCATGTTTTAATTGGGTGATTAGCCAGTTTTGTTAAGCATGTTATTATAGACATAAAATATTTTATGAAAGGACTACTTGAAAAAAAATACAAATGTAAACAAAACCAAACAGAAAAAAACAATTCAAATCTAACTGTGCAATTATTTTAAGAACAAGATGCATTCAGCCAAATGCAAGCACAGCTAACCCTTTATTTAGCTGGATTCTACCTCTCTCTTTTTCCAGACCTGTTGGTATTTGACTTTAGAAATTGAGACTGTTATAGCTGGACAAGTTGCAATGTTGACATGTTCATTGGGTCCTGACTCCCAGCCTGTGTTTCAGGCATGAAAGTCTGCTTTTATGTCAACAGGGTTTTGTCAATTTGCTACAATGCAATTTGTTAAGTTCAGAGCACACTTAACATCAGACACAGCAGATGTCCTAAATCCTCACACAATACAGAAGACGGACATTGTTAGGGCAGAAAGCAGTCACTTTAGCCAGGGGTAGGTAGACAAAATGAAACATCTCTTTCCATATAGCACAAGGCCCCCAGTCAGAAGGAAAAGCATAGCATTATCCATGCAAAGTGCAGGGGTAGGGTAAATTTCATGAGGTCAGAATATAATTATGTGGTCAGGAATTTCCCTTCTCCAAGCCCTGGGGGAATAAAACACCCCGCTCATATTATGTCATAACCACATATTTGAAATATCTTGGACACGATCCAGGAGCCAGTTTGGGATTTTCTTTATTCTTTCTTTCTGAGCTGGGAAGGCAATTACATGAGATGAACTTAATGTGTGTAGAATTCTAGAGCACGGTATCTGCAGCGTTTGCACATCGAACTGGAGTTACTGTTTGCTACCTATGCAGAGTTTGCGGATGAGAGAAAAGTCATGGCTTCCTTTTTTTAAATAAAATGTTTATCCATTTTTGTAAGTTGCCCCCAAAACATCACAAGAGGAAAAAAATAACTACCTCCCCATTTGTATTGTCCTTGGCAACAAGTTCAACTGCTCAAAATTAATTTTGCCAATCATGGCACTTTGTAAAGGGCTTCTCTGTAAGTCAAGAGATATAACTTCCAGCATACAGCAAAGAAAACTCCTAAGTGAGCAATAAAGATAACTCTTGGGTACCTTCCTGATAATAACAGAGCCCAGCTTCACTGCTGGTTCTGGTCATTCTATGAGAGTTTCTTACACCCTTGTTTTTGATCCTGTCAATCAAAATAAAAAGACTTTTTTTTCTTTTTATTCCCATAACTCCATTAAAAAATCTACAGAACATGAGAGCGGGAAGTAACATTCATGCAACATTTTTTAATGTGTGTTTGTGTTTTATCTAATTTAATCATTACAGCAAATGCTGTGACATAATTTGTGGCAGAAAGGGAAACTGAGGCTCAGGATCAGACATCTGCAAAAGGCAGAAACCAGATACAAAACCCGGATCTTGGGGACCCAGTTGGAATCCCATTTACCAGGGTCGGGTCTCCAACGCCCTAGTCGTTTCAAGCTAGTGAGAGTGCCCGTCAGGTGTGAATCCAGGATAGGAGGGACAGGGAGGAGCTGCCACCGATACGAGAGGCAGAGATCCCGGAAATGGTGCTTCCCTTCTTCCAGCAGCCCAGGAAGATGACAAGCTGAAAGTCCTCAATAAAGATGCACTTTGCCTGCCCCCTGGTTGTGACACCTATACTTCCCACTTCCAGCAATTTTTTTTTTAAACGGAGTCTGGCTCTGTCACCCAGGCTGGAGTGCAGTGACGGGATCTCGGCTCACCACAACCTCCGCCTCCTGGGTTCCAGCGATTCTCCTGCCTCAGCCTCTTGAGTAGCTGGGATTACAGGTGTGCACCACTGCACCAAGCTTTTTTTTTTTTTTTTTTTTTAAATAGAGACAGAGTTCCACTTGAACTCCTGACCTCAGGTGATTCGCCCGCCTCAGCCTCCCAAAGTGCTGGGATTATACCCACTTCCGGCAATTCTTTATAACAACAAGCCCAGTACTTCTCACTCAACTTTCAAAGCTAGTTCAAAGCCAGTTTCAAAGATATCCATCCAGTTTTTTCTCATCCCACCAGGTGGGATTCAGCTCTTTCTGAACTCTCTCATTGCTCTTTGTCTATGTCACTATTGTGTCACCCGGCCACCAAGGATCATAGTTAGCTGTGACTGTATCTATATCTCTCCCCCTTGCCAACAAATGTTAAGCATCTTACAGGGAGGACCTGGTTTTTCTCAACAAGTATGTTTCACTTAAGTAAACACAATGATCTGCTCGTGTAGTGCCCTTAATAAATGTTGATGCTTCCTACATAAAACTGCATTCGGCAAACTTTCTATTTGAGAAAGGAACTGGAGTCCAAGGGGCACCTCCCACCAAAACAACAGGTGCATTGGTAGCACCTGCCACTGCTGCTGCTGCTGGTGCCTTAGTGGAAGGAAACTTAAATAATGGCAATTTTATATGTTTATAATATTTATAAAATATATAGTAAGCTACGTATGTAGTCCGAGAAGAACGTCGCATATCATATATCATTTAATCCTCACAACTCCCTTATAACATAGGTATGAATGCTGTATCATGTTGCTGTGTAGATGGAAAAACCAGGACTCAAAGAATTTTAGCTCTGGACTAAGTGCTCAGTGATTTAGCGATAGAGGCCAGATTCAATCCCAGGTCTCCTAACTCATAATCCAAGGCTGGCGCTTTTTAGCTGCACTTCAGTGTTTTCAAGGAAACAGACAATTGGCTTTCAGCATTCTCTCCACCCTGTCCCCTTCCACCTTCCCTCTGTGCATGGCCTCTCATGGGCACATCCAGAGCTAGCATGCTGGGGTCTCTCATTCCGCTCCCACCTCCCTGTGCTTCCCTGTATATTTTCCTGGAAATGCCACGAGCCAGATCAACCACTCATTCAGGACCTAGTTCATCTTGTTCATCTTGCCGCTGTTATTTACTCATTCAGGGGGGAAAATGATAATATATATAAATATAAAATATGTCAGGAATAATATCTTCTTCTCTCCTTCATATCAGTCTCAATATCTAAATACTGTCTTGTCCTGAGAGTTTCTGGGCTTTCTCATCTTGCCAGTTCCTCTGGAACATTTATGTTACCCCTTCCTCAAACTTTCCTGCCTTTCTCTGTCTCTATTTTTGTCTCTCTCTCCTTCCAGTCAGGCAGGAAAGTGACAATTCTGGAAAATGACTAAAGAAAGCCTGACTCATCACCTAAGTCCCAGGGCCTGCAGGGTGGAGGCCTCCTTGCCCATTCTGTCCAGCTGAGGTCCAGCAAAGCCAGCCTGTGCCAAGACGCCAGGTACCTGCAGCAGCAGCAGTGACAGGTGCCGCCAATGCACCTGTTGTTTAGGTGGGAGGTGCCTCTTGTATGCCAGCTCCTTTTTCAAATAGAAAACTTGTTATTGATATAATTACAGTGATAAGGCTGTGTAGCATGACAGATAACCCAAACCTGTTGCTGTTGCTGCTGCTGAATCCACTACCATTTGCTGCTTCAGTGATCACTCATGGCCAGAGAGCATGTATTGTAACTTTTCCCTTTCTTTCTTTTTTCTTTTCTTTTTTTCTTTCTTTATTTTTTTTGAGATGGAGTCTCCATCTGTCGCCCAGGCTGGAGTGCAGTGGCATGATCTCGGTTCACTGCAACCTCCGCTTCCTGGGTTCAAGCGATTCTCCTGCCTCAGCCTCCCAAGTAGCTAAGACTACAAGGTGCCTACCACCACACCCGGCTAATTTTTGTATTTTTAGTAGAGACAGAGTTTCACCATATTGATCAGGCTGGTCTCAAACTCCTGACCTCAAGTGATCTGCATGCCTCGGCCTCCCAAAATGCTGGGATTACAAGCTACAATATGGCCACTGTGTCCAGCCATATTGTAGTTTTCTATCCCTTTGCAGGGTGAAGAAAAACGGAGCAGATGGTTAGCTGGTCATCTGTATCTTCTTCTCTACCAGACCTCAAATTCTGCTGGGCTCCAGAAATTTTCCATTTACTTGAAACACTTTTCCCGAAGGTTCAGAATGGGACAACAGGTCAGAAAAGAAGGTCCACAGTCTCTCTGATCTGACTGTCTCAATGAGAGCATATCAGCCCCTTCTTCCAACCCCTTAATAACGAACTGGGAGATATCATGTGACACACGACCAAAGAATGATTCAGCACTGACCCTGCCACCACTCATAATGTGAATTGAGGCAAATCATTCTGTTTTCCTGGGTCTCAGTGTTCCCATCTGTACAACGAGAGGTTTGTAATAACTGAGCTCTTCAGATCCTAGTCAGCCCCATTCTGCAATTTGTAGTAAGTGACCATTTTTCTGACTCCTGATTATCCCACTTGCTAAATTGGAATCTATCCTGGGACCTCTTCTTAGGCCCCATGTTCCAATGCTGTGGCATTGGGGATTAAGTTTCCAACACATAAACTTTGAGGGACACATTCAAACCATAGCACTAAGTGCTGAATCCTGTTCAAATTCCTGCATGCTTCCTAAGTACCCATGAGTATTCCTTTATTCTCCAGGATATTTGACAGGATGACCTGTGATAAAAGTCATCTGTTGCGGGAAAGTGTTGTCTCGCAGAGCTGGAGAACCTACCAGCATTTCTCCCAGCAGCCAGGGATGCCGCCATCGTTAGCTTTGCCCCTTGTGAAAGCTCTGGGCTGCTTTTAGAAAGAGAATTGGTCCCTCTTTGGGATCCCTGTGCCTTCCTTGCCTGGATCATTTCTTACCATCAAGGTGTATCCTTACTGAGAAGTGAGTCACGTTTGAGTAGAGCTAAAAAAAAAAACTTGCAGTAAATTTGGGCTACAAGAGGTCTCCCAGACTATCTAGTACAACCCAGTAGTATAAAGTATCTCTTCCAAAATATTCAGCCTCAGTTTGAATACCTCTGATGGCAGAGAACTCACTATTTCACAAAGTAGCCCATCTAATGTTTGGCTAACTGAAATTATTTATAAGTCTTCCTTTCATGCTGAAACATGCCTGAAATATGCCTCTGAAATATCTAAACATTGATCCTAATTTTGCCCTGTGTAGCTTCACAGACGAATTAATCCCACCAATCTCTCCACCCTGACCCACATCTACCACACGAGGCCCTTCATGCCCGTGGTCCCTTTGCCCCCAGTTGCCGCTAGTCCTTATACTGCACCAGGGACCGCCCTCTACACATCCTCTCACTTGACCATATCTCTTGTGAAAGAGGTGAAAGCAACAGTTTCAAAGCTGTTGCTTCCGGGAATCAAAATGCCATTCTTTATAGAATAGTGAGCTCTGCCTGACTTAGCCTTGCCTCTGTTTGAGAAAGAGCTTGAAAGTCAGAACTCCCTAAGTTCTATCCACTCTGACCAGCATGGGACAGTATGTCACCACCTCCCACACTGAATACCATTAAGAGAAGCAATTTTAGGGCATGGGGTACACATACCAGAAATAATCTTTGCACGGTTTTTACCAATCAGTAAAGCACTATCATATCAGTTACCTCACTTAAACTTCACCTCTGCCATATGCTATAAGAAAATATTATTAACATCTTTAATCAATTAAAACAAGAATCTGAGGCTCAGGAAGATGGGTCACCTGTTTATGGGGATCCTACTTGTCTTCATTCATTTTGTGTTGCTATATGAGAATACTACAGACAGAGTAATTTATACAGAAAATAAATTGGCTGGGTATGATGGTTCATATTTGTAATCCCAGCACGTTCGGATGCCAAGGTAGGTGGATCACTTGAGCTCAGAAGTTCAAGACTAGCCTGGACAACATGGCAAAACCTCATTTCTATTAAAAGAAATACAAAATAGCCAGATGTGGTGATGTTCACCTACAATCCCAGTTACCTGGAATGCTAAGGCAGGAGGATGACAACAGCCTAGGAGGTCGAGGCTGCAGTGAGCTGTGATCATGCCGTTGTACTCCAGCCTGGGCAACAGTGAGACCCTGTCTTAAAAGATGAAGGAAGGGAGGGAGGGAGGGAGGAAGGAAGGAAAGAAGGAAGGAAGGAAGGAAGGAAGGAAGGAAGGAAGGAAGAAAGGAAGAAAGGAGGAAAGGAGGAAAGGAGGAAAGGAGGGGAGGAGGAAAGGAGGGAAGGAGGGAAGGAGGGAGGGAGGGAGAGAAAGAGAGACAGAAAGAAAAAAGAAAGAAAAAGAAAGAAAGAAAGAAAGAGAAAGAGAGAGGAAGGAAGGAAGGAAGGAAGGAAGGAAGGAAGGAAGGAAGGAAGGAAGGAAGGAAGGAAGGAAGGAATTTCTTAGTTCTGGATGCTGGGGAAGTCCAATATCAAGATGTCCACATCTGGCAAGGGCCTTCGTGCCGTGTCAACCCATGGTGGAGAATGGAAGGGCAAGAGATAGTGAGAGAGCAAGAGAGAGATGTGGCCAAACTCATTTTCATAACAAGCCCATTCTCCTGATGACTAACCCATTCCTGAGACAACAACATGAATCTATACCTAAAGGCAGAGCTCTCATGAGCTAACCACCTCTTCTTAGGCCCCAAGTTCTAATGCTGTGGCATTGGGGATTAAGTTTCCAACACACAAACTTTGAGGGACACATTCAAACCATAGCACTAAGTGTTGAATCCTCTTCAAATTCCTGGTCCCCGTGAGTATTCCTGGATGCTTGCTCCATGTCCATGCTAGTATATAACCCCTAAGTCCTCGTCCCAACAATGTTCTCTTTTAGTGTGAAGGGTACATGGGCAATGTACCCTGGGTTGTCTGGATTCCAGACAGCTGCCCTCTTGCTCCTTGCATTTACTTCCCAGATGATCAGCTGCTTGTCTGCTTGTTTTGTATCAGTCAGCATTTTTCCATTCCCATCCTGTCCTTCCCTGCCTTCACCTTCTGCCGCTTGCGTTCCAGCTCTTCGCTGTCATTGTCACCAGCCTTCCTTCTCTTCAGAGGGGGAAAAACAATCCACTTATCTCCCCACCTCATTTTTACTCTTGGCTCTAATGGCCTTACTCAGCAATTTCTTCCATATAGCATTTGTATTATCTTATTTTCCCCAAGCACATTTACCAGCCAAGTGTGATTCTGTAAATAAGGAAATCTGGTTATAGGGGCCAAGAAGTGCATGATCCCAACAAGCTGCCAGGAAGAATAAGAAGCCGGAAGCCCCCTGAATGGGAGGGGATGGCAGGGAGGGGTGCTGCTTTCCAGGCGGACGCTTCTCGGAAGGTTTGAGGCCCGGTGGTTACTCCCTCCCCTAGTGTTTGCTGTTGCTGTTGCTTCCTGGCATTTTGAAGTGGTTGCTTCCAGAAATCAAAATGCCATTCCTTATAGAATGCTGAGCTCTAACTGACTTAGCCTTGCTTCTATTCGAGAAAGAGCTTTAAAATCAAAACTCCCTGAGTTGAGTTGTATCCACTCCCTACAAATCCAGCTGTGACCCTTGGGCACATAGCTCCATCTTACTTACCTGATTTTCTTCATCTTTAAAATACAGGTATTTGTATCTTCCAAATAGGGTTGCCAGAGGATAGAAGGAGCTATTGCCTATAAACTGCTTGGCACATAGCAGGTGTTCAGGAACTATAGTTATTAATTGGAAGTCTCACACATTTGTTACAACTGAGAACCTGGAAGCTGCTTACCACATTAATCCAAATGTTAGGTGATAGTGGGTGAAAAGGTCTAAGAAACATCTTTCCACATCTGAGTCCCCTTTTCAGGCAGCCAGGTCATTGGAAAGCCGTGCTAGGATGGGACTCATAAAGGCTTGAGAGAGTATTTCCCAGCCTGCATGCGCCAGCCAGCTGCTTGCTTGCCCTCAGATCCTTCCCTATCCCTTCCCTCGCCTGCTTCGTATTGCAGCGGGGTGACTGCTGCAAACAGTGGATCCCAGACTCACTTGCCCTCTGGCTGCCTTTAGTTTCTGAGATCATTTGGAGAAAGACGGGCAAAAACAAGGCAAGCTATTTCTGCCCTGTGCTCTCTCTCTTTCTGCTCCGAGTGACACTCCTGGAAGTAGCGATGGTTCTAGCTGTCACTAGTATGTCCCTCCCTTCCTTGTCCCATCTCCCCCTAGGAGTCCTAGATTTGGGATTTTGTGCTTTGACAAAATTATCTCCTTCTTTATCTTTACAACCCAAGGATGATACTGACTTTCCGCTGCTGCTAATCTCTGAGTTTCTTGTCTGTCCCGTTTGGCTTCATTTTGCTTCCAACATTTTGTAATGGGTACCTTGTATTAAACTATCCCTGCCGAGCTACCCAGCATTGGTTTCCTAACTATACCTTGACTGAGATACAACCCAGACTCAGGAGTATTCTGTTCTTCTGCATGCCATTATAATTTTATAAAAAGATTCTTTAAGACCAGATTTTGAGTAAAAGCTATCATTAAATAATGACAGTCAAATATCAAAAACTTCTGTATCCTAGGAGTTGGCCTACCCTCAGAGATCACCTGGTCTAAATCCTTTTTTTCTGTTGATAAAATGAGGCTCTGAGAGTTTGAGGGACTCACCCTAGGTCATTTAGTGAGAGTCTCATTTTCCTAGTGGGTATTATTCTGCCATGATTTGAATATGAGCATCTCCTTAGCACAAAGACAAATACCATATATTTTTATTTCCCTTTAAGGGATTGGCCTATATTTACATATATATTTCTTGACAGGCATGATGCAACTTGGCATCTTTGCATTGCAAATAAGTGTCAAAATCTACTAGGTCAAACATACATAATGGACAATGGCATGGCAAAGCTCTACTGGACTACTAAATTCACATGATTGTATCTCTATATATTCAAATATAGATGTAGATATACAGATTTAGATAGAGAAAGGGACACAGGTACAGAGAAAGGAAAAGATACAGATATAGATGTACTGTTCTCCCCCAAGTCATTACTAAGTTTTAAAACGAATAAAACAGCATGCTTTTCTACTCACTATGAATAAATCATCACTGAAAAGGAGCCCAGAAGCATCTCTGCAAACTCGTCTTAGAGATTTGAAATACACAGAAGGTCCATTTCTTGATGACCCAAGCAAAAAAGTTCAAGAGTGAACTTGGCTTTGGGCAGGGCTAGCAGGTAGTAGAGCCTAGCTCACAAAGGTATGTGGGCACCCAGGAGGGGTTAATCAGAAAAAAGCTCTAAGTAAAAGGGTTATAGCTGGACTAGGATAGGACAACTAGCTTTGGTCAAGAACACTCCTTCCCAAAATACAAATTCTGAGGTTGAGGCCATCGTCTGGGGTCAGGAGCTGAAGTGCAACAAGAAAATAGGGCCAGAGGATCACAGAAGGCCTCTTGTAATCAGGAGACCAAGTCAACTGTAGGGTAAAGAGAGATTGGTTTGAGAAATCAAACAGAAATCCAAGCAACCAAGGTGAAAATTGAAGCAAAAGTGAAAATGAACTGAGTAGACATCCAGAAGAACTGGCCAGCCATGCTGGAGGCCCCTGAGTCTGAGTGAGGACAGGATTAGCAAATGTGATTTCCACTCAAATCAGAATTATTGGGTCACCTCTTCTAGTCCTTGAAGGAGCCAAGGTCACATTCTGCAGTTAGAGCTGCATTATCTGAGCACAGCCCCGAGGGGGCCAAGACTTGGCATTTTAACTCCACTGGTGCCAGGTGATGCCATCTAACCTGTGATCACAGACAGGCCACCTCTCAAACGTGGAGAGCCTGTACATAATTACACATCTTGGGTATGAGGAAGGCCAGGTAGACTGGGTGTGGGAATCACAGCAAACCCATATCAGTTTTCCCACCAACAGTTCCCAGGCAGGATGGCCTGGAGCCCAGGGAACATAGGTCCCGGTACTGAATTGGCCTAGAAGAGCCTTCTGATCTAGCCTTATTTCTGAGTCATGATTGTGACACTCCCACGCTCCAGGAAGTAACAGTATTTTTTTTCATTTTCCTTGTCCCCTCCCTCTCTTTTAATCTTTGAGGACTACATCTCTGCTTATGGTGTTTACTAAATATTTTTGGGTTTGAATTTTGAATTCTAAGATGCATATAACACTGGGGTCACCGTAACAGCTTTAAGCATTAAATGGAGTATGGTTCATCATATACAAGCCTCAATCTCGAGTCCTGGCTGTCCCCTATTCAATTGGCTTCCCAGCTGAGACCAGGGAGTTTGGCAAAAAGGGGAAGTAACTGTGGGCCTCATTTGAATTATAGAACAGGAAGGACATTCAGTCAGGGCTAAGGCACAGGAAGTGGAAATATGGTTGTCTCTGTTTATCAAAGACAAGCTAGAGTATCTTGTGCAATATAGTGAACATAGAACAAGACATGCTATGCCCATCACCCTCCTCAAGGGTAAAATCTTCAAGTGATATAAGATGTGAATCAACCAAGTGCATTGCAGGGGAAGGATCTGGGCTGGGAGGAAAGAAGAGAGGAGAAAAGAAAACAGCACGACTTGGTGAACATGAGAGGAGATGGAGCCCAACAGGCCTGAGTATCATTCTGGACCACCTCATGGCAGCTCTGGCTCTTTGGTAAGTTCCTCAACCTTCCTGTGCCTGTATCCACTGCTGTAAAAAAGACATAATGATAGTACTTCTATCCTGGGATTATATTAAAAATTAAATATTTTTCAAAAAAAAGTCTGGCTCATTTCTTCCTACTAGCCTCCAGTGAAATATATCATGTCTTATAAATGCCTTATTACTAATTAAAATAAAATGTTATTGCAACCTAAGGAGTGGGAGATCTCTTTTGGCTTCAATATCAAGGGAGATAACTTAGAGAAAAAGCTAAAGGAGCTTTAAAGTACCGGATGGCTTTGGTAGGCAGAGAAAAGCAGGGATGAAGACAAGACACCAGACCTAGGGACAGATGTGCTCTTGGCATATGCTCTTCCTCTGCATGCTCTGTGATCCCAAACCTTCTCTTTTTCCTGAACACCATTTGTCCTCATTATTTTCCACGTTCAGTCATTCAGATAACCCCTTTTTTTTAAACATCCTGCATTAATCAAGCCACTGGACATATAAACCACAAACAAGATAGGCATGATCCCTGCCCTCTGAGGTTGCCCTTCTACTCGCTAACATTATCTTTCTTAAAAGCTACTAGGGAGGCTGAGGCAGGGAGAGTTGCTTGAACCTGGGAGGCAGAGTTTGAAGTCAGCCAAGATCGCGCCACTGCACTCCAGCCTGGGCAACAGAGCGAGACTTCGTCTCAGGGAAAAAAAAAAAAAAAAAAAGCCAATTGGAGGCAGGCACTCTGGTTCATGCACCTTCTATATCCTATATCCCCATGGTGCTGTGCACAAAACAAGTGCTTAATAAAGAGAGTTGATGAATTGACTGACTTTGCTCCTCCTACTCTGCTATTCTCTGGCTTCAGATTTCATTTATAACCTCACTCATTTATCTTAAGAAATATCCACCTTTGATCTTGGGCCATGGTGGGCAAAGCAGAGTGTGGTCCACTCTCAAGACAAGGCAAGAGAAATCCAAAGTGTGGACCAGGTAGTAATGAATAAGAAATATATATATATATATATATATATATATATATATATATATATATACATATAAATGGTCCATACGCAGAAAAAAAATCATATCTTCAAATAAGCAGATTGGCTTCTGCTAGACACGCAAGGAGCTTGATTGAGGCTAAAAAATAAGTTTTTTTTTTAAACCAAGTTGATATTCAGAACATTCAAACTGGTGATTAATAAGATAGCCTCTTTGTGCTTCTTTAATTGAATGAAACTTTGACAAAATATTGTTTTCATTCACTCATTATGACTCAATGAATACATTTTCGAATTAGCTTTATTGCCTTTAAAGCGCTGACTTAAGGCATTCTGGTGCACTGAGCATGGGTCCTTTTGCAGAATATATTCTTAATTAACAGTTTGCTACTGATCTGACACGGGTCTCACCTGCCTTTGTGAGGATGGAATTTAATTTTTTTCTTCTTGATTGGCCTTGCCATTCACAGAACGTGTCGTCGTTAGAGAAGGAATTCCATTTAAAATTCAGATCAGGTCCTCCTGCATGTCAGCCAGCATTCCCTCTCCAAACATAAGTAAAGGAGGGAGGGCCTGCTACTCACAGGGCTTCTTTGCACTAGGAAAATACTTTATACAACCCCTTTCCCACATGACAGCACTTTCCACAGTGAGTACTACAGAGACTCTGTATTGTGAACATCATGACCGGTGTCACGAGACCCAGGAACAGCCCGGGCTCCAGCACGCAGAATCTGTCTTGGAGACTCCCTGGGTCAAGTCTGTAGTCTCTTCCCCGCTGACTCATGCAATCAAGAACCTGAAATAATGGAGATAGGAGGAGACCTTGGGGGAAGGATGACCTGAAGAAACCAGGCCTTTACTCTACTATCCTTGAGGGATTGTTCAGTTCACTGTATCCTTTCAGGAAAGTAGGGAGAGGCAGAAAGACTCAGAACTAGCTGGAGACAATGCCGGAAGGGGATCCCAGATGTCCTCAGTTTGAGCAGCCAAAGATACTGTGAGCTAGAGATATCAGCAGTTAAGGGAGTGCAAAACAACACAGGAAACTTGTCTTCTGTCTCCTCTCTCCCGTGCTTTCTTTAAGCACATATTACAATGCAGAGCCTAAAAGCTGCCAGTCTCCCTTAGCGCAGCCTGTAATCCTATTAAAACGGATTATTTCATTGTCCTGGGCTATCAGATCTTGCTAAGAACTCATTTAGGTCAACCTTTTAGGAAGTTTACACACATGGAAAAAAATAATGTTAAATAAGCCACTTGCCATGTTTCTCAAAAAGAGCTGAGCTGGGCAGGCTTGACTGTGTACAGCCCTGTGTCTTTTTTCATGGTCTCCTTAAAGCCTCATGCAAGTTTGGGCTTTGTCGGCCTCTTTGACTCCTCAGCTCTAGCAGCAGATGCAGGGACCTGGCACAAGAGTCAGAGCCTAGTAATTTCCATGGAAATGACTGGAATGTTAAACCCACTTTAATCACCTCTGCTTGCTGGCAACCTCACTCTGAATTCCTTTAGTCAGTGCAAACTCTAAGGCACAGAGAGGAGTAAGAGAGAATAGAGCAGGATGACTGTGGGTGCCCAGTCGGAAGTCAAGAGTTCCTTTCTACTGGGCTTCTGAGTAGCCAGGGGCCCAGAATGATTCATGCTCAGTTTGATATTTAATGTCTCAAGGCTTAACTCACTTCCCCTGTCTCCTCACTTTGCCATGCTCATTTCAAATAATGGCATCAGCAATCATCCTTGCCCAAACTAAAGCTCTGGAAGCACTGTTTATCCCCATAATCCTCAGTCTTGTTCATGTCAGCTCAGGTTTCTCCACTTCTTCCAGGTGCTCCTGTAGTAGGTGACTTCTGATATAGCTCCCAGTGGTCTCCCTTCTGGTGTCTGCACCCTAGTGCATCCCCTTGTGTAAGATCCTGAGCATGGGCTGGACCTCGAGATTTCCAAGCAATAGACCATGGCAAACACAATGGGATGCCACTTCTGTTATCAGGTTACAAAATTCTGAGACTTCCATCTTGCTCCCATTATCTTTCTGGCTCTGTTTGTTCTGATGGAAAGAGCTACCTGGTAAAGGACAGAGTGACCTCCAGCTAACAGCCAGTAAGAAACTGAGTCCTGCCAACAACCCCTGAGAGTCTTTGCAAAAGGATCCTGACCCAGTTGAACTTCCAGATAACAGGAGCCCTGGTCATCATCTTAACTACAGCTGGGGAGAAACCTCAAATCAGAGGACCCAGCTAAGCCATACCCAGATTCCTGACCCACAGAAACTGAGATACTAAACATGTTGCTTAAAGCAACTAATTTTGGGGTAACTGTTATGCAGCTACAGAAAACTGATATACCTTCCTATCCCATCTTCTACTCCAGCCCTCATTTTTATTCTTCTTGGTCTAACGAACTCTAAAAAGTCACTTAGCTGGTCTCCTTTCTCCCTTCTACTTCCCTCCCCAATCTATCATCTCCAATGTTATCGTATTATCTTCCTAAAAAAGACAAAATCAAGCTGTCACTAAAGGGTGAAGCTCTAGGTTATCAACTCTCATTGCAACCAAATTAACTTCACTTCTACCTATTTAATATTGTATGCATCTCAATTAGATTTTATTTAGGGAGTAAAAAGAAAATGATCTTTCCACTGTAACACTAAAAATTAAGACAATTTAAGGGTGGGTTAATCATGGGAGCATTTATAAATATTTATTCTGATTGTCCAACTTTTGGACACACAGTAAGGCTGCTCTTTTTTACCTTCTTGAGGTTTAGGTGTGACCATGTGGCTGCTTTTGACCAATGAAATGTGAACGGTACATGTGATTTTAGGTGCAAGTATTTAGTTGCCAGCACTCAATTCCCACTTTCCTATGCCCTGTTATAGCTTCGTGAATCATGCATCATCAAATGGAGCCTGGGACCCTGAATAGCTATAAGAGCAGTGCCCACCCTGCACATCTATGTTAAATGTGTAGCATGAGTGAGAAATAAATCCTTGTTATGTGAAATCACTCAGATGTGGAGGGTATTCGTTACTGCAGCACAGACTATCACACTCTGACTAACCCAGAGCAGCAGTAAATTAGACCAACCTCCAATTTCATACATTAGAAAACTAAGGAGAAAAGAAGTGCTTACTTAAGGTTACCTAGAAGGGCACCCAGTCCCAAGAACTCTGCAGGACACTAGGCTCATAACCCTGTGATGTCTGTAAAAACTGATGATCCTTCTGAGCTTAGGACCAGAAAAGGGCACTCTCTTCCCACTGGGAAAGACCCCTCTCCAGGCCTACAGGCATTCCCCTGCGTGGGGTCACCTGCTAAGATCTAATCAGCAGCACAGGCCACCCTCTTCCTTATTTCCTTCTCATCATGAGTATCAGCTCTTTCTGAGCCTTTCTGCACCTTCAAGGTAGATTAGGGGTGAGAAACTGGAGGCTAAAAACCTCTTGGCAGTTTACAGTAAGAGACAAGTCATTCCCAATGAGTTTGCACAATTTGAGGCTTTTTGCAGTGCTCTCAAGGCATGAAACTGGCAAGAAGCAAGGGTAGACACTTGGCCTGACTTCCTCCAAGTAAGATATCCCTATAGAGAGATGGCTTTTAAAGAGCTCTGAAATAGGCCCTTTGTAGGCCTACATAGGCTTCTAGCAGAGTGGCCATATGCCCCAGCTTGCCCAGAAGAGTCCTAGTTTCACCTACTGCCCTGGCATCATTATTAATAGTGCTCCCTTTCACTCTCAAATGTGTCCCACTTTGGATGATAAATTATACAGTCACTGTAGCTCCAAGACTGGAGTCACCTGCCAAGCTTCATTTCTTAATTCACTCCCCACAAGCCGCTGCCACTGGCTGACAGAAAAGAATTTCCACTAACCCAGAGCTACCAGAGAGAGTTAGCTTCAGGCAGCAGCAAGACCATGGGGATCATGGGTTCTGGACTTCCCTCCAATTCTGTCTGGCTGTGTGATTTTGGAAAAGTTGCTTTCCCTCCTTTGACCTCTGTGCTATATAAAATAATGGAGCTGGATGGAAGGGTGATTTGATTTACTTCCAGTCTTTGATTCCATAAAGCTGTCTATAGGAAAGATTTCCCACAATGGAGGAATCCACATGGACACCAAGCTCTGAATGCAGATGGAATCAATCATGCAGCCCACAGATACATTTTTTAAACTTTTCCTTTCAATCTCTGTAGATGCTGTGATTAATAAAATGCAAAATATTTCAGAAGCATTACAAATTTCAGAATAGCTGCGTATCATTAGGTATTTTCTCAGTCAATAGGATGAGAAGCGCCACTTCTATAAGGTAGGGGGAGTGGAGTGGAAGGCAAAATTATTGTCTTTAAAAAAGGATATTCGATTGTGCAGGGCCAGGATGGCCGACTAGAAGCAGTGGTGATGGGAGGCTGCCATTGAAGAGAACCATAACAGCATGCCAATCCTGCACTGGCAACTGAGGTATCCAGCTTCTGTCATCAGAACTGACTAGGTGGCTGGCGTGACTCATGGAGGGAAAGGAAGAGCAGTGTGGTGTGGCAACCCACCTGAGAGACACACGGGGCAGGGGAGCCCCCCCGCCACACACAGCCAAAGGAGGCGTTCTGGGGAATCCAGGCAGCTCAGATGAGTGGGTTTCCCCCCAGCAAAGCACACACCCTCCACCAAGAACAGTCAAAGTGCTTCGTTAAAACGGGACCTGCTCCTTGTGCCACCCACCTGGGTGAGACCCTCCAACAGGGGTTGTCAGACACCCTATACAGGAGCATTCCTACAGGCATCAGGTCAGTGCCCCTCAAGGTCAGAGATCCAAGAGGAAGAAGCAGGCATCCATCTGTGCTGTTCTCCAGCCTCCTTAACTGACATCTCCAGGCATAGGAGCAAACCAGATGAATAGGGCCTGAAGTGAACCACCAGCAAATCACAGCATCCCTACAGAAGAGAGGCTTGACCCTTGCAAGAAAAATAAACAAACAGAAAGCAACAATAGCATCAACAACAACAAAAAAAGACCCCACAAAAACCCCATCCAAGTGTCAGCAGCCTCAAAGATCACTACTAGACAAACTCAGGAAGATGAGAAAGAATCAACAAAAAAAGTGCTGAAAACCCTAAAGGCCAGAATACCTCTTCTCCTCCAAATGATTGCAACACCTCTCCAGCACGGGCACAGAACTGGATGGAGGATGAAATTAACAAATTGACAGAAGTAGGTTTCAGAAGGTGGGTAATAACAAGCTCCACTGAGCTAAAGGAGCTTGTTTTAACCCAATGCAAAGAAGCTAAGAACCTTGATAAAAGGTCATAGGAGCTGCTAACTAGAATCACCAGTTTAGAGAGGAACATAAATGACCTAATGGAGCTGAAAAACACAACACAAGAACTTTGTGAAGCATACACAAGTATCAGTAGCCGAACTGACCAAGCAAAAGAAAGGATATCAGAGTTTGAAGACCATTTTGCTGAAATAAAGTATGCAGGCAAGATTAGAGAAAAAAGAATGAAAAGAAATTAATAAAACCTCCGAGAAATATGGGACTCTGTAAAAAGACTGAACCTACGATTGACGTGAGTACATGAAAGAGATGGAGAGAATGGAATCTAGTTGGAACACACTCTTCAGGATATTATCCCGGAGAACTTCCCCAACCTAGCAAGACAGGCTGACATTCAAATTCAGGAAATACAGAGAACACCACTAAGATACTCCACAAGAAGATCAACCCCAAGACACGTAATCTTCAGATTCTTGAAGGTCAAAATGAAGGAAAAAATGTTAATGGCAGCCAGAGAGAAAGGCCAGGTCACCTACAAAGGGAAGCCCATCAGACTAACAGCAGACCTCTCAGCAGAAACCGTACAAGCCAGAAGAGAGTGGGGGCCAGTATTCAACATTCCTAAAGAAAAGAATTTTCAACCCAGAATTTCATATCCAGCCAAAGTAAGCCTCATAAGCAAAGGAGGAATAAGATCCTTTCCAGAAAAGCAAATGCTGAGGGATTTCATCACCACCAGGCATGCCTTACAAGAGCTCCTGAAGGAAGCACTAAATATAGAAAAGAAAAACTGGTACCAGCCACTGCAAAAACACACCAAAATATAAAGACCAATGACACTATGAAGAAACTGCATCAACTAGTGTGCAAAATAACCAGCTAGCATCATGATGACAAGATCAAATTTACACATAACAATATTAACCTTAAATGTAAATGGGCTAAATGCTCCAATTAAAGGTCACGGAATGGCAAATTGGATAAAGAGTCAAGACCCATTGGTGTGCTGTGTTCAGAAGACCCATCTCATGTGCAAAGACACACATAGGCTCAAAATAAAGGGATGGAGGAGTATTCACCAAGCAAATGGAAAGCAAAAAAAAAGTAGGGGTTGCAATCCTACTCTTTGACAAAGCAGACTTTAAACCCACAAAGATCAGAAAAGACAAAGAAGCGCATTACATAATGGTAAAGGGATCAATTCAACAAGAAGAGCTAACTATCTTAAATATATACACACCCAATACAAGAGCACCTAGATTCATAAAACAAATTCTTAGAGACCTACAAAGAGACTTAGGCTCCCACATGATAATAGTCAGAGACTTTAACACCCCACTGTCAATATTAGACAGATCAACAAGACAGAAAATTAACAAGGATATTAAAGACTTGAACTCAGCTCTGGATCAAGTGGACTTAATAGACATCTACAGAACTCTCCACCACAAATCAACAGAATATATATTCTTCTGAGTGCCACATGGCACGTATTCTAAAATCAACCACATTATTGGAAGTAAAATACTCCAGAGCAAATGCGAAAGAACTGAAATCACAACAAACAGCGTCTCAGACCATGGTACAATCAAATTAGAACTCAGGATAAAGAAACTCACTAAAGGGCCGGGCACGGTGGCTCACATCTGTAATCCCAGCACTTTGGGATGCCGAGGTGGGTGGATCATGAGGTCAGGAGATCGAGACCATCCTGGCTAACACGGTGAAACCCTGTCTCAACTAAAAGTACAAAAAATTAGCCAGGCATGGTGGCAGGAGAATGGCATGAACCCAGGAGGCGGAGCTTGCAGTGATCCGAGATAGCACCACTGCACTCCATCCAGCCTGGGTGACAGAGCGAGACTCCTTCTCAACAAAAAAAAAAAAAAAAAGAAAGAAAAGAAAAGAAAAAAAAAAAAAGAAACTCACTCAAAACCACACAACCACATGGACATTGAACAACCTGCTCATGAATGACTCCTGGGTAAATAATGAAATTAAGGCAGACATCAAGAAGTTCTTTGAAACCAATAAGAAGAGACAATGAGTCGCTGGGACACAGCTAAAGCAGTGTTAAGAGGGAAATGTATAGCACTAAATGCCCACATCAGAAAGCTAGAAAGATCTCAAATCTACACTGTAACACCACAATTAAAAGAGCTAGAAAAGCAAGAGCAAACAAATCCAAAAGCTAGCAGAAGACAAGAAGTAACTAAGATCAGAGCAGAACTAAAGGAGATAGAGACATGAAAAACCCTTCAAAAAGTCAATGAATCCAAGAGCTCGTTTTTTGAAAAAATTAACAAAATAGATAGACCGCTAGCTAGACTAATAAACAAGAAAAGAGAAAAGAATCAAATAGATGCAATAAAAAATTATAAAGGGGATATCACCACTGACCCCACAGAAATACAAACTACCATCAGAGAAGGTGCAAATAAACTAGGAAAAACTAGAAGAGATAGATAAATTCCTGGACACATACACACTCCCAAGACTAAATTAGGTAGAAGCTGAATCCCTGAATAGACCAATAACAAGTTCTGAAATTGAGGCAGTAATTAATAGCCTACCAACTAAAAAAATCCCGGGACCAGACAGATTCCTAGCCAAATTCTACCAGAGATACAAAAAGGAGTTGGTACCCTTCCTTTTGAAACTATTCCAAACAATTAAAAAGGAGGGATTCCTCCCTAACCCGTTTTATGAGGCCAGCATTATCGTGACACCAAAACCTGGCAGAGACACAACCAAAACAGAAAACTTCAGGGCAATATCCCTGATGAACATCGATGCAAAAATCCTCAATAAAATACTGCAAACTGGATCCAGCAGAATATCAAAAGCTTATCCACCATGATCAAGTCAGCTTCATCCCTGGGATGCAAGGCTGATTCAACATACACAAATCAATAAATGTAATTCATCACATAAACAGAACCAATGACAAAAACCACATGATCATCTCAACAGATTCAGAAAATGCCTTCAGTAAAATTCAACATCCTTTCATGTTAAAAACTCTCAATAAACTAGGTACTGATAGAACATATCTCAAAATAATAAGAGCTATTTATGGCAAACCCACAGCCAACGTCATACTGAATGCATAAAGTCTAGAAGCATTCTCTTTGAAAACTGGCACAAGACAAAGATGCCCTCTCTCACCACTCCGATTCAACATAGTATTGGAAGTTCTGACCAGGACAACCAGGCAAGAGAAAGAAATAAAGAGTATTCAAAGAGAAAGAGAGGAATTCCAATTGTCTCAGTTTGCAGACAACATGATTTTATATTTAGAATACCCCATCGTCTCAGCCAAAAACCTCCTTAAGCTGATAAGCAACTTCAGCAAAGTCTCAGGATGCAAAACCAATGTGCAAGAATCATAGGCATTCCTATATACCAACAATAGACAAGCAGAGAGCCAAATCATGAATAAACTCCCACTCACAATCACTAAAAAGAGAACAAAATACCTAGGAATACAGCTAACAAGGGTTGTGAAGGATCTCTTCAAGAAGAACTACAAACCACTGCTCAAGGAAATAAGAGAAGACACAAACAAACAGAAAAACATTCCATCCTCATGACGGGAAGAATCAATATCATGAAAATTGCCAAACTGCCCAAAGAAATTTATAGATTCAATGCTATTCCCATCAAAATACCATTGACATTCTTCACAGAATTAGAAAAAAAAGCACTTTAATTTTATGTGGAACCAAAAAAGAGAACACATAGCCAAGACAAACCTAAGCAAAAAAAAAAAAAAAAAAAAAATACAAAGCTGTAGGCATCATGCTACCTGACTTCAAACTATACTACAAGAGCACAGTAACCAAAACAGCATGGTACTTGTACCAAAACAGACACATAGACCAATGGAACACAACAGAAACCTCAGAAATAACACCACACATCTACAACCATCTGATCTTCAACAAACCTGACAAAAACAAACAATGGGGAAAGGATTCCCTATTTAATAGATGGTGCTGGGAAAACTGGCTAGCCATATGCAGAAAACTGAAACTGGACCCCTTCCTTACACCTTATACAAAAATTAACTCAAGACGGATTAAAGACTTAAATGTAAAACCCAAAACCACAAAAACCCTAGAAGGAAACCTAGGCAATACCATTCAGGACATGGGCACGGGCAAAGACTTCATGACAAAAACACCAAAAGCAATTGCAACAAAAGCCAAAACTAACAAATGGCATCTAATTAAACTAAAGAGCTTGCACATAGCAAAAGGAACTATCATCAGAGTGAACAGGCAACCTACAGAATGGGAGAAAAATTTTGCAATCTACCCATCTGACAAAGGCCTAGTATCCAGAATCTACAAGGCACTTAAACAAATTTACAAGAGAAAAAAGAAACAAACTCATCAAAAAGTGGGCAAAGGATGTGGACAGACACTTCTCAAAAGAAGACATTTATGCAGCCAACAAACATATGAAAAAAAACTCAACATCACTGATCATTAGAGAAATGCAAATCAAAACCACAATAAGATACCATATCATGCCAGTAAGAATGGCGATTATTAAAAAGTCAAAAAACAATAGATGTCAGTGAGGCTGTGGAGAAATAGGAAGGCCTTTACACTGTTGGTAGGAACGTAAATTAGTTCAAAGACTGTGGAAGACAGTGTGGAGATTCCTCAAGGATCTAGAACCAGAAATACCATTTGACCCAGAAATCCCATTACTGGGTATATACCCAAAGGAATATAAATCATTCTACTATAAAGACACATGCACACATATGTTTATTGCAGCAGTATTTACAATAGCAAAGACATGGAACCAACCCAAATGCCCATCAATAATAGACTGGATAAAGAAAATATGGTACATATACACCATGGAATTCTATGCAGCCATAAAATGGGATTAGATCATGTCCTTTGCTGGGACTTGGATGAATCTGGAAGCCATCATTCTCAGCAAACTAACACAGGAACAGAAAACCAAACACCGCGTGTTTTCAATCATAAGTGGGAGTTGAACAATGAGAACACATGGACACAGGGAGGGGAACAACATACACCAGGGCCAATCAAGGGCTAGGGGGCAAGGGGAGGGAGAGTATTAGGACAAATAGCTAATCATGTGGGGTCCAAAACTTAGATGATGAGTTGATAGGTGCAGCAAATCACCATGACACACGCATACCTATTTAACAAACCTACACGTTCTGCACTTGTATCCCAGAACTTAAAGTAAAATTTTTTTAAAAAAGGATATTCATAGTCCAACCAGTTGAGAAGTACTGAAGTAGAGTAGGCAACATGATAAAAGTATATACAAAATGTTGTGTCACCTGCATAGTTCCTTTTTCTCTGGAAGGGTACCAGGGCATTCCTCAGACTCCTGAATGAGTCTGTGACCCAGATGAGATCCAAAACCACTCTTCTGGAAATATGAGAAAGTCAACAATTTCCAGAGCTCTGTTAAGCCCATCTCCACCTCTACACAAAGGTAGAATTATCTTCTATTTTTTGCATTCCTACTATGCAACCCAGATAATGCTAAATGCTTTGCATAGGCATCATTGTCCCTGAAGGAGATGAGAGGAGAAAATGAAGGCATAAAGGAAAGAAGTTACTTACCCTAGGCCTATAGTGGACAGAGTCAGGGCTCAAACTTAGGTCCATGTGACTGATGCCTACATTCTTTCCACTATGCCCTGTTGCCCACTAAACTCACCACCAGAGTAGAAGGCCAAAAGCAAGAGTCTGCTTCAAACTGTGATTTTTTTTTCAAGAAAAAAATAAAGCAGGCATGAGGAGGCAGCATGGAGTGGAGGGAGACAGGAATGAGGACAATGCCTTTAAAAGTACCATGTCAAATCCAAGTGCAAGAGGAAAGAACACAGTCCTCCTCCTCAGCCAGAGATATGATTAGCCACGGTGAGACAGAATTCAACTTCTCTCTAAGAGAGAGAGAGAGAGAAACCTAGATAAATGGGAGAGATTCTTCATTTGAATTTTTAAAACCATCCTTAAAAATTTTCAGAAATAAAATTCGAGTGATTCTCTTATTCGATTTCAAAATGGGTCATAAAACAGCAGAGACAACTCACAACATCAACAACGCATTTGGCCCAGGAACTGCTAAGGAACATACTGTGCAGTCGTGGTTCAAGAAATTTGGCAAAGGAGATGAGAGCCTTGACGATGAGCTAGTGGCTGGCCATCAGAAATTGACAATGGCCAATTGAGAGCCATCATCAAAGCTGATCCTCTTACAACTGTACCAGAATTTGAAGAACTCATCAACAGCCATCGTAGGGTCATTCAGCATTTGAGGCAAATTGGAGAGGTGAAAAAGCTCAATAAGTGGTTGTCTCATGAGCTGAGAGAAAATTTTTTAAAAATTTTCATTTTGAAGTGTCTTCTCTTATTCTGCACAATTACGATGAACTATTTCTCCATCGGATTCTGGTGTGCCATGAAAAGTGGATTTTATATGACAATCGGTGATGTCCAGCTCAGTGGTTCAACTGAGAAGAAGCTCCAAAGCACTTCCCAAAGCCAAACTTGCACCAAAAATGGTCATGTTCACTGTCCAGCAGTCTGCTGCTGGTCTCATCCGCCACAGCTTTCTGAATCCCAGCGAAAGCATTACATCTGAGAAGTATGCTCAGCAAATAGATGAGATGCACTGAAAACTGCAATGCCTGCAGCTGGCATCGGTCAACAGAAAGGGCCCAATTCTTCTCCATGACAACATCTGACCATGCATCTCACAACCAACTCTTCAAAAGTTGAATGATTTGGGCTACAAAGTTTTGCCACATCCGCCATATCACCTGACGTCTTGCCAACCGACTAACACTTCTTCAAGCATCTCAACAACTTTTTTCAGGGAAAACTCTAACACAACCAGCAGGATGAAAAAAAAAAAAAAGCTTTCCAAGACTTCATTAAATCCCAAAGCATGGGTTTTACACTACAGGAATAAACTTATTTCTCACTGGCAAAAATGTGTTGATTGTAATAGTTTCTATTTTGATTAATAAAGATGTGCTTGAGCCTAGTTATAATGATTTAAAATTCATGGTCCAAAACCACAATTACTTTTGCCCAAACTTAATAGTTTTCTGCCTTCACATCTTCTGCAGCAAGAACCACAATACTTTAAGGCCATGTGTAAAGGAAATCTTCAGGAAAGGAAACACAGCTCTTGCCTCTGAATTCCTAAGGCACTGTGCCATGGGCTTTAGAGAGATGACACTGGTTTCATAATGGATGTCTTGCAATTCTAAGGATACTCAGGGGGCTTGCTGGAAAGGGGTTAGGCCGCAGGGGCTAAAGAATCTATGATTCTCTAAACCTCCTCCACAATTTCTTTCCTTTCTTAGTCACCAGCTAGGAAATCTTCTCCTAGCGTTTCCATGTATTCCCTGGCCACAGCAGGGTCACAGCATGTTCCCCCATCCATCCATCCCCAGTCTTTCCAAACTACTCCTCGCCCCAATACTCTCCCTGCATACCTCACCCTCCTGTCCTACAGTTCCTGCCTCCTCTCCCACTTGAAGTTCTGACAGCTACTTGGTGATTCAAGACATACCCTCCTGGGTCTACAAAAGCAGATAGGCAATTTTACTTAAAAAACAGCCTGCAACCCATTTTCACACAGTGCCCCAATCTCAGCTCTATGGATTGGGAAACTGCAGGGGCTCCGTCGACCTGTCTTTTGAGTGACCAGAAGGATAAGGAAGGGATACCAGTGGTCACCTTTGCTAAAGCATATTTGAATTCATTCAATATAATATCTTTAACCTTGTCTCTAGCCTCACTCTAAAGATTCTGTTGGCCTTAAAATATTTATGTCAAGAGGCACTCTCATCACATGAAAACTTTGGCATTTTAGAGAACAGCTTCTTTTTCCTTCTTCCTCATCTTCCAAAATATTACATGAGGCGGACAGAAGTCATGCTCACTGAATAGTCATGTATTCCTCTGTGGTTCCCTAGGGGAGGGCGGTTCATGACCTGTCTGGTAAATGAAATGGGAGCTCTAGTGACATGTGACACTTTAGTGTGACCTTTCTGAGCCACTGCAGTGAACAGCTGATGCATTTCCTCCCCCATCTTGCCCTGCTGAAGCAATTTTGAACACTCGTTCCAGCTGGCATGTCCACCCAATGGAAACCACCAAAATCTGAGTCACTGCCTAGAGGAGATCAGCTCTACAGAGCCACCCAACCATCATGCAATGGATAAGCAACAAATAAACTTCTTGTCTTGTCTGTTAGTGAAGCACGGTTCACTGTAGTACAGCATCTCCACTGTTTAGTAGAGCTTAGTGAGAGTGCTTTCCCCTCTGCCAGCCCAGCACATGAGCCCACAGCTGCAGCAGCTGCTATGATAGCAGGAATTTACAATGAAACTTCCTTCTCCAGTGCTGTCATTCAGATGCCTCAGCTCCACTCTCAGATTCTCTGTTCCAAGTTTCATGGTCCCAAGGCAGGGATAATCTGATTGGCCCCATCAGAGAAATCAGCTGTGGCATGAAACAGGGTCATGGAATATGGCCATGGCCATGAGGGGCCAGTCCCTAAGTACCAGGACTTTCAAAGAGAAGAGCAAAAGACTGTGAGATGGACAGCTGCCCCATCCTTGTTAACAGCAGCCCTACATAACCATAACCCACTCTCCTAATGTGCCCTGAAAACCAACTGTGACAACAAACCAAACCCAAACTAAACAGTTTTAGTGCGCCTGGGGGGAAGAAGGAAGGAGTCGTGCAGGAGAGGGAAGAAAAGGAGAAATAAGATGGGGAAGAAAGGGACATTTCAAAAAAGAGAGTTGTGGCTGGGATGGAAGAGTAACCACTTAACAGAGTCAAGAAGAACATGCAAAATGTAAGCAATTCAGACCAGAGCACAAAAAAAGAAGTATGTTTTTCTGACCAGGCGCGATGGCTCACGCCTGTAATCCCAGCACTTTGGGAGGCTAAGGTGGGCAGATCACCCGAGGTCAGGAGTTCAAGACCAGCCTGGCCAACACAGTGAAACCCATCTCTACTAAAAATAAAAAAATTAGCCAGGTGTGGTGCCCAGCACCTGTAATCCCAGCTACTGGGAGGCTGAGTCAGGAGAATGAATTACTTGAGCCTGGGAGGCAGAGGTTGCAGTGAGCCAAGATCAAGCCACTGCACTCCAGTCTGCATGACAGACCAAGACTCCATCTTAAAATTAAATTAAATTAAATTAAAAAAAGCAGTGTGCTTTTCTGTGAAAACTGTTTTTATCTCCTGTCTTAGGCTTGCGACACTTAAGAATGAAATTATTTTATTATTAAAATTTGCAACACTTAAGAGTAAAATAAAAGAATAATGCTGCCTGTGCACACGCGTGCGCACACACACACCCCACAGTCACCTCCTTCAGGAAGAACTGTCCCAGGCCCAGCCCCTCAGCTCTGACCCCTCCTGGCTGCCCCTGAAAGTTGCCCCTGCAGGGTAGACAGCAGCACCTCAGCTGCAGCAGGCACTCCTGCGGGCAAAGCCATCCACAGACCCCACCTCTGCTTCCTCCCTGACCGATGCACTGGTCCTCTTTGGGACTCCAGCTTTTCTGGTTTTGGTCATTACAAGTGGTAGGGATATTCAGTCTCTGGCCAGCTTATCACGTCACTGTGGGAGATACATTTGCATTAGTGCTCAAACTCCAGTGGTTCCAAGTTCTCATTTTCCTGCCCAAACACGGACTTACCACCCATCAGAGTATCTTCTGTCCCCAAAAGATTCCACATGTGTCCACAAAGGCATCTATAGCTATTGTGATTGCAGACCTACCTTCCTGTTCTTCTTCTTCACCTCCCACTTGTCAATTTCCACTGTCTAAAAACTACATGTGGCACCAGCCTCTCTGCCAAGGAGAACCCCAATGTCCCCGTTCTCCCCAAATTAAGAATCCACAGGGAGTCAGGACTGCCCTGGCTTCCAAGTCCCTGCAGGGAAATTGCAGCCTCAGCCCAAACCAACCCAGCTATTCTGAGGATCCTCAGCTCTAAAGCATCTACTGAGCCTCAGATCCTTGCATGGCTCCTCCAGACCAAGTCCATCAACTTTTGACTTACACCCCTTCAACACGGGGGTTCAAATCAAGCCCAAGGGTTGGATAGGAAAGACAATCCCTCAACCCCGATCTCTCTTCCCCATCGTCTTGCCCTTTAACTCTCAATCAAAATGCATTTTGGGAGGCCGAGGCAGGAGTTGGAGGCCGAGGTCAGGAGTTCGAGACCAGCGTGGCCAACATGGTGAAACCCCATCTCTACTAAAAATACAAAAATTAGCCGGGTGTCATGGCATGTGCCTGTAATTCCAGCTACTTAGGAGGCTGGAGCAAGAGAATCGCTTGAATTCGGGAAGCAGAGGTTGCAGTGAGCTGAGATGGCATCACTGCACTCCAGCCTGGGCAACAGAGGGAGACTCCATCACAAAACAAACAAACAAACAAACAAACAAAACACCACCAGTCTTTTTCCTGCTTTGCTGCCAATTACCTCCTTGTCCATCAGCAGGCCATCAGTAGGCTGGGGTAGAGGGAACACTGTCAGCCTCCAAATCCCAGTTCAGTCAAACTAAAATGCTGGGATTGAAATGCCCAGAGCCCCAGAAAGGACCTAGAAGCTACACGAGGTGAAGATGACCCAAGCTGATGGCAAAAGACTTAAGGATTCTGCAAAGTTCATTATCACCAATAAGAAGAGGGGATAGAAAAGGCAGGAGTCAGATCCATGAGGTAGAGGCTGAACTCTCCTCATTCAGAAACTCCTTTGACTCCTCATCTCACACTCACACACACATGTGTACACATACATATACACACATGTACTCATACATATAGACACATGTACATAGCAGCCAAGGGTGCATGGGCAGCCACTAAAGAATAGCCCAATGCACTGGATAATTATGAAGGGGCGATGAGCGCCTCCCTTTCTTAGAGTTGACCACCCTTTCGGGTCCTCAGCCCAACCTGACCTGAAAGGCCCAGAAAAGAGTATGTACCACAGAGCAGGAGGTGAGAGGTGGCAGTGGGTCTGTTTCTTGCTGCCTGTTTTTTTTTTTCAGAAAGGAAGCAGAGAGAGCAAGAGGCCGTGCAGACTTCATTCAGCCATTACCTTTGAGGTCTCTAGGAGCCCAACTCCCTCTTCGGGGGTGTGGATGTGAGAGAGGCTCTGTCATAATCCAGGAGCAGGGGAGGCCCCCAGTTCACCACAAGAAGCCTAGAGCAGAGCCCTGCCCCACATTTCTGCCTCGAGATTTGTCACACCTCTAAAACCAGTTTCAGTTACCTCCATGTTTTTCCAACTTCCCTGCATGGCCCCTCATTTCAGAGCTTCAGAATAATCCTCACGCTTATTTTTTCCAAGAAAAAAAGAAAAGAACATACCTAATGGGCTCCAAGTGAGTAAAAATCAATAGCTGAGAAAAGAAGCAAAGACGTTGGTGGGGTGTTTGCAACCAGGCTGAAATGAAAGCAAATTATTTTGTATCCCAAGAGCAGCCAATCCTTCTTAATAAGAAGCTGTGGCCTTTTGGGTTGGCCCTCAAGCTGATGCTAAGCACTCTGCCCTTGAACTGCTGGATGGTTCCCCTCCTTTTTCACTGACTGGGTAATGACAGCTTCTCTGCCAAGGGCTGCAATTTTACTTCCAAACTGCTTTGTATATTTTTCTGAAACACAGAAGATGGGTGTCCAGAGTGCTTGCAGAAACAACGAGCGGTTCACACTCAGCTCAGCAGCACTAAAACACACGAGTAAGGACAGCAGAGCAGCAGAGGCCATGCCTTTTCTGGACCCAGGGTAAGTCCTGAGCCATGGGGCCTTGCATTGGATGGGAGACACAAAGCCAATTCCCAGTGTCAGGGGTGGAGAACTGAGACACCCCTGCTGTTGATCCCAGATGCACAGCCCCTCAGGCCAGGGCGCTTGACTGAGCATCCTTTCCAGGTGCAGATGAGCCCTGCTCTCTTCTGGAACACCCCTGACAAGTCTCCTGTCCACCTTGGCTAAAGGGAAGCCTACTTACAAAACATGAAGGTCATCTGTTGAGTTAGATTCAAAGTGAGGGCTAAGCCAGGGCGCTCCAGCCAGGGGAGATGATGTGGCGGTTTATGGTGCTAAGAAGAAAGTTGCTTCCTAGCCCAGCATGAGGCAGGCAAGGTCCCAAAGTGATCCTCGGGACCCTTTATCCATGCCCAAGAGATGAGTATGGAAGGCTACCTCCTGCAAGGCCCAGCAAGGGTCTGTTTCAAAAGCAATTTAAAGGACCAAAGTAATTGACTTTCTATTAGCTTCCTTGAGGGACTGTTTCATTCCATCGACCTTCAGTCATATGCAGACGTAATGTCTAACTCAGCGAGGCAAGAACAATTAGCAAGGTCTCGAATTATGTTTCTCTTGTGCCGTCTATTATAGTGACCCATGTTAGAAGCTAGGACAACCGCTTCACAAGAGCTGTTAACAAGGCCCTGAACGTTAAAACCTTAAATCACCCAAGGGAGACAAGCTCTGCAAACACACTTTTGGGTGCTAACAGCTCTAATTAAGAAGGTGCTGCCTTGTGGAATGGACTTTTAAAAAGGAGGTCACCTGAAAGTATAAATCAGGATTCTTAAGCAATTCTAGACAACTTTTCAGCCCCTGTTCTGGGTGCAGTGATGGAATCAAAGATACATTAGACAATATCCATGACTCCAGAGCTCATACTCTGTGAACAAAAGAAGACAGGAGGCAAGTGATTACAATATATGGCAGGTTACAGTAGGCATCATTATAGTAAAAATCAGAGCCCTATAGCCTTGTGGTTCAGATGGTTTCAAGAGGGGGCCACCTGGACTAGGCCTCAGACAAGACAATTCTCAGGTGAACTGATCTGAGGACCACACTTTGAGGATCACTGTATTACAGAATACCCTGCAAGTGAGAGGAACTCACCACAAACTGACTTAAGCAAAGAAACTTGTGAGCAAGTCGTTGGCTTGTAACTGAAAATTTCAGAGTAAGTGTAACTGAAAATTTCAGAGTAAGTGTTGGCTTCAGGCACAGCTGGAACCAGGGGTGTAAACAATGTCATCAGCACTTAGTCACTTTCTCCATTGCCAAGCTTCGTTTTCTTCTCAGTTGTTGTATCCTCAGGAGAGCTGTTTGTGTCTAGTGTCCCTGGGATTTCAAACTGACAATATTAGTATTATTAGTATTTAGTAGAGATGGGGATTCTCTACTTTAATACTAATACTTTAGTATTACCAGTAATCTCCCCCCCAAAAAAGGGAAATTTGCTGTCTCAGCAGTTTCAAAGGAATTCCAGAACTGTGTTTCTAATGATCTGACATCAACCAAATGCCCCTATCTGGCCCAGCTGAGAAGACTGAATGTTATCATTGGCCAATACATAGATGGCCTGCCACCTACTGAACTCCCTCTAAAAACCAGGGTGTGAGTGGGTTTCCCCACTAAAACAGTAAAAGACAGAATGGATTTGTGGCAGGTAAAAACAACAGAGGTACTTCAGGTGGACAGCAACCTAGTCCCAAAAGATGGCAAACAAAGAAATTTGGATATCATCAACAGGATCAAGAAACAGTTTTAAGGCCTTCTCTTCTTTTAGGTACTATTCAAAGGCCCAAGGATACAGACATAGAAGGCACTCAGAGAGATGAGTTTATTACTGATTCATCACGGAGCAGCTACACTCTGCTAGACACTTTTTTAAGGAGGAGAATTTTTGATGAATAAAATGGACAAAGATCCCTGCCCTTAAGAAACTTACATCCTAATGGTTATAAAAACAGCAATCAGCCAGGCGCGGTGGCTCAAGCCTGTAATCCCAGCACTTTGGGAGGCCGAGGTGGGTGGATCACCTGAGGTTGGGAGTTTGAGACCGGCCTGACCAACATGGAGAAACCCCATCTCTACTAAAAATAAAAAATTAGCAGGGCGTGGTGGCACATGCCTGTAATCCCAGCTACTCGGGAGGTTGAGGCAGGAGAATCGCTTGAACCTGGGAGTCAGATGTTGCAGTGAGCCGAGATAGTGCCACTGCACTCCAGCCTGGGCAACAAGAGCAAAACTCCATCTAAACAAACAAACAAACAAAAAACCAAAAACAAAACCCAGCAATCACTAGTACAACTTCTACCAAGCACTTACTAAGCATTAGGAATTGTTATTATTTCATTATACCCTTTACAGCAATTCTTCCAGGTGTATTTTTTTCATTAGTTTTACACACAGAGAAACTGAGATTTAGAAGAGGTAAGAGTCCTACTGCAACCTGAGATCAAACTCAGAGCCAGGACTGTCACAGTCTAAAGCCTAGGTACCTAACCAGTACACAATATGGCCTCGCTTCAGAGACCTGGTTGGGTAATTAGAAGAAACTCCAGGGAAAAGAGAACAACACACTACACATATAGGAAATATAAGATGGAGAAAAGAGGCAATCTTCAGACACTGGGGCCATCAGGGAATTTCTTGCATAGGAGATAGCACTTAAGCTGTCTAGGAAGAAAAAGTATTATTCAGAAAAAAATGGACATAGAAGAAAGCAATTCGCATAGGGGAGTAGCATAACGGGAAGGCGGGAAGATACTGTGCAGTGGTGTTTAGTAGGGAGAGAGAGGAAGAAAGAGACTGGGGTTTTGCATGTGGTCAGAGCCAAGCACCAAGTTCAGAATTCCTTTTATGTGTCAATGGTTCTAAACCAGATGTCTATCAAAATCACCTTGGGAGATTTTCTGAGTATATAAGTGCTGGGCCCTAATCGCCAACTATCTGATGACATAGGTCTGAGGTGGAGCTCAGGCATGGATATTTTAAAATAAAGCTTTCAAGGTAATTTGACATGTGTCCCAATTTGGGAGCCACTACTGCAGAAAACAGGGCTCACTGATGGTCTCAACAGAGAGGTGATGTGATATTTATAATATTGTTTTCCAAAATCCATTCTCAAGAACAATAAAATTACAAAGTTTTAAGACATTTCTATAACAAAGATGGGATACATCACTGGTCTCTCTCATTGTTACTGCAGGATACCAGATGAAGGCAAGACTGCTCAAGGGCCTTTTCAATGCTAATGAGCATTGTAAATCCTTAAGAGTGGGATATGATTTGCAGCATTTCCCAACAGAAGCTCCCCCCTCCTTTATTTCAAGAATTCACTGTTGGGATTTATGTTTTACAGAACACACTTTGGAAAATCTGCCATTAGGTTGAGTGATCTGGTGATTAAAAAGGGGCTTGGATTAGAAATAAGACTTGGAAAAGAAAGGACACTGTGCCCTGGTTTTCCTGGACTCTTGCTTTGCAGAATCAGCATGCGCCCCATAAGCTGTTCCCCTCTCTCCAACATACAAACACACACACATTGCCTGAGCCCAAAGGGATCAGGACAGGATCAATACTGACAGCAGCTCCGTGAGTCCCACTTTCCTTCCATGGGCACAGATAAGGTCCAGCATTCCCATTGAGGTGCTGTTTGTGTTTCCCTACCTGGCACCCCAGGGTCCTGAAGCTGTGTCCTGCACCGCAGCCTGCTGAGCTGGGGCCTTATTTCCAGGTGGGGATGCCGCCAGTCCTACTCCATGGGGATGAGTTCTATAGCTTGTGTTCCTACCCATGAAGAAAAGGGTACACATTTGTTTCTAATCCTAGTCTACCTTGACAGAAAGGAGAAAGTGAGCCAGGATCAGCAGAGGCAGAACCTAGGGAAACTGATTCCAAGCCCAGGGGAGTGCGGAATGAGTGGGGAAAATCGCGTGAGCTTTGGAACCAGGCAGACCTGGTGCTTCACATTCCTGAGTGTCTGTGTACCCATATATATCAATATGGCTGGTCATCCAAGGGGACTTATTTTTTTTTTTAAGAAAATAGTTTTCTGGATCCCACATGAGACCTCCTGAATTAGAACCCCTAGGAGAGGGGTGTGGTTCAGGGGAATGCGCACATGCTGACCGATGTGTTTCAGAAGGGCAAACAGTAGCTTCAGGTTTCTCAAACTTGCCTGACCATAAGGGTATTTTAAGCACTTAATAAAAGTTCTAATATTCTGGAGTCTCTCTTAGAGGTTTTGATTTTGTGGATCTGGGATGAGGCCTGGGAAGCTGCATTTTTAATAGCCTCTGGTAATTCTTCTAATCAAGTGGAATTTGGGAAACATATTTATAAGCTATTTCAGGGATTCTTAAACCTAGCTGCATATTAAAATTACTGGAGGTGCTTTAAAAACTCCCAATGCCCAGGTTTCACCAGAATAATCTGTAAGAATGGGGTCCAGGTATCAGTCTTTTTTAAAGATCTCCAGGTGGTTCGAATGAGCTGCTCGCCTACCTCATAATGTTGGATGAAGGCTTACATGAGATCATATAAATAAAATAATTAGTGCTGTGTCTGCCAAATACTACACACCCAATAAATATGTGATCACTATTTCAGGTGAAGTAAAATGAAATAAAAGCATCTTAAATTTTTTAAGTTTAAAAGCTTTGGGTTTTCTTTAATAATTCATATATACAGTAAAGTAGGGAGAGTAATATAACCAGCATCCATATACCCAATAGTCAGAATTTTAAAATATGAATGTTGTGTTATATTTTCTTCAGGTATTTTTTAATGAAAACAATTGAGATGTCTTATATCTCTCTTTCTCATCCCAGAGGCAATTGCTCTATTGAAATTTGTTTTCATTGTTATTGTCCTTTCTACAAATACCTCTATACTTTCCCATAATCCACACACAGTATTGTTTTACATGTTTTGTAAATGTGCATAAATGACATGTCCTTGGTGTCATATTCAGATTTCCTTTTGGGTCAGTACTTTTGTGAAATTCATACATATCGAGGCTTATAGATCAATTTCATGTACTATCATTACTGTTAAATCCAGCATCTGCATATACCACCCTTGATTTAGCCATTTTCCCTCTGATGAAAATTGTTTCCAGTTGTCACTACTGAAAACACCACAACAATGGAAATCCTGATACACATTCTACTGTGTACCCGAGTAAGAAATTCTATTCAGTATGATTCTAGGAGTAAAAAGTTGGGGTCCTAGGATATGCGTATCTTCATCTTCACGTGTATTAATGAGTTGCTTTAAAAAGTGTCTGTAACAAACGTCCTAGCCCCTCTAGAGTGTATGCGACAGATCCCATTATCCCACATCCTCACCAACATTTGGTGTTAGTGGATGTTGCATTCAATAGAAACAAACTCTGGTTGATTCAAGGAGGGAAAAAAATATGTAAAGGACTTTGGAAGATTTATAGAACCATTACACAGGGGGACTGAGGCACTAGATTTAGCGCTACACAGTCAGGTACGACATGCAAAATCCAGTCCAGTGAGGACACCAATACTAGGCTGCCATCAACTCCAGACCACTGCAGCTATACCACCGACACTCTCAACAGTGCATGTCCTGTTCGTGACCTTGCTGTGGGTCCAGCACCATCATTACCCCTTGGAAGAGTTATTCACAGTCAGCAGCCTCTGACTGGTGCAGTCCAGGTCATATGCCCATGCCCTAGCTTCAAGAGAAGCTGGAACCACTAGCATCTGGCATTTCAGCTTTTTAGAAGAAGGCTGGTTTTATCTCCAAGCGAGGGAATTCCCCAATCATAAGAAGTGGGTTTAGATGCTACGTGGACAAGTTTGACAAATATCCACTATAATGACACACTGATGACCATGAAAAAAAATATGCTGCTCTTGGTTTAGTTTGCGTTTTCTTATTATTTTGGAGGTTAAACATCTTTTTTCAAATTTTTATTGGCCATTTGGGTTTCCTCTTCTAGATATCATTTCTCATATATTTTGTCCATATTTTTTACTGAATTGTTTGCTATTTCATATTGATTTGTAGTTGTTTGTATATTTTCGGTAATTATCTTCTGTCAGTTATATAGGTAGCAGTTATATTCTTTTGTTGTGTGGCTTGTATTCTCACTCTATTTTACAGCATTTTCTGTTGTGCGGAAGATTGGAATTTTAATATTGCCGAATTTATCAATTCATGCCTTTAAGATTTGCACTTTTTGGTCCTGCTCAAGAAGTTGTTTCATACATCAAAATCTGAAAGGCATTCTCCTATATTGTCTCTAACAATTTTATAAAAGTTTTGATTTTTAAATTTAGGTCTTTATCTGGAATTTATTTGTGCAGATGGGATAAGATGGGGATTTAAATTTGTGCATATATATTTTTCCCCACATACAGCCAATTTCTTTTCCCCTAATGATTTGGAAAACCTCAGTTAACACTGTGCTACTAAATTTCTTTTTGTCAGCTTGTAAAGCCTCTATTGTAGAGCTATGCTACCAAATATGATAGGTAGCCGTTAGTCACATGTGGCTATTTAATCTTAAATTAATTAATATTAAATAATATCAAACGTTTTATTTTTTAGACACACAAGCCACATTTCAAGTTCTTAGTAGCCCCACGTGGGCAGTGGTTTCCATACTGGACATCTTTACATATGAGATTGAGAATTCTTGTCATTGCAAAAAGTTCTACTCAATGATTCTATAGTATTGGCCACTTTGCTCAACTCTTGTCTTATTATAAACTTAAAAACATTGCCATGGCTTTGTAAACATTGATACTAGATAGGGAAAATCCTTTTTACAAATCCCTCTTCCTTGTTAGACTTCAAAATTGGCTTAGTTACCCCTAAACATATATACTTCAAAATGAATTTTACAATCAATTTGTAATGTTCTGTGAAAAGTACTATATACATGTTTTAAATAATTTTATTGAGTTCATAGATTGTGATCCGACGAAGTCACATATTTATGATATTACGCCTTCCCATTCATGACCATGGTATATTTCTGGGTTTACTCGGGCTTTTATGCCCTTTTAATAGTTTTATAATTTTCTCCATATTTTTCTCTGCATATATTTTATGATGTTTACTCCTTGTTATCTTACAGTTCTTGTGGTTGTTGTGAATTTATTTTTTAAATAAAATACATTATCTAATTGGTGTAGAATTCTTTACTGTTTGATCTTATATCCATCACTTTTATACCTACTCTAATTTTTCAGTAGATTCTCATATTTTCATACAGACAATCATTTGAGATATCTGTAAATAATACAATTTTTCTTTCTAACCCTTATATCTCGTTTCTTTATTTCGTCTTTGAGCATTGGCCACGCCCTTCAGTAAATATTGCATAGTAATAGTAAGGAAAGAACACCCTGGAATTTATCTCTGAGTTTAATGGGCTCCCTTCTAAGTACCGTTAGTAAATATATTTTAGACAGACACTCTTTATCATGTTAAAGAAGATTCCTTTCTTTCTTAGTGTGCTATGATATATTTTAGTCATCAATAGATTTTCAAATTTCTTAAAAACTCTATTTCAGCACCCCTTGAGACAACTGTGTGATATTTCAAATTCAAATCTGTAATATGGTTAATTAGATTATTAGTTTCCATTGCTAAGCCAACTTTGGACCCTTAGGAAAAACCTGATTTTTATTTCATTTTTTATATTTTCAAAATTATTTGTGACTGTATTTAAGACTTTTTCATCTGGGTTCTTGAATGAGATTGGGTAATAACTTTCTTATACTATCGTTGTCAGATTTTCGCTCTCTAAAAATGTTAAAAATTATTTGGGAGTTTAAAGTACATTTTTCCAATTCTGTGAAGAAAGTCATTGGTAGCTTGATGGGGATGGCATTGAATCTATAAATTACCTTGGGCAATATGGCGATTTTCATGATATTGATTCTTCCTACCCATGAGCATGGAATGTTCTTCCATTTGTTCGTATCCTCTTTTATTTCATTCAGCAGTGGTTTGTAGTTCATTGCAGAAGTCAGTGTGGTGATTCCTCAGGGATCTAGAACTAGAAATATCCATTTGACCCAGCAATCCCATTACTGGGTATATACCCAAAGGACTATAAATCATGCTGCTATAAAGACACATGCACACGTATGTTTATTGCGGTACTATTCACAATAGCAAAGACTTGGAACCAACCCAAATGTCCAACAATGATAGACTGGATTAAGAAAATGTGGCACATATACACCATGGAATACTATGCAGCCATAAAAAAGCATCAGTTCATGTCCTTTGTAGGGACATGGATGAAGCTGGAAACCATCATTCTCAGCAAACTATCACAAGGACAAAAAACCAAACACCACATGTTCTCACTCATAGGTGGGAATTGAACAATGAGAACACATGGACACAGGAAGGGGAACATCACACACTGGGACCTGTTGTGGAGTGGGGGGAGGGGGGAGGGATAGCATTAGGAGATATACCTAATGTTAAATGATGAGTTAATGGGTGCAGCACACCAACATGGCACATGTATACATATGTAACTAACCTGCATGTTGTGTACATGTACCCTAAAACTTAAAGTATAATAAAAAAAATTATTTGGGAGTTTTCCTCCTTTTTTCACCCAAAGATATTTGGATGATATGAGAATTATCTCTTCCTTGATAATCTTTGATGATTATTTGTTCAGGTCAGATTTTCTTTTGTCCTCTAGAGGGTACATTTTGAAAACTCAAATCAATTTTTCAAAGATGAGGTAGTTTGTCCATAAGTTTGTAGGCCAAGGAGACACAGTTTGTATTACCTATGCCTAAACAGACACAGATGGAAACACTAGAAAGAGGGAACTAAGTAAAGGAGCAAGGTAGGAGTAGAATTTGGGAACGAAACCCACTAGTCAAGAGATTGGCCTTTGCAGAGAGGGTGCCTCTCTGGGCAAAGAGAAGGACATCAGCTGACCCAGCCCTCAGCTAGCTAGGTCAGGTCTTCTTTGGAGTATGGGAAAGAGAATAGGGAATGATCAGAGAAAGAAGGATCTAGGATTTGCAGATATATAGAGGGTTTAAAGTAAATTCTAGCAAGAAAAAGCATCAAGGCCCAATTTAGGTCAAAAAGCCACACCTATGAAAGCTCCGAATCGCTCTTTCCTAGATATGGCAGGATTCTGTGATTTCAGAACTAAATGACAGAAGTTTTGAAAAATGTTTTAAAGGCAAAATATTTGGAACTTCCAAATTCCAGTAGCCTTATGTGTCAAAAGTAGAAACTACTCTGATATATCAGCTTGATGTAGGGCCAAATAAGATATAGAAATGAGTGCAAACCTCAACTTTGTCACTCCCTAGCTGGGCAACCTTGGGCTAATCAATTAACCTCTTTGGATCTTAGTTTCCTCATAAATGAAGTATAGTAACCACTTTATCAGGCTGTAGAGAGAACTAAATGAGTGAACATATGCAAGGTATTTAGCTGTTGTCAGGTATAAGGTAAGCACTGAATAAATGGCTCTCATTATTATTATAAGTCAGGGTTTAAGCCACCTGTATTTTCCCTCTGAGTCCTAATTTATATATGAAAGAGGCATCCTGATAAGGTTCAAGAGGAACAGTGAGTAATTCAATGTTTTTGCAGTTTTGCCCATTGAGTAAAACTTGGAAAGCTTCATTTCCCCAGGAGACTCACGGGAGCCTGCTGGATCTTGCCAATGGTTAAAGGGCTGTCACAAGAAGGAAGGAGAACATGGATTCTCAGTGGCTGGAATGGATGAATAACAGCTTCAGGGAAGCAGACAGAGCTCCATACACCCTTCTGCTATGTGGGCTGGTTTCCTGGACTCCCATCCCTGCTTTTGCATTGTCCCCAGGGCTTTCATTCTTGTCTTTCTTCTCCAGGGTCACAGTGAACTCTTCTGGAGCTTCTCAGCCTGACCTTGGGGCTGACCACAGAATGGGACAAGGTAGCTTCAGTTCTCTACTTCTTGATTTTCCTTAAAGACATGGCTATGAATCCTTTCTTTGTTAAGAGTTCAATAAATAATTTCAGAAATTTACAGGGGAAGAGAATAAGTTCCTGGAATCGTATAAATTTGGTAGAGACCTGGCCCTTTATCTGTTAAGTCCTGACTTTCTATGAAAGATGGTAACTAGTGGCCATGCTGGCTTCCTATTCACTACTTTTATTCCTGAGAATAGATTTTATGGGATCATCTGCTTCTTCCTCCATGAAAAGCCATCTTCCTAGATAGTAAGCTTTAAAAGGCCATCAGGGAAGAGCAATGTATGTCCTCTTGTGTTTAGGTGGATAATTTGCCTTGCTGAGCCCGTCAAGCTGAATCACCACTTCTCTCTGGCCCTCTGCACTTTTTGAGCATTTTCTCAGACCTCCCTGGCATGTTAAAGAGTCCTCCTTGCCAGTTTTCTTGAGAAATGAAGAAGCAATGAGCCACCCATATGGAGTTAGACTGAAATTTTTTTCAGGGTTGAAATAAAGGGAATTCAAATGAAGAAAGACTGCTGACTGCTCATGTTCCTAAGCCATAGGACTCTATCCCAGCCCTCTAGCCAACAGGGTATAGAGGAGCTAGAGAAAGTCTCCCCTGAAAACACACAGCAGCCATCCAGTTTCATCAAGGGCCCTGCACAGGCATGTCATCAAATAATTAGAAACATTGCTTTTCTGCATAAAATTGTATTCTTGACAGGAAAGTGTTGGGGTCTCCAGTGCTAAAGTCTCACCTCCTAGGCTTTGTCACCATGGATCTGACTGCTTTGGTGGGAATGTGGGGTCGCACCAAACTGCTTTCTCAGAGAAGTGTAAATTGGACCCAGTCATGGGCCTTGGGCTCTTGCGTCTCAAAGGATAGTTTGAGTTTGCCCTTGAGCTCAGAATGTCTTCTTGGTTTTAAACTAAACTTGTTTTGGATCTTCAATCTCCATTCCTCACTGTCCAGGAATACTGTTTTCTACATTCTTTGGGTCTGACCTCAAAAGTTCAAGAATGCCTGCCTTTTGACATATTCACTTGGACAACTCCCTCATGGGCACAGGGTCTGAGGCAAATCTAGTCTTTCTTATAGAAGACAAACATGTCTACGTTACTTCTGGTGGAAACGCCAGCCTTGCTCCCTTCAGGATTACTTTTGAAAGAGGTATAAATCACCCAGATCTATAGAAAATGTCTGTAGTTCTGAACATCCCTAGCTGGTCCTATATTTTAACTACCAAAAACAATCTCAATTGTCCCTTGGGAGATGTAGCTTCTCGACTAATGGGCAATGAATGAAGCAGTCCTTGCATATGGTGTCTGGCAAATGTATCTAGAAAGATATGGCCCCCCATTTGGAAAACACCCATCCACAATGAAGTGAGAAATAAAAATAAAGGGCATCTTATAAAATGATTACCTTGTCATTTAAGTCAGCAGCAGTGATGCCACGATAGAAACCAGCAGTTGTGCCACATTGTTTTATCACTCTAATTACATCAAGAACACAGTAACTGTCTGGTAGAGATAAGATTAAGGGAAGCAGAGCCCTTATGAAATTTCCAATAGACAGCACCTGGATTTATGGACTGGTTTTGTGTTTGGACATTAAGTTCAATTACTTTTCTTTAGCTCTGAATAGTTCTGTCGCCAAAGAAATATCAGGTGGTTGATCCTTCATCACCCAGCCCAGCATCCACACTCTCATCAGGCCGGCGCTCATCTGCCCAGACAAGGCAGGGTCTCCCTCTAGGGAACAGAGACTGTTTGTTTTCCTTTCCTCTGCCGCCTCCTCCTTTTTTTTTTTTTTTTTCCTATCTTCCTGGAGTCTGAGCAGAAGAGTCACAGCCCTTCTTGCTGACTGAGAGGCTCAGGATCAAAGGATAATGAAATCATGAATGTCAGTGATAAAAGGGCTCTTTGAGATCATCTAATCTGGCCTCTTCACTCTACACTGGTGGAGACTAAGATTCATAGGTGATTGCCCAAATCCCACAGCTGGAGCTGCAACCAAAACTTAGGTTTCTAGGCTCATGCAGAAATATTAAATTCACTTTTGTCTCTCACACCAAACCTCTGCCCCTCCTTGGCTCACCCCCTGTGTGGGTTCAGCCACCCCTGCCGCAGAATCTGTGCCTGCCTTTAAAAGCTGATAACAACAGGTGAAAAGGGAAGTATAGGTCTTGAACTTCCATTCTCTGCTTCCTTTACCTCCTCCATGTGGCTTTCTCAGTTCCTCTCTTCTCCTCCTTTTACTTCCTCTGAGATGAAGGGAAGGATGGAAAATTTTGGCTGCTGTGGCTCCTTCCTCTCTCCCTCCCTTTCTTCCTTTTTGCTGAAGTTGGAGAGACCAAAAATAATTTGGGAACAGCCCAGGTAGCCAAACGCAGATCTTCTCCAATCAGACTGCACAACTGAATCAGCCTGACAACTTTTAAAATCACAGATTCTTGGGTCCCTCCTGGGTCTACTAATAAGAAATCACTGGGAATTAATGTATATGTAGTTTGTTTCCTATGGGCCTCTTGTGTGGCCAGCCCAACACCAATGAATTGATCACAGTTTGGAAACTATGGAGACTGGAGTGTATAACATAGAAGTTGGCAATAAAAAAATCCAAGCTGCAGCTCATGTGCTTCACTGTGGCCATGAACAAGTAACTTAACCTTCCTGAGACTTACTCTATGGGAAAAATGGGCTTTTGGGCAAGGATAAATCACAATATGTATACATACTTATGTACACATAATTGTTACATAATATGTATACAATAGTCTTACCTGTGCTATACCACACATAACAATACATGACCAACAAATGGCAGCTGTTTGTATCCAGGACACTCTAGATCTTCCGGTTACCACCCCATGGCTAAGTCCCTCCCGGGATGTCTCCTTCCTGTCCTCTTTGTGTGGGCCCTGGGTAATGAAGGACCATCTTCCAGTGTCTGTTGTCAGTGAAAATCATAAATCAGTAAGATAACGGTGTTTCTGACCTTCAAAGCAGAATCTCTGTGACTTGCCTGTGAAGTATGTTCAATTTCTTGTTCTAGTCCGTAAACACATGAGCGAATATATACAAACAAGATCCTGAACATCGTGGCTGGATTCTACCCTGACCCGGTCCTGGACTGGAATACCCCCAAAAGGGGTTTTGTTCATTTGGAAAGCCAGGCAAATAGAAAAGGGATCTAAAAGGAAGAAAAATCCTTAGTTCCAACAGGAGAACCACTATAGGAGCCTCTGCGAACTCTCAGTGATTTAGATCTTCTGCTTTTTCTTTCCTTTCCCTACCAGCCATTCAATGTGTAATACATAAAAGGGGCCTCTATTGTTTATGATTCATTCCTTCTTAACTCATTGCAATTTGCCTCTGCAATGCATTAAGGTCACCAATGACCTTCTAGTCACAAATTCAATAGCTTTACTATGATTTCACGGATATAAATTTGTTTCCTAAGAGATAGCACATTTTTTTCCCTAAATTAATTTAACAAACACTTATATAGGGCTTACAATTTGTCAGGCAATGTTCTGAGTACTTTTCAAATATGAATTTATTTGTTTTATACCACAACCCTATGAGATAGTCTCTTTTTATGGAGGACACCGAAGTGCAGACAGATTAGGTAACTTGCCCAAGGTTATATAGCTAGTAAAGTGGCAGAGCTGGAATTTAATCTGAAATTAAATGGTGTCGTACTGACTCTCAGAGCAAAGCCAACTCTGAACCCACACTTGATAAGGCTGGGGAGACTAGCCAGCTAACTATAAAGTTGTTGAACTTTTTCTTCCTGAGCTCAGGTATCTCTAAGAAGTGAGAAAGAAGCCCAATTCTTGCTCCGTGGTGGTCACTGACATTATATTTGCTTCCTCTGCTGCACGATGCCATTGTCAACACTACTCCTCCCCCATATACGAGGTTGTCAGTCAGTCCTATTTTGAGCAGGCTTCAAAGGTGACCTCCACAAATCTCTTCTCTACTGACCACAAAAGAATCCCTTTGCAGGATTCAAGTCTACAGCATGTGGTGTAGAGTGTGCACAAGCATCTCAGAAGCATACCCCATCTCTAGTGCTGTAGATTAGCGGAGATTGGGTAACTGCCACTCACAGAATCTCCTCCTCCTCTGTCCCTTCAACCATAAGGAATCAAAGTCTCCCAAGTAACCCGGGTTGGTGGCACGTGCCTGTAATCCCAACACTTTGGGAGGCTGAGGTGGGTGGATTGCTTGAGGCCAGGAGTTTGGGACCAGCCTGGCCAACATGGCAAAACCCCGCCCTCTACTAAAAACACAAAAATTAGTCAGGTGTGGTGGCACACGCCTGTAATCCCAGCTACTCGGGAGGCTGAGGCAGGAGAATCACTTGAAACTGGGATGCGGAGGTTGCAGTGAGCCCAGATCGCACCACTGTACTCCAGCCTGGGTGAAAGAATGAGACTTCATCTCAAAACAAAAACAGAAACAGAAACAGAAACAAACAAACAAACAAAAAAACAAAGTAGAGTGATCAACTCATCCCAGTTTACCCAGTGCTTTTCTGGCTTTAATCCTGAAAGTCCTGCATTTTAGGAACCCCCTCAGTTCTGGGGAAACTGGGATAAGAATTAATTAAAAATGCAAATTCAGAACTCTACCCCAGATCTCCTAAATATAAAGTCTGGTAATTATTACTGTAGTGGACTGTTTTTTTAGGGGTTTAGCCTGACATGTCTGGATTCTAATTCAAACTACCAGTGACCATCTGTATGACTTGGAGCCTATTAATCTCTTTAAGCTTTAGTCTCCTATCTGAAAGATAATAAAATGTCATAGTATTGTCATGAGGAATAATATTATGACATGGATAAAGAGCTTACACATAGTACTTGGAAAATTACAGGGAATCAATAAATATTATTCACATATCCATATAACCCATAGACATATTTCTCCTTCATTTGAGGCAGTATCAAGTTTCCATATAGCTGTGTATTAAATGAAATTTAAACACTCTGGAATCATCAAGGCCCAGGTGGTCTCCATAGATCCTTCCGAAATGCCTCACCAAAAAGCAATTTATTAGAACAGCACGCTATGTGCATTTTTTGTTGGCTTTTCTCAGTATCTGTCCTATGGTGCCATGCACTCTTTAAAGAAAAAAATCTAAGTAGAATTGAAACTCCTGGTCAACAGGAATCACCAAAGAGAAAGAATCTGTACTTCAAATACTAAACAATTGTAGACATAGAGAATGAGAGTACTCAGCTATTAGTATGTCAGTTCTGTCATCAAAAGAATTTTTAAAAGAAGAAGTTAAACACAGAATAGTCTAAGAGATCAATCAATGAGTGAGAAAGAAATAACGGAAAGAAGAAAGACGAGGATGAATAGTAGGATGAGGAGGATTCAGACGAGAATCAGAAAACATTATCCTGGGTAAAGGCTTCCTCACTGAGGTAGTAAGAACGATATCTGTAATGAACACCGGAGCTACATTTGTGTTGTTTTGTTTCGAAACAGAGTCTAGCTCTGTTGCCCAGGCTGGAGTGCAGTGATGTGATCATAGCTCACTGAAGGCTTGAACTTCTAGGCTGAAGCGATCCTCCTGTCTTGCTATGTTGCCCAGCTTGGTCTCAAATTCCTGGCCTCAAGCGATCCTCCCTCCTCAGCCTCCCAAAGCACTGGGATTACTGACGTCAGCCACTGTGCCAGCCCCAGAGATACATTTTAAGTATATTTGTACATTGCACATTGTTTGCTGTCCATACTTCTTGTATATAACTATAACTGTTAACTGTTAATACATTTTTCTGATTCATACCATAGCATAGAGATTTTCTCAATTACTCTTCATGTTGTTATAAAGGCCATAGTTAAAATAATTGCTTTCTAAAAAATCACATTATGTATGTTTCTATTTATTCACTCTTCTCACACTGTTATTTATATACAGAGCTATGACCAACTTGGGAAATTCCTTGAAGGCAAGGTTTCATTTGCTTTTGTGCTTCCTGAGCTCAGCACAGGCTTTGGCACGTAGTAGGTACTTAATATTCCTAATGTATTCGATTTACTTGAGTTGAAAAGGAAGTCTGAATATTCTCTTCTAGTACCCAGAGTTGACAGACGGGTGCAGTGGGGAGGGGGTGATCTCATTTGCAATGGAGGATCTGAACAGTCACCCCTTTCAGAAGATGCCAGAAAGACAAGACAGATAGAAAACGTTGACTGAAGGTAAATGTAAGTCCTCTGTGCAATTCTAACTGTGTGATTCAGGCATTCTTAGAACGTACACCCTCACACTGAAAAAAACAAATTAGATGACCTTTACTAAATGTGAGTTTGTAGTGTGCAGCCTTTCTGTCAGTTAATTTCTTGAACACACCATCTTCATTCATTATTTTAAAAGTCACAGAACTGAAATTCCCATGAATCTCAGAGAAAATGCGTGACTCTTACTAGTTTTGCAACTCTAGGCAAGTTTGGTGGTGTTTTCCTCATCTCCTGAAAAGGGATTATACTTATACCTACTCATGGGGTTATTGTGAGAATCAAGCAATATCAAGAATGTAAATATTTTAGCAAATAGCCTGGCCCACAGTGAGTGTTCAAACAATTGAAGAAGAAGGAGGAGGAGGCTAGAGTGGGGAGGAGAAGGAGAAACTAGTGTCTAGAAAGATTAAATGAAGCAGTTATATCACCCTGTTTGGATCTGGCACATAGTAGGTCCTCAATAAATGTTCGTTTCCTTCCACACCCTGTGGGTGTTCAGTGAAGTATTGCTGAACTGCTGAATAGTGATCCCTCAATCAATCAATAGCTGAATTAATGAATATTTGACTTGGAATTAGGCAGTTCTATTTTAGACAGTTTTCTGAGTAAGCAAGTTCTTTGGTGATTTTTTGACCTTACTATGTGAAACCTCCTCCAGACTGAAGGTTTCCAAAGTTCTCTCTTCAAACTTCCCTGAAAGCTTTTCTATGTGACACTTTAGGTTATAAATTTAATAAGTGATGCTGATATCTTGCATTGCCAGGTGATTAGAAGATTCTCTGAATAGACAGTACCAGTCCCTTTTCAGTGTTGCAGAGTGGGGCAAATATTCAGGAGGAGGGCCAGTCACTTGATAAAGCTCCAGGTGAGCCAAAGCTGAAAGGAATGGACAATCTTGAGGCTGGATATAATCCTTGCAAGTGATGCTCAGAAAGCAAGCCTGGAGATGGAGGTGGCCACATTCTGCCCACATGCAGCCTGAAAAGGAAGGTCCTTCCCAAATCCCTGCCCACCTTCCTTCTTCCCTGTATTCAATGAATATTTATTCCTGATATGCATGGCCCTCAGGATACAGTAGTGATAAGACATAGCTCCTGTCCTCATGCAGATCTCTAGTCTAGCTGTGCCTGCATCCTCAAGCCAAATGTATCTGCCACTGCCTCTAAACTCAGCTCTGAGCAGATGCTGTTCAGCTCATCCTCATGTCTTTTAAACACATCTTTATATTTTGAAATAATTTTAGATTGACAGAAGCACTACAAAAACACTGCAAATAATTGACGTATACTCTTCACTCAAATTCCCCCAATTTTAAAATTTTACTACCGTGGCTTTATCATGTACATACAACATATTCTAAAGCCTTTGGGAGTAATTTGCAGACATGAGGCTCCTTTACATCTAAGTACTTCTGTATGTATTTTATCAATGCAAAAGCATTCTCTTATATAACCATTCCCAGCAAACTAATGTTAATGGAGTATTATCTAATTTACAGACCATAGTCAAATTTAGTCAATTATCCCGCTAGTGTCCTTTGTAGCAAAAGAAAAAAAAATGGATCCAGAATCCAAACTAGGGACCCACATTGCTTTTAGTTGTTATGTCTTTTTAGTCTTCTTTAACCTGAAAGAGTTCCTCAATCTTTCTTTGTCTTTCATGACCTTCATATCTTTAAGAGCACAGGCCAGTTGTTTGGTAGATAGTCCCTCAATGCAGGGTTGTCTAATGTTTCTTTATGATTTGGTTCAAGTTGTGCATTTTTGGTGAGGTAGCATAGAAATGATGCTGTGTTCTCAGGACATCATATCAGGAGGCATGTAATAGACTATTGTCCCAGGATTGTGATGTTAACTTTGATCACTTGGCTAAGGTGGTATCTCTTAGCTTTCTCTACTACGAAGGTACGATTTTTCTTCTTGTAACTTTTAAATGCTTGGTAAAGAGGCACTCTGAGACTATGTAGACATTCCATTTCTCATCAAAATTTCACTAATTAAATTTGGCACCCATTAATGAGTCTTGTCTGAAAAATGTATTACTCTAGGTGGTTGCCAAATGGTAATTTTCTAATTTCATCATTCTCTATTTATTACCTGGAATTCTACTGTAAGAAAAGAGCTTTCTGTTCTTCATTATTTATGTATACAGCAGGTCCTCGAATACCATCGTTTTGTTCAACATTGTTTTATTGTAACATTGATGAGAAAAAAATGATCGCTTCCCAGTGGGGCCACTGTGTGTGTGGAGTTTGCATTTTCTCCCCACATCTGCATGGGTCTTCTCTGGGTACTCTGGTTTCCTCCCACATCCTGAAGATGTACACATGAAGCTAGTTGGTCTATCTACACCATCCCAGTCTGAGAGAGTCTGGGTGTGGCTGTGAGTGTACCCTATGATGAGTCAGGAGGCCACCCCATCACAGGGTGCTCAAGGTTCCTTCCTTGCACCCTGAGCTGCTGGGATAGGCTCTGGTCATCCACAACCCTGAACTGGAATAATTAGGTAAATCATTATCTTACTTGTTTTTTATTAATCTTTCTTAAATGCATGTATGGCTCACATTCACTCCAATGTTTAATATTACATGTGTTTGGGGTCTTTAGAAGTTTGACAATGTTTCTGTGACTAGAAACATACCATAAAAAATTAACTCTTGTTTATATCAATTAGCCTATAGTAAAATTGGTTTCATTACATGACATTTTACCTAAGGTCACAATACCCAAGAATCTGTTGACATTGTTAAATGAGGGCTTAACATCTGTATGTGGGTGTGTCTAATACAATGTATAAATATACTGATACACATAAAAACATGCATATGCACACATACACACACACACACACACATCAGCACAAATCACCAAAAACATAGTGATTAAAACCACACAAATGGATTATCTTAAAGTTCTAGAAGTCAAAAGTACAAAATGAGTCTTACTGGGCTAAACTCAAGGCGTGAGCAGGCCTGCACGCCTTCTGCAGGCTCTAGGGAGAAGCCATTTCTTGCCTTTTTCAGCTCCCAGAGGCTGTCTACATTCCTTGGCCCATGGCTCCCTTCCGGAAGTCACATCTCTCCAACGTTTGTCTTCATCATCACGTCTCCTTCTCTGACTCTCCTCCCTCCCTCTTTCACTTATAAGGACTCTTGTGAGTACATTGTTCCTGCCTGGATAATCCAGAAAAATCTCTTACTCAAAATCCTTAAATTGATCGTGTCTGCAAAGTCCCTTTTACCAGGTCAACATATTCACAAGTTCTAGGGATTAGGACATGGACAATTTGGGGGACCTTTATTCTGTCTACTACAATCAGTACAGACTCATGAAGTCTTATTTTATTCAATGAATTTTAATCGGCTGCATTATTTATTTTGCCTCTCAAATTGTCCGAGATGTGGTCAGTGGCAACTCTAATTTGGCCCCCTGCTCCTTTGTTCTTTTGACCTGCCCCATCATTCTTTGAGCACTTCCATGCTTTTTGGCACAAGATGTTCTAGATTCCACTTGTACCTTCCCTGCCCAGTCCTGGAATGAGCCATTTCCTGAGAAGCTCTGCTTTCTTTTATTGAAGAATAATACTTAGATGCAAAGATCTAGACATTTGGTATGTTCATTGCTACAGGGGTCTCTCATTGGACAAGTCTAGGAAATGTGTGCATATATGTACATGTTTTCTGAATATATATGTATATATACACACATGTGTAGATGTAGATGTAGATGTAAATATCCATATATATTAACACACAGTTATACCCCCTGTGTTTATCTGTGTGTCTGTGTGTAGTTTGCATTTTCTCCCCTTGTCTGCATGGGGTTTCTCTGGGTACTCCGGTTTCCTCTCACATCCTGAAGATGTACACATGAAGTTAGTTGGCGTGTCTACATCATCTACTTATTTCTAAGTATATCTCTGTATATAAAAAGTTATGAGTTCATGCTGATATTGCCAATTCCAATCCAACACCACAGGATTTATTCTAGCCTTCTCCATTTCCATATTTGTAACTCCCTTCTCTGACATTGAGAACTCTAGCTCTCATTATCCATAATATATTTTACATCTTTGTTCAACCTTAAAAATATTTACAGTAGTTTTTGCAATTGCTAGCCCATACTGCTGTGTGAACAGATCTTTTAAACTACAGTTCAGTATTTGTTTATGGTTCTTTATGTCATTATCTGGAAGGTGTACAGTCAAAATATGGAATTCAAAGTTTCCTTGGGGTTAATTCTCCATCTCTGCATTCACTGCCATTGGGTCTCCATGCTCCTTTGATCTTGTTTTCCACAACATGAACGACCATTTCACTTCACCAAGCAAATATTGATCCAAAACTACAAATCAATTGGAAAACCTTCCTGTTGGAGTCAGCCTGTGTGATAGCTTCCTTGCAGCCATTTTTATCTTAAATTGTTTTCTTTTCTCTGGGTCCCTCCAATCAAAATAAATGGAGCATAAGGTTATGACGGTGATCTCTCATCATTCTAAACTTCCATGGAGCCTTCCAGATAAAGCATGTAAAGCTTTGTAAAGTCAATGAAAACAACCCCCTGGTTAGAGAAAAGTGGCAGACCATTAAAAGGATGAGCAAAGAGAAGCTGAAGCCATGCAATCACGTTCCTTGCAATTCTACCATTTTGGGTTCTCCCAATAGCAGTAATATTTTGTTTACATATGTATAATGTCTAGGATTTCTGCTTGATCTTTGCAACATCCATTGAGCATAAGGAGGTGGATATTACTTTTCCCTTCTTATCAAAGAGAAAATTGAGGTTCAGGTAGATTAAATAACTGACCGGGGCACCCTGCTTACTCTGTGGTCAGGACCAGAACAGAAATCTCCTGTGGAGAAATTTGTTTTTAATTTAAAAAGTTCTATTACAAAAGCACATTTTTTACTGTAACAAATTAAATAATTCAGAGTGCATAAATAAAAGTTAATAGTCTTTCCCCCCTCTCCCCACATGTCGCCAATGTTCACCGTGTAGGGTGAGTCCTTCTACACTTTTAGCTTTCAAGAAATGTGTGAAGTCTTGAGACCCTCACAAACTCCAAGATTCCAAGAGTATCTGGTCCCTGTGAGATGAGGGAACCGAAACAAAAGATGCAATTCACGATGCCAATCTAATGCTCTGATGCATTGACTGTCTTTAGACCCGCTAGGGATGGATGCTCAAATTATAACTGTTGAAGAGAGAGGAGGTTCTACTCCCTGGAGTCCCCATGGCCCTTGGGGACCATGATGGTTAACTTTATGTGTCAACTAGAGTGGGCTATGGGGGTGCCTCAATTAAACAATGTGTATGGGTGTGTATGTGAGTGAGGTTGTTTTTAGCATTTACGTTGGTGGGGTTCCCTCCCCAGTGGGGTGGGCATCATCCAATCTGTTAAAAGCATGAATACAACAAAAGGTAGAGGTGGAAGAAGAAGGAATTGGCCTCTTTTCCTGCCTCACTGCTTGAGCTAGGACATTCTATCTCATCTTCTTTGGCTCTTGGGCTGGAACTTACATGATCAGCTCCTCTGGTTTTCAGACTTTTGGACTCATACTGAATTACAACACCAGGTTTCTTGGGTCTCCAGATCATGTCATGGGACTTCTCAGCCTCCATAATCATGTGCTTGTTCTCTCTCTCTCTTTGTCTTCCTCTGGATAACACTGACTAACATGGAAGCATACAAATGTCTTCTCAGTTACTTCTGAGTCTCATTTTTACTGTCTCTAAAATGGGAATCATGACCCAGTTGCACTCTAAATTCTTGTTAGCCAGATAAACCCATGATAAATAACCCACTTGCTATGTCCTTCTCAGGAAAATTTTACCTTCTTAATATATTCCCATACTGGGGAGGCCATGAATTGTTAGCAGTGTGCAAGAAGATGTGAAAGGCTTCCTCTTCCTCCTGGGGAGTATTCACCTTATTTGGGGAGCTGAACAGCATTGCCAACAACATCTGACTCTCAACTCACCATCCTTCCCTAGGAATCCTCATCTTGTTTTCTATCTGCACCTTCTTTAGCATCCAGGACTCTCTTGGAGGGCTAGTGATATCCAGTTCTAGCCCTGGGTAACTCTGCTGAACTGTTCTGTCTCCAGGGAAGGTCCAGGCTCTTTCAACCTCTTTTAGGTTCCCATATTTAAAAGAAACGTGAATCAAGCACCATAGCTGCAGAAACTGATGTCTGTAATTCAATGTAGGGAATGAAGAACTGTCCAGGGACTTTTCTTCAGAAATTCATACAAAGCCTAGCAGTGGACATCAAATTCCTGCCCTCATCTCCCTTCAGTGATTGTTTCCCAAGAATCAAGGAATCCATAGATTTGGGTTCTAGCCATCTCTGGCATGATTCCTTGAACAATTTGCTTCAGTCTCCGAGTCTCACTTTACCCATTTGTGACAGGGATCATTTTGACTGGATGAGATTTTCCTCTCTTCCAGTCCACACATGCCAGACTTCCAAACTGAGACTCAGCCACTATTCAGATTTCACACAGCCTTTTCTCTCCCCACATGCCTTGACTAGAACTCAGGTCTTGAGCTCAGCCCCCATGCTCTTACTCGTTAATAGTAGGGTTTGTCTTTGCTAATGGCCAGCCGGACCCTGGACCACCTTTCTTTGCTCACAAGAGGTCAGGCAATCTATTCTCCTCCTCTAATTAGAATGAAGCAAGGTTCACAAACCCAGTGTTGTAGTAGAGCCTGGTGAATAAATTCCCATTCACTGTGGAGGCATTAGAATTTACAAGAAAAATCCAGCACAGATTTTTCAGCCAGCCTACCTACCTCCCAGAAGGCTCATAGGTTCTAAAATTAATCACATCCTTTTATTTTTCCCCATTCCTATTCCGATTTTACATTGTTACTCACCCCAGAAGATGGTCAAAGATTTAGTTCAGCAGTTTCCAACCTGGGGTCTCCAGATCTGTGGGGAATCCATGAAGGGAATCGTGGAAGTCTTTGAGCTATTTTCAATATTTCCAAAAGCCTGGCAGAAATTGTATATTATTCTAGATAAGGCTGCATAGTCTAACTAAAAAGTCAAGTTGCTTAGCTTTTTGGCCAAATCCTATCCGTTCACTGTGTAGCTTTAGTTATTAGGCATTGATCTAAAATTGGAAGTGGATGACATGTGTGTCTTTGATGAATAAGAAAGGAGAAACACTATTAGTTATACATGCGGGTGGCTCATTAGACAAAATACTTTAAGGTATGGGGTCTATGTGGAAAAAATAATAAAAGGGGCCCTTAACAATGAAGAAATTGCCTAGCTGCCCACAGGCTTAACCCACAAATTGTCTTCACATTACCATTTCAGTCTTGCTTAGGGAGAGGCTTGAATAAAGTTGTCAACAGCAATGATTCCTTTTCCTTGGCATATGTGGATCTGCTGTGGAGGAAAGCCAGGTGTCTGCCTAGACAAACATTTTCCAAATTGAGAAACCTTTAAAGAAATTCTAAGGCAGTTGTGGAAATAAGAGCTACAGCAGGGAGAAATGATGGGTTCCTAAAATTTGCTGGTGTGCCAGAGCTGGTAAGTGTGTTTTGGAGTATATATGAGTGTGTGTGTGTGTGTGTGTGTGTGTGTGTTGGGGGCTGATAGGTTGGAAAGAATCTAGATGTATATTTGTATGATTGACGGATGTGTGTAGAGTGGAAGTGAGTGACAATTTGTGTGAGTGAGTCTATAGTTGTGTTTGGATGATGGCTGGTAAAAATGTGCCTATGAAGTTATATGCAGTGTGTGTATGTGTGTGTGTATGTGTGTGTGTGTTCATGGGTGAGGAGCTGGATATGGATAGGTGGGGAGGCAAGCGGACAGTCAGGGCTATGTGCACACTTGTGTGTGGATATGCCGGGAGTGAAGTAGAGCCCTGGAGTCTCCTGATATAAACATTTGAGAGAATCTCTCCCTTAAGCACCTGCAGAGTGCAAATACAATAGACAGAGTTTATGATTTCATAGATTCTAAATAAATGGAGGGTTAAATCAAGTTCACCTGAAACAAAACAGCCTGTAATAAAGTGGCTGGTGAGACAGAATCTGGCAGAGGGCTGCTGATCATATCTTCCCGACCTATCCACAAAGGTTGGCTGCTTTCTCTCCCCAGCTCTTCAGCCCTGTCTGTTAGGGAGCAAGAGAACCTCGGTGGGGATTGCTGGGAAGAAGAAATGAATTCCGTCCTGGCCAGACAAACAAGCGGTCTGGGGATCCTTTCTATGGATATGAGAGGGTAAAACAGTCAAGAGGTAGTGGGATCCCCTCACAGTAGCCTCTGGGGAGGTCAGTTGTGAGGCTCCCAGCTGGCTGGAATCTTGAGAGCTTGTGGTTGTGGAGAGTATGAGAGGAGGAAGGGGAAGAATACCGTGGACTCTGTTTTATGATGGAAGTCTAAATCACCCCTGGCTGCTTTTATCGCAGAGGCCCGGATCTGCTGTTTGCCCTCAGTCACCCCTGCCTGTCTTATCCAGACTTCAGCAGCGTCTCTCAAGAACATGGGTCTCCTGATCTCAACGCTGTGGCTTCACAACAGAGCTCCCATTCTCAGCATGGGAAGGTTTTCTGTTGGTGGTTGTTTTGCTCTGCTTTTCGCCTGTTAGATCCGTTCCACAACATACAGGGAATTTCTTTTGATGGTATCTCTACATCCAATCAGTCATATCTCAGTGCATGTTTATAGGCCTCACAATGCCTGGGCTAAAGCCAGAATGTCTAAAGCCAGACAGTATGTGAGGAATGGGGGCTTTGATGTGCAACCGTTGCATCTTGGGTGAGTCCAACAGGCCAGGCTCAGGTCCCTGGAGACTTGGGTGCCCCATACATCTCTCTTCCCTCTTTGTCACCATCTTAAGGTAGACTGGCCACTTCAGGCCTTGTTCCCTTTAAACTAATGCACTTTCAAAAGCCCAGATCTGATCATCTTACTCTGGCTCAAACTTTTTTCTCTGCAACAAAAACTCTAAAATCCTTTACTTGATATTTCAAGTCTTGATTGGGCCTTTAAAATGATATTCTGTTGCTGTCAACATCATTGTTGTTGTTGTTTTGTTTTTGTTTTTTAAATTTTTTTTATTTCCTTAAGTTATTGGGGAGCAGGTGGTGTTTGGTTACATGAGTAAGTTCTTTGGTGGTGATTTGTGAGATTTTGGTGCATTCATCACCCGAACAGTATACACTGCACCCTATTTGTAGTCCTTTATCCCTCACTCCCTTCCCACCCTTTCCGCCTGAGTACCCAAAGTCCATTGTGTCATTCTTATATCTTGGCATCCTCATAGCTTAGCTCTCACATATCAGTGAGAACATACGATGTTTGGTTTTCCATTCCTGAATTTCTTCACTTTGAATAGTAGTCTCCAATCTCACCCAGGTGGCTTTGAATGCCATTATTTCATTCCTTTTTATGGCTTAGTAGTATTCCATCATATATATATATATGTGCATGCCACAGTTTCTCTATCCACTCATTGATCGATGGGCATTTGGGTTGGTTCCACGTTTTTGCAATTGTAAATTTTGCTGCTATAAACATGTGTGTGCAAGTATCTTTTCCATATAATGACTTCTTTTTTTCTGGGTAGATACCCAGTAGTGGGATTGCTAGATCAAAAAGTAGTTCCACTTTTAGTTCTTTAAGGAATCTCCACACTGTTTTCCATAGTGGTTGTACTAATTTACATTCCCACCAACAGAGTAGAAGCGTTCCCTGATTACCACATCCACGCCAACATCTACTGTTTTTTGATTTTTTAATTATGGCCATTCTTGTAGAGGTAAGGTGGTTTTGATTTGCATTTCCCTGACCATAAGTGATGTTGAGCATTTTTTTTCATGTTTGTTAGCCATTTCCATGTCTTCTTTTGAGAATTGTCTAATTCATGTCCTTGGCCCATTTTTTGATGGAATTGTTTTTTTTTTTTTTTTTCTTGTTGATTTGTTTGAGTTCATTGTAGATTCTGGGTATTAGTCCTTTGTCAGATTCATATATTGTGAAGATTTTTTTCCACTCTGTGAGTTGTCTGTTTACTCTACTGACTGTTCCTTTTTTTATGCAAAAGCTCTTTAGTTAAGTCCCAGAAATAAATCTTTGTTTTTATTGCATTTGCATTTGGGTTCTAGGTCATGAAATCCTGGCCTAAGCCAATGTCTGGAAGGGTTTTTCCAATGTTATCTTCTAGAATTTTTAGAGTTTCAGGTCTTAGATTTAAGTCCTTAATCCATCTTGAGTTGATTTTTGTATAAGGTGGGAGATAAGGATCCAGTTTCATTCTCCTACATGTGACTAGTCAATTATCCCAGCACCATTTGTTGAAAAGGGTGCCCTTTCCCCACTTTATGTTTTTGTTTGCTTTGTTAAAGATCAGTTGGCTATAAGTATTTGGGTTTATTTCTGGGTTCTCTATTCCATTCCATTGGTCTATGTGCCTATTTTTTATACCAGAACCATGCTGTTTTGATGACTATGGCCTTAGAGTATAGCTTGAAATCAGGTAATGTGATGCCTCCAGATTTGTTCCTTTTGCTTAGTCTTGCTTTGGCTATGCGGGCTCCTTTTGGTTCCATGTGAATTTTAGAATTGTTTTTTCTAATTCTGTGAAGAATGATAGTGGTATTTTGATGGGAATTGCATTGAAATTGTAGATTGCTCTTGACAGTACAGTCATTTTCACAATATTGATTCTACCCATCCATGAGCATGGGATGTGTTTCCATTTGTTTGTGTCATCTATGATTTCTTTCATTAGTATTTTGTAGTTTTCCTCCTAGAAGTCTTTTACCTCCTTGGTTAGGTATATTCCTAAGCATTTTATTTATTTTTGCAGCTATTTTAAAAGGGGTTGAGTTCTTGGTTAGATTCTAAGCTTGGTCACTGTTGGTGTATAGAAGATCATTATTGTTTTTAACTACATTTACAGCCTCTCCTTTTGCACTGTTCAAACAAGTTTTTGCCTAAGGCTGTTGAGCACAGGCTAAGGAAAGAGAAAACAGAAAATTACACAGTAGAGGGAAGAACCTGTGCGTCTACATTTCCTTCTAATATTTTTAAAACTGTGTTGTTGAATTTTCAATCAATCTGTAATTTACCTTTATGAAGGATTTTTGTTTCAACATGGATAGCCAAATCTCTCTACCCTATTACAGTATTCATCCTTTTCCCATTGATTGAAAAATCTAAATCTATAATTCAAAAAAAATCCATATAGTCTTTTACAAGAATTACTATTTTATTCTTCTGATACCTTTATCTGTTCAAGTGGTGAGCAAATTACAATCCACTGGTCAAATTTGGCCCACCATCCATTTTTTATACAGCCCATGAGCTAAGAATGAGTTTACATTTTTTGATTGTTTAAAGAAATCAAAAGAAGAATATTTCCTGAAACATAAAAATATATGAAATCAAAATTTCAGTGTCCATAAATAAAGTTTTATTGGAACACAGAACCTTCATTTGTTACATACTGTGTTTAGCAGTGTTTACACAGCTGAGCTTAACAGTTGTAACAGAAACCACGTGACCCACAAAGTTGAAAATATCTACTCTCCTTACAGAAAAAGTTGGCTCATCCCTGATTTATTCCAAAACCAATATAGCATTGCTCCAATACTCTAATTGATAAATGTTTAAATACCTACTAGGCCACAGAGGACTCAAGTTTCATGGGACCTAGAGCTGATATAATTTGCAGGTCATCTTAAAAAAGAATACCAAATTACAGTAACAAAATTAAGTATAAAAGTAAATACTTATTTAGAATGAGAAAAAGATCACAATAAATTACATATTCTTAAAGGTTTTTAAGAAACACTTTTTTAATTTTTTTGAAGTTTTAAAAAACTTTTTAAACATTTTTTGTTTAAAATACTACAAACATCATACAATTCAGAAAAAATAATATATTATCCATATTAACTAACTGCTGGACACACTTCTGCTATACTTTTTTGTCCTTCCATTTTTAGGCTAAACAGAACTTGTCACTTCCCTCAACACGATAATGATTTTGTAATATCCTCTACAGGGAGAATAAAAAGTTGGTCTAACTTTCCTTTAACACAGTTAATTAAAATGTACGTTTTTGTTTTACTATAGATAGCTTTATAAAGTTTCTTTTAGCATCATACATAGCTATTGGTATTGCCATGTAATGTTTTAAGATTTTTGCCAAATTTGGAAAAGCCTCTAGCCAATTTCACTTATACCTGAACTGTAAGGTTTTGGAGCCTTCCAAGTTTTCTCGTGCTGTAATTAATCTGATACACTCTGAACTGACAACACTCGTTAAGCATTTTCATGTCAATACTCTTGTTGTAGTGGTAAATTATAAGTGTAAGTTATTTTTGTTGACAGTGACATCTTGTGTCAAATGGGCAATAAATGTCAATATTTTCCCTGTGTGTTTCTGTGATCCACTCATCTTCATTACTTGGCTTATCAAACAATCTATGTGCTTATTCATAACTTCTATTTAAAACATCTCTCTTTCTCATAGATAATTACCACTTTTGATGTAACCAGTGTTTTTTTTTTACTATTTTCTCCTCCATGTCTGTATAATTTATGTTAATTTTATAACTCATCTTTATCATTTTGGTTTCCCATTTCATTTATTCTTTGACTTATTTCTCTACTCTTTAATAATAAATTTTAAAATGACAAAAGAAGCTACTCTCTGCATCCATCTAAATCAGGGGTCTATTATTTATGTCTTATTGAACTGTTCCAAAACTCCTTCCAAATTGCAGTTTAAAGAGTGTATTTGAGCTTTATCAACTTTACAAATAAATTTTTCATCCACTTGCTTTCTGGTTTCTCTCTTTAAAATGAATTTTGAGTTCTGGAAATATCATTGTAAGCATATAGCACGGCTTTAGCAATGTGTTTAGGTCCTGGCCAAGGGGAAGTTGAGTTTGGGATAGATGCATGGAGTTTCCATCATTTCTGTGTACGACTTGATTAATGCTAAGCCATCCAATGTAGCCAAAGCCCCCAGCAACCGCCATGGTGCCACCACCCATCCTGAACCCATTCTGCCACTACTCCAGCATGGGACCAAGTTCAAGTGTGACTGCATGGAAGGCTGAGCCAAAAAATAAATGTGCTTGGGAAATCTTATTTTGGCAACTTTTACAAAAACATAAAACCATAACATGTCAGCACATAGCCACATGCCTCCCTGGTCCTAGAGAGGGGCCAAGCAAGTGAAGAGTCCTGATATTCAAGTTTGTTAGTTCCATGAGAAATCCAGCTCTGCTAGTGGGGCATGTTTCCCTTCATTGTCCATTCTCAAAGTTGCCTTGGGTCTACATTTTCCCTCTTTTCTGTATACTTGATTGTCAATATGTCAAGTTACATGAAAAACCTTTAGGATTTTATTGGGATTGCATTGACATTATGGATAAATTTAGGTTCTGTTCTCATCCTTCCAACACCACATCTCATCAAGAATGAGTTATATCTGTTCACTCCTTCAGGCCTTTTTACATCTTTCAATAAAGTTTTGCATTTCTCACAATATATGATTTTCACTTACTTGCTCTCTATCTATTTTTGTTTGTGGATCTTAAATCATATTACTAAATTTCTTGTTAGTTCTAATATTTGCCAGTAGCCTAGGCAGAGGATTATATTGTCTGCTCATAAAAAGGATATTTTTGTCTCTGCCTCCCTGATATTTATAACCTTTCTTCTTTCCTGTCTTCATCATATAGGGCTTGAAGTACAGTGCTAATGTTTCCAGCAGATTCCTTAATCTTGTGAAGGGAGTTGCTCTCTATTTCTGGTTTCCTAAGAGGCTCCTTTTGATTAGTGAGTTTTTTATTTGTTTGAAATGGATGTTGAATGAAAACACATATTTGTTTTTTATGTGCATTGGCTTAAGCAAATACCTTTTCCTTTGTCTATTAGTGCAGTTATTTACATGAGTAATTTTTCTAATACTTCTTTGTCTTTTAATTTTTTCTTAGTAAAGGTAGATTTTCCTTTTAACATATCAGTGGAATAAATTTGATAATATATCATTTAATATATTTGTGTTTATTTTTACAAATAAGACTGAATTACTATTTCTTTCCCACATGCTATCATTATCAAGTTTTGGTATTGGAATGAAGTGAGCCTCTTAAATGAGCTATCTGCCTTTCTATATCTTTATATTCTCTAGAAAAATTTGTGTAATACAGGAATTACCTTTCTTTTAAATGTTTTCTAGGACTAATTTACAAAGTTGCCTAGGCCTAGTGTCATTTTTAGAGATAAATCTCTGACTACCTTTAAACTTTCTTCTATATTTATTCTATACTTGGATTTCTTATTTCATAAGCCAATGTGGTAAGGAATATTTTCTTGAAAAATCATACGCATTGTATCTATATTTGCAACACAATTAGTGTTTGCTTACAATTTTCAATTCATCTGCAGCTTTGTCTCCTTTTTAAATGCAATTGTTTATTTATGTCATAACTCATCTTTCATTAAGTAAATGCCAAAATTTGTGTATTTCATTGGTCCTTTTAAGAAACAACTTTAGGTTTTTTGACCAAATTTACTTATTGTGTTGCTTGACTTTCTTTTAATTAATTTATTACTCCATGGAGGAGGTAGAGTCGTTAGTATTCTTTTCTTAGCTTCTCGAGGGAGAAACTTTGTTTACTAAGATTTGATTTCTTGCTAACTAATAAATGTACTTAAGCTACAGATTTTCCTCTGGAACTTATCTGGCCACATCTCACAGGTTTTCTACTTAATGTTCCTGTTGTGGCTTTATTCTAGTCTTGGAAATGCAAAAATATTTTCTAAACATGATACAAATCATTTAAGCCTTAAGAGGAAAAATTGATAAATTTTACTACATCAGGGACAGTGGCTCACACCCTCAAACCTGGCACTTTGGGAGGCCAAGGCAGGTGGATCACCTGAGTTCAGGAGTTCAAGATCAGCCTGGGCAACATGGGGAAACCCCGTCTCTACTAAAAAGGCAAAAAATTAGCCAGGCATGGTGGTGTGCCCCTGTAATCCCAGCTACTTGGGAGGGTGAGGTGGGAGAATCACTTGAACCTGGCAGGTGGAGGCTGCAGTGAGCCGAGATCACACGACTGCACTCCAGCCTGGGCAACAGAGCGAGACTATGTCTCAAAAAAAGAAAATTAATTAATTAACTAAAAAATAGTTTTACTACATCAATATTAAAATATTCTACAGTTTAAAAGACAAAAACAGACTTGAAAATAATATTTTCTTTATATAGAATAATTAAATATCTATATTAATTTAAATAAAAATAAATAGTAATTTCAATAAGTCAGTAAAAAACAAACCAATATAATACTGGACAGAATTTTACAGAAAAGGAGATAAAATAAGTATTCAGTAAATATCCCAAGTAACCAGCTAAATGAAAACAAAAGCAACAGAATGAAACTATTTCTCATTCAATAGATTTGCAAAGGGGGAATCCCAGGAAGGAGAGAATAAGAGAGGTAGAGCCTGAAAGTTTGTGTGTAAAGAAAATTCAACAGCCATTCAGTATAAAAACTCTCAGCAATCTTGGACTAGAAGTGAGCGTTTTCATCTGATAAGGGGCATTATGAAACAACCAAAAATTAACATCATCTTAACAATGAAATAGTGAATGCTTCCACCTTAAGATCAGGAAAAAAGGCCCATTCAGATTACCTCTAGTCAACACTATACTAGGTGTCTTAGCCTTTGGACTAAAGTAAGAAAATAAACTAAAAGCATAAAAGCAAAAAATAAGTAAAAGTGCCTCTATTTCTATATGGCAATACATATAAAGCCTCAAGCAATCCCTATACTAACTAGTTAAACTGAATGAATTCAGTAAGATCACAAAATAAAGGTAATATACAAAAGTCAATTGTATATTTATATTCTAGCTGCAAACACTTAGAATACAAAATCCAAACTTTAAATTACAAGTACAGCAAACTGTGTAAAACACTTAATAATAGATTTTAAGATGTGCAAGATTGTACATTAAAAACTAAAAAATAGAAAAATTAAAGAAGATTTAAATAAATGAAAAGGTATAATATGTTTATGTATTAGAAGACTCAATATTATTAAGATGTCAGTTCTTCACAAATTAATCTATAAATATAATTCTCAATCAAAAATCCCAGCAGGCTATTTTTATAAGAATTAACCAGCTGTCTTTAAATGGAAATGCAAAAGACATAGAACATCCAAAGCAATCTTGAAAAACACACACTTTGAAATTCTCATACTACTGATTTCAAGACTTACTATAAAGCTTCAGTAATGAAGAGAGTGTGGAATTAGTGAAAAACGGACATATAGATCACTGATCAGAATAGGAAGTCCAGAAATGGACCCAAATGTATATGGTCAATTGATTTTTGACATATATACTACGGGAATTCAATGGAGAAAGGATGATCTTTTTCCCAAATGGTGCTAGAGCATTTGGATACGTATATTCAAAACAAAAATGAACCTCAATCTTAATCAATGGAACAAAACAGAGAGCCCAGAAATAAATTCGCATTTTATAGTCACTTAATTTTTGACAAGGGAGACAAAGAAATTAAATAGTAAGAGAAATGTCTTTTTAACAAATGATACCAGAATAACTAGATGTCCATATAGGAAAAAAATGGATCTCAATCCCTGCCTCACAACAAACGCAAAAATTAATTCAAGATTTATCATAGACACAAATGTAAAAGATAAAATCATAAATATTTTTGAGGAAAACATAAAAGATTTGAGAATAGGCTAAAATTCCTTAATTCACAAAAAACAATTGCCATTAAAAATTGATTTCATCTAAATTAACAACTGCTTATCATAAGACACTATTAAGGAAATGCTTTGACAAGCTTCAGATTGGAAGTAAATATTTCTAAATCATTTATCTGACAAAGAACAGGTATCCTGAATATAAATATACTCTACAACCAATAATAAGAAGACAAGTCATTAAAAATGGAGGAAATATTTTAATACTTCACAAAATAAGATGTATGTATGACCAAAAAGCAGATAAAAAAGTGCTTAACATCATTAGTCATCAGAAAAATGTGAATTAAAATCATAATTAGACACCTGTACATACTTGTCAGAATGATTACTGTTAAAAATGACTGACAACACCAAATATTGGCAAGACTGTGAAACAATGGAAACTCTTATACAATGTTAGTGAGAATATAAAATGGTACAATAACTTTGGTAAAGGTCTTTCAGTTTCTTATAAACATGCACTTACTTTATGACCCAGTAATTCGACTACTAGGTATTTACGTAACAGATGTTAAAATAATGTACAGAACAAGACTTGTACAATGATAGTCACAGCAGCTTTATTCATAATAACCCCAAACTGGAAGGAGCCCAGGTGTCCGTCAATGGGAGAATGGATAAATACACAAGGATATATTCATACCTCGGTGCAATACCCCACAATAAGAAGGAGTGGATTACTGATGCCCACAACATCCTGGATAAATCTCCAAGACATTATTCTGAGTGGCAGAAGTCTCTAACAAAAGAGACCATACTCTGAGATTCCATTGATGTAAAGTTCAAGAACAGGCAAAATTAATCCATGGTGGAAAGTAACTAAAACAGTCATTAACTCTGGAGGACAGTAAAAATGGTGGACTGACAAGGGAAATTTCTGAGATGACAGTGAAGTTCAGAACCTTTATAGAAATCTGGGCATCATAAAATAGACACAGGTTTATAAAAAACTGACTTTGTTCCAAAGATGTTGTACCATTTTTACTTCCACTAGCATTGTACGAGAATTTCAGTTGTTCCAAAATCTTGCCAAGTTTGTTGTTTTCAGTCATCTTAAATTATAACCATTCTGGCCAGTATGGGCAAGTATCTAATTTTGGTTTTGTATATGCATTAGTCAAAATTCATGTAGCCTCAAGATTCGTGCATTTCATTGTATGTAAATTTTATTTCAAAGGAAGACTATACCGTAAAGAAATGTTGAACTGGAATTGACAATATAAATGCTGGAATATTGATGCGAGAGTATACTGATACTGTACTTGACTTTGCAATGCACCAGAAATGAGATGAATTAATAGATGGATAGAGAGATGGATAACTAGGCAGAGATCTGATAAAGTGAATATACAGATTGTAATGGTAGAAGCTGAATGGTGGGTATAAGGGTATTCTTTCAATTTTGAGATTCTTTCAGCTTTGCTAAGTGTTTGAAATTCTTTCACAGTAAAATACTAGAAAAAATGAAGAAGCTTCCAACTCTTTAAATGTCTTAAGCTTGAATCTTACAGGAGCCCTCACTGCACCAACCCAGTCAGGAGTCTCCCTACGAATGAGGGAGTAGAGCCCCACGTGTCTCCCAAAGCTGTTATAAATTCAGGCAAAAGGGTTTCTTCCTTTCCGTGGCCCTATTCCTTTTCAAAATGAGTCAGAATACAATGCTTTCCTTTAATGCTTAAGTGTTCACTTATGCCTTCCAAGTCATAAGAATAGTAAAGCTGAGACACAAACAAATTTGGAACTTGACAAATGCCTTTCTGTCAACAAAAAGGGAGAAGCTAGAGCCTGAGATATTATGTGCTTTGACAGAACTAGTCAATTATAGTTTTCAGAAGTAATAACCTGTAGTCGTTAAAAAAATATATCGGATGTACATGGAGAGCCAGAGTTTACCTCCAATCCATCTATTAATGCTCTCAGGCTGAACAATCTGCTTCTGGGAGTTAAAAGTCTTTGTAAAGGGATTCTCTGTAGCATGGGATCTGGAGATGGCTGACAGGAGAGCTGCAGATAGGAGCTTGAGTTAGAGAGAAACATAGTACTGAGAGAGGAGTTGAGAGCCAGTGTGATTAAGGTCACCACAAAGTTGGCTTCAAAGCCTCTCTAACATGATCTTTGGTTGGCTTGCTGTGGAGTCCACAAGCCCCAGATTTTTCTGTTCAGTGTCAATGTCAGGCACTTGTCTTGTTTGGTTAAAGGCAGCACAAAAATGCATAACTAAACATGAGTTCCTCTGGATGTGTTTGCTAAAAGTCTGTCACAGTGAGAAATTACTACATCAGAGAAAAAAGTTGTTGAACAAGCATCACACTAATTTTCTTGTTTGAAAAGCAATCATCGGAGTAGCAATAATGGTATTAGGAACTCCTATGCATTGGGTCCCACGGGACCCAATGGGATGTGCTGCGTCATGCACTTTGCCTACACTACCTCCAAACCTCAAAACTTACCATGGATGTCAGCTTCACACATTGGAAAACCAAAGCTCAAAGTGGGTTAGCACTCCACATCACCCAGCAGGTAAGCAGTGGGGCCAGTTTGAATCAAATCTGCCTGTCTCCAAAATCCATATTCTTTCTATTTCGCACCCTTCGTGCATCCTGTGACCATTCTACTTCCATGCTATATTTCTGTCCACCCCACTGAAGACCGGGGATTTGGGTGGTCTCATTATTTAAATAGTACCATCAGCCATGTCATTGACAGTTGTCTTGAAGACAACCTCAGGCCCCAATATACCAGGCTTGTACCCAGAGAGCCAAATTGAGACAGGGCCTCCCTGGACTGCAGGGCAGAACTCAGCCCTCCTATCTCTAGAAAATGCAAGATGTGTCTTTTACCTTGAAGGCTTGGGGTGAGAGCTGGCGCAAGAGCTTCCTGGGTATAATGAGCATGTTCCAGGAGTTTCATACCAGTGAACTGAAACGCTCTGTGAAGCATCCCACTCTTACACTACCCACAGTTCCATGAATTAAACACACAGTGATATGCAGGTCAAGGTCGTGGTCATCTACCATGGCTGGATATGACTCCCAAGTCAGTCAGCCATTAGCTCAGGAAATTCCCCAAGTCCTGTAACCTAACTTGACTTAACCAACTACATTTTCTTGGAGTTTTGCTCCATCATTAAGACTCCATGAGATTAGCAGTCTTCAGTTTCACTTTGAAATAATGGTCTTCAGCAATCAGTTTTTCCTAATTATATTAGAAATTTCTAGAAATATGCACTCTTTAAATAAGCTTTAGCCAGCACAATATTGAGGACAAGGATGGTGACATGCAACACATCGAGTGGGATGAATCCAGTTCTGAATTCAGTTTTCACTGGGTGCCTGCTCTGTGCCAGGCATAGTGCTAGATGCTTTACCTCTAGTATTTTAATCTTCATAACAGCCATGCAAGGTGAATATTATTACCCACATTTTACAGTAGAGATGGAAACTGAGAGAATGTCACTTACCTAGCTAATATATGGCAGAATCTAGATTCAAGTCCAGGTTTTACTTCCTCCAAGTGCGATGCTCTTTCCAACACATGCTTTGTTTTTAGATCAGCTAACCCTGGAAATTAAAAACTCTTATTTAAAGGGTTTAGTTTTTATGGCTTACATCAAGCAAGTGGTTATAGAAGGCCAATCCACTATGGCAGTAGCTCCTAACTGGGGGGAATTTTGCTTTCCAGGGGACATTTCGCAAGGTCTTGAAACATTTTTGGTTGTCACTACTGGGAAGGTGCTACTGGCATCTAGTGGGAGAGCCCAGGGATGCTGCTAAACATCCTATAATGCACAGGACAGCACCCACCACCCCAACAACAAAGAACTATATGACCTAAAATGTTAAGAGTATCAGTATTGAGAAACCTAGACTACGGTATAAAGAGATAGGCCATGAGGGAGGGGAGAGTTGGAGAGAATTAGGAATGTATCTGAATTAATACTTACAAATATTCACTATAGCATGAGAGAAGATGTTATCTGTATCTATTCTTCTAACACTGTTTCTTATCTAGATTCAGAAGTATTATGAAGAATCAATGTTTGAGAACAATGATATATCATTAATGTTACAAAGCATAAACAACACAACCAGTCACTTAACTTTTTAGGTCCCACAGCCCACTTACTGTTTGGGGAAGGGAAGAGTTGCAGGTTTGCAGAGCTGAACCCCACCATGGAGTTCTCCACCTGCAGGCTATGAGGCCTGAGGGTGAACAATGAAGCAAGACAGTCACAGAGAGGACTTACTGCCAAAAATCTGCAAACCTGTACCTGTGTATACATGTGCTGCAGTTTTCCAAATGTTTTTGGTTGATGTGGTGATCAATAAAAGACAGACTTATTTGAAAACACTACTGAATAGGTTCGCATTACTTATCTTTTATGATAAATGTATTAAAGAATAAAATTACTGGCCTGGCATAGTGGCTCACGCCTGTAATCCTAGCACTCTGGGAGGCTGAGGCAGGTGGAGCACTAGGTCAGGAGATCAAGACCATGCTGGCTAACACAGTGAAACCCCGTCTCTACTAAAAATATAGAAAATTATAGCTGGGTGTGGTGGCGGGTGCCTGTAGTCCCAGCTACTTGGGAGGCTGAGGCAGGAGAATGGCATGAATCTGGGAGGCGGAGCTTGCAGTGAGCAAAGATTGCACCACTGCACTCCAGCCTGGGCAACAGAGCAAGAAAAAAAAAGAATTTAATTACTATTCTAGTAAATGGACAGCATTGTGACTATGGACCTAAAAGCCCTTTGTAGAAGTCTATAAACCAAAGTAGGGCATGAGATTTCACTGGACCCAATATGGAAACTACCACTGGTGCTGGATAGCTGGATAGCTGTCAGCCTTGCGGGAGAGTGTGCAGAGTTGATATAAGTTGGTGAAGCAATTTTTCTGATTAATTCTGATGTCAATCAGACTTTAACATGATAACCAGATCTGGACATTCCAAGCAGTTGCCCTTCCAAATTCCCAAGAGGACTCCATGCCTGGTCTGTAGGACAGAGGGTGGGGCTGCACTACACCTCCATTAATGGGCTCAGCCCTGGACCCCAGTCAACACAAGTCACATCATTCCCCCATAGAAAAAGTGTCCTCCTAACCATTTCCTGGTGGGAGCTTTACTTCCTGAGAATAAATTTGCCTGCCCCCCAATTGTATGAAGGTGAGAATGTAATTTAGAGATAGAAGAAAAGAAAAAAACTAGATTTGGAGATAATATCCTCACATAAACTTCACAGTAAAAACCAATCTGGTGGTTTCATAAGACACGTGAAACTTTAATCCTACCTAATATGTTCCTACAAAATTTTGCTAATTATCTGCCAAAAATGCAAGTGGTTTGGAAACTTACCACTGACATACAGAACGCTGCTCAAAGCCAGTGTCTGTGTGAAGCCCTATGTGAAAACACATGTACACATCCCCCAGTGCCACTGCGGCCATATTGGGGTAATGGACAGCTCAGGATCTGCAGTTAGATAGACCTGGATCAACTTCCAGCTCTAACTTGGGCTGGCTGTGTGATCACCAACCTACTACTCCAGCCTACTACTACTCCAAGCCTCAGTCTTTCTCCACTCTAAAATAGGGCTGATAAACCTATGCACAGGGCTTTTGTGAAGGTAAGAAAAAGACAATGTGTATTAAAGCCAGTGTCCTCAACCTTTAAAAGTTGTTCAGGAGTCAAACTTTCCATACAGAAAAAATAGAAGGAGCTCACCCATGCTACAAGGAGGATGAAGTCCAGCTCGATATCCTTGGTTCCCAGGGTTCTTGGAGCCAAGGGAGGGGCCACTTAGGTTGCACTGTCATTTCTTTTCTTTTCTTTCTTTTTTTTTTTTTCTTTTTTGAGGTGGAGTTTCACTCTTGTTGCCCAGGCTGGAGTACAATGGCGCGATCTCAGCTCACTGTAACCTCTGCTCCCCGGGCTCAAGTGATTCTCCTGCCTCAACCTCCAGAATAGCTGGGATTACAGGTGCCCGCTTTTTTTTTTGTATTTTCAGTAGAGATGGGGTTTCACCATGTTGGCCGGGCAGGTCTCGAACTCCTGACCCCAGGTGATCCACCCACCTTGGCCTCCCGGAGTGCTGGGATTACAGGCATGAGCCACCGTGCCTGGCTCATACTGTCACTTCTTACACCATATTCATATTTCTGCTTCTTCTGTGCTCTCCTTTGTGGTGGATTCCCAGTCATCCTGCCAGATGGCTCAAACCTATAGCTGTCCTCCTCTCACTGCCCAGCTCTGCCTCAGTCTGAAACAGCCTTTTCTCCTTATTCCTTAAGGGGTTCTCAACATTGGTACTGCTGATATTTGGGGCTGCATAATTGTTTGTTGTGAGGCTGTCCTGTGCAATGTAGGATGTTTGGAAACATCTCTGGTCTCCATCCATTAGATGGGAGTAGCATCCCTCACCCAAATCATGACAGCCAAAAATGTCTTCAGACATTACCTAATGGAGGACACAATTGTGGAAGTCCTTCCCCCACCCCTTCCACTGATAACCATCAAGGTAACATTGCAAACGTGTTAGACTATGGCATAAAGGCAACCACAGGTACATATCACAAGGCCTTCTCTCTCCTGTGTCCCTGACTACTTCTACTGAGCCATTCTCCATCTTTCCTCTTAGGCAGACGCTATCCCCCATTCACTCCTCTTAGGCCTGTTGCTTTATTCAGTAGTAATTTCACTCTTTCTTAATCTCAGCCCACACTTACCTACTCAAGCCCATAATTCCTGACCATCAACCCCAACGAAGTGCTTTCCTCAAAAAAAAAAATAAGGCTCCTTTTTTCTCTTTAACAGAATGTTTGCACAGTTGGGAGCAGCAAACTCATGTTGCCTCCAGCTTAAAAATAGCCACCTCCCTCAACAAGTGTAAACCACCTAGCACACTGCTTGGTACAGAGTAGATGATGGCTGTATGTATGAGGGCTGTTAACATCGTGACTGCTGTCACTGTTCCTAATAGCGGGAATGCATGTCCCTTAGGATTCTCAGTTATCCCACTATATGTCCTTAGACGAGGAACTTACTCAGTTCTTCTTGACTCTGGAATTAGCTTGTGGCAGTTAATTAAAAGCAGGCCTCTTTCTATCCCTGTATCATTGACAATTACAGGGAAAGATAGCGTCCAATAATAAAAACGTCTTCTGCTCAATACCTAAAGTCATATACTCCGTAATTCCTACTGAGGGTCAAGGAAGTATGGTGGGGGAGTCGTAGGGGGAAGAGAGCCATGGATTAGAGTGCAGGGAGGTCACCTCGTGGGACCATATCCTGGCAATTGAATGAGGAAGGGGTTTAGCACCCCTCGCACCTCCAAAGGCCCATTTCCCTCTTTTGTCGAAGCTCGCTGAAGCCAGCCAAGTGCAGACTGCTGATGCTATTGCTTGATTTTAAGGCCTCATTGTCCTTGCCTTATAGTTTCCAGTTGCACGAGTTTAAGTGTCTCCCTTTGCCAATAACATTTCCCCTGATGCTTATGTCCTTTTCCATCTGACTTGTATTGATCGTTTCCTCCCAGTCTCAAGTTGAAAAAGCCACAGTATCTTGTGTCCCCATCCTGGCCAGCAGCCTCAATATCAGCCCTATATAAGCCTTGCCAAGACAGATCCAGATTCAGCCCCCAAACAGGCTGTTCTGTGTGAAGACCTTTGACCTCACACCTGCCTGGTCACTGATCAGAAAATATCAGAGCTGGGAGGGGTAAGAAGAAGCATCTAATTCTATCTGCTCATTTAACAGGTGAGAGAAGAAAGATCAAGAAAGGTATAAGGACTTGCCCAGTGCCATTCAGATAGCACAGAGCGAGGACTTGAACTTGGGGCGTTTTTTTATTCCTGATTCACATCAGAACAGTTTCTTCTACTCTTTATTCCACTTTAGAAGCAAAGAACCATCCTTACTCTAGAATAATCCTATTTGAGGCTTCCCCAGTGCATACAGCCTTCTTGAGGTAATTTGGTTGTCTGTTCCAAAGGCCTCACATGTGTTTGGGGTCCTTAGGGTTTTGACCATACTGGTGGCAAGCCCAACATGCCACCAGTTCCAACCAAGGCCCCTTTTTGGCTAACACAACCGCCAGAGCCAAGGCACCGCTGTATGATGCCAGAGGCTTGTGGATGGTTGCTGTTTGTGAATGGCTGGGGTGCTCTGCCTCACTTTGCACCAAAGGCGTGTTTCTGAATAATTGTATCTATTCAACTGTTGCACATTTTACATACTTTGGATCCAAATTTCCTTTAAACAAGTTCACACTAAGGGGTAGCCCTGGTGGCACCCAGGGTGGAGGAGGCCTCCACAGTTAACATAGATGTTTTTTAATGAAATCACATTTTCTGGCTGAGTGCGGTGGCTAATGCTTGTAATCTCAGCACTTTAGGAGGCCGAGGCGGGTGGATCACTTGAGGTCAGGAGTTTGAGACCAGCGTGGCCAACATAGTGAAACCCCATCTCTACTAAAAATACAAAAATTAGCTGGGCTTGGTGACCACTGTCTGTAATCCCAGCTACTCAGGAGATCGAGGCAGGAGAATTGCTTGAAGCTGGGAAGCGGAGGTTGCAGTGAGCCAAGATCGTGCCACTGAACTCCGGCCTCAGCAACAGAGCAAGACTCCAACTCAAAAAAAAAAAAAAAAAAAGGAAAAGAAATCACATTTTCTTGTTGACTTTGGTCATAATTCCCTTGAAGCACTAATACTGCTTCAATTCTAGTTAGCCTTTCATTGGTGGTGGTTTTAACACTTTGTTGATAGTTTTCTATTACTCTCTTTTCCTAAAATAAGCAAGTTGTGATCTATCAGGGCACATTTAAATACCTGAGAAGGAACGTTGTTAAAGGGCAGACTGTTATTAGGGGGCTGCTAGTCAAACATAACACAGTGGCAAATCCCCAGGTAAGGCAGAGACTCATGGTGTAATAAAAATAATTGCCTTTTAATTGGCTTGTTTGATAACTGTGGGTTCTTTTTTTTCCATATCAGTCTTCCTTGCGACGCAGTGTAGAACACTGGGAACAATCCATAGAGGAAATTCAGTCATTGAGGTTTGACCCTCTGCCATTTATTTGCTTGTCATTTAGGGAAAACCATTTAACCTCTCTGTACCTCAGTATTCCAATCTGTAAAAGGAGAGTGTCATGACAACAAAATGACCACACAGCTTCCCTCCCTCTTTTCTTCTTGTCTTGTCTTTTCTTTTTCCAGGGTCAACTGGCCAGGCAAATGATGCCAAAAGCAACCAGTTTGAGGACGGCTAGCCCCAACTGCTGCCCTGTCCCCTGTTAAGGCTTACTGGTGCCACTGTATGACCCATTGCCGGGCTTCAGGGCAATCACACCTCCCATAGCGTGTCTTTTTCTCCCTGTGAGAGGGTCCTATACCCCTGCTGTAGCTCGCGTCAGCCTCAAAGCACCTGCAGAACTCCCAAACATAAGAGGCAGCTTCAAGGTCCCCAGCCTTTGCACACACTGTGCCCGCCACCTAGAGCACCTTCCCCTTTGTCCCTCCTGCAAACCCGTTTGATGATTTCAAGAAAATTCAACACAAGCACCATCTGTTCTATGAAGCCTACCCTGACCAGTGGTCTTTTGTGTCAGACTTGACTCCTTCCCCACCTAGGCCTTAGGAACAGGGTCCGGTCATTGGCTCTATAAACCTGTATTAAACTTTCCCATCAACACATCTGTTTCTTTAATTAGTTGGTGAGATCCTTATGGAGAAGGACCTTGCATTATTCAACATGTATCTCCAGCATCTAACACAATGCCTGGCAGAGAGTAGATGTTCAGAAAATTTTGTTAAATAAATGAATGAATGAATAAATTAGTATTACACAGACATTAATGACTAGGAGGGTGTACTGAGCGGAATAGCATCCCCTTAAAATTCATGTCCACCCAGAACCTATAAATGTTTCTTTATTTAGAAATAGAATCTTTACAGATGTAATTTTTTAAATTTTAATTTAATTTAATTTTAAGTTCCAGGATACATGTGCAGGATGTGCAGGTTTGTTACATAAGTAAACGTGTGCCATGGTGGCTTGCTGCACCTATCAACCCATCACCTAGGTATCAAGCCCAGTGTGCATTAGCTATTTATTCTGATGCTGTCCCTCCTACAGATGTAATTAAGTTAAAATGAAATCATACTGGATTGGGGCGAACTCTAATCCAGTGACAGGAGTCCTTGTAAGAGAAGGCAAATCTGAACATAGACAGGGAGGAGAGCCACATGAGAGCAGAGGCTGAGATTGGAGTTATGTCATCACAAGCTAAGAAGTGCCAATGGTTGCTGGCAGTCACCAGAAGCTAGGAGAGGCAAGGAAGGATTCTGCACTAGAGCTTTTAGAGGGAGCGTGGCCCTGCCGACAACTTGATTTTGGAATTGTGGCTCCAAAACTATGAAAGAATAAATTCCTCTTTTTTTTTTTTTAATGTTGTGTTTTGTTTTGTTTAAATGGAGTCTATTCTGTCATCCAGGCTGGAATGCATTGGTGCAATCTCCGCTGACTGCAACCTCTGCCTCCTGGGTTCAAGCAATTCTCTTGCCTCAGCCTCCCGAGTAGCTGGGATTACAGGCGCACAACACCACACCTGACTAATTTTTGTATTTTTAGTAGAGCCAGGGTTTCACCACGTTGGTCAGGCTGGTCTTGAACTCCTGACCTCAAGTGATCTGCCCGCCTCAGGATGTGTGGAAGGAAATTCTCCTCCAATATAGGTGCCCCTGATTGGATGGACTCCTGACCACATCTTTTCTCTGAGTTCCACTCTCACTCACTTCCTCACATTTGCTTTTCCATTTTTCCTCTTCATTAATAACTCACAACACCTTTCCACATTCCCCACACCATACATCTCTTCCCAATCTCTCCTTAATACCCAGTCATTCAATAAAGACTTACAGAGCCCAGATATGTACTGGGCCCTTAACAGTGGGTCACACAGACACGAATAAGATTGACCTTCCCTGGAGAGTTTCTAGTTTAGGAAGACTTTATTTCATGGATGTCTCCCAACATCCCCATAAGGTATTTATATTTATGTTTATGTTTACGTTTATAAATAGCCCCATTTTAAAGATGAGAAACTTGAAACTTACATTAGTCCATTTGATTTTCTCAGATCACAGGAGTAATAAAAAGCAGAGCTGGTATTCAAACCCAAGTCTATCTCACATCTAAAGGCCACTCTTTCCCTCTTTCCACTGCAGCACTCAATCTGGACTGTCCCACCAGCCCAGCAGGGAAACATCCAGGGAGAAGATGAGATGTTCAAGAATACCTCTCTGCTATTCAAAGTTCCTCCTTCTATGTTAAAGCTTAGGAGACAGCACAGACTTCAGGACGCATCTGTCTGGACCAAATTCTGGCATCCTTGTAGGTGATCTTGGACATCTAACTTAATCTTCTTGGACTTTTAATTCTCCCTTTGGACAGTAACTACCTCCTGTAGATACTGTGAGAATTCAATGAGTTATGACATGCAAAACTTGTATTATGGAATGTAGTAAGAACTCAATAAATGTTAGCTCTATTACTATGAATAGCTAGCTCTCTAATATCATCATTATTATTTTTTTCAACTTCCAATTCCAGTTCCTCTTCTCCACCCTCATGTTCCTCTAGCCAGTGCATTGTACACACCATCCTGAGAAAACCCAGCATTCTGAGTTCCAGTCCATCCAATGCCCAGCTCCAGGCAGTTATATTATTCGGAACTATGTGATATCACATATATAAAATTGTTTCTGACCTACAAAAATGAGACTTTCATATGGTTTGATCTAATAGACTCCAACTCCTTTTGTCCTTAAAATGGAAAGACATAAACAAAGGTATCTTGCTAGCCTCATAGAATAGAAAGTTTAAAGTGATTTTTTTAAAACTTTAAATCCAGCTGGAAAAAGCTATGGAAGTGTATGCCTTTTGTAGTTTCTCTGGCAAGTAAGAAGCAGGAGCCCAGGAAATGGAGTCCCTCTGGGAGGCAATAGGCCCCGGAGCCCACCTCTGTGATGTGAGGCAAGATGGGGAGTGACGCGTGAGCCCGCCTTCCACCTCTGTGTGCAGACAAAGAGTCTCTGATGGAATTTGGCCCTGAACACAATAGTGAGCACTTTGGCTTCTAAAGAACAAGGAGGAGGATTCTTGAAAGATCGTGAGACAGAGAACAAGAGGAACTGTTCTCAGAACATCCAGACTGTCCTCTTCAGCTCCCTTAACGAGAGCCTTCAGAATGACTTAGGGCAGGTGGGCAGGGCGGCTGTCTCAGGCTCCTAACTCACCTCCTTTGAAGCCTTGCTTAGATCTGCTCCTTCTTCCAGAAAGCCCCGCCTGCCTCCCTCCCCTGTGTTAACACCTCATTAGCACCCTGCCAGCAAGGAAATCTATTTAAACAGCTCTTGCTGACACAGCATGCCTCCCCTTCGCATGGAGGATTCTCTTTCAATCCCCTTCTGATGGCACAGTTGAGCATGGGCCCTGCCCAGCTCAGCTCCAAGATGCCTGCTCTCTGATCTCACTCTGCCCAAGCCCTGTCAGTGCCACTGTCTCTCCTGCCTTCCAGCTCTTGTTGGGGGTAGGATCCTCCTAGGATCAGGCTGCATGTGATTCTAGCAATCTTAGTCTCCTTCTTGGATTTTTGTCTGTACACATAGATGCAGAAGGACCACCTTCTCAACATGCTACTAAAGGACTTCAGGGATGTCCATTCCATCAGCAAAACCCATTCTCCTCAATTTGGGTAACTATATTTCTAAGAGTTGCTGAAATACAGTATATATGGTAAATATGGTCACAGGAGCATTAGCAGCCATTGACTCTTTGCCTTTCTTTGGTCTATTCATCCAAATGACTTCCATAAATGTGACTATTTTCGGTTTGCTCTAGTCTCAGTTTCTTTTGCTGTGGGAGGTATTAGGACAGGGGGGTTGGATGGGAATTGGCAACCATTGATCCGGACAGGGAATATCTGCAATGGTGACTCTCAGAAGCACGTGACTTTAACAGAAGAACCCTGTAATCTTAGAGTAGCTGAAAAGTATGAAGTATTTGTGCGTATACTGGAGGATGGCAAAAAAAAGTATACAACCAGTACTACTGGAGCTTGCTGAAATATTTCCAATCTTTGGTCCTGTGAGTCATCCCTCAGCAATGTTAGAGTTTAGACCATGTAGTAGACTTTTGGAGCCTGCATAGCCATGGCGCTTTCTAAGTGAAATGCCAGCACCCACTCAAAGGTCAGGCTTAGGCAGCCATATTCTGTGGCACATGTCCCTTTTCCTTAACCCAGCTGACAGTACCAGAGTGAGCACTTAACCAGGGTGGTCCTTCCATACACGTGTCATGAAAAGATAACATGAGACTATTATTAGGTGAATGCAAAACTAATTACGGTTTTTACATTGTTGGACTTTGCCATTTGATATTGGATACACCATTTTAATGGGCATTTCTTGCTTTATGGTTTTTTGCTGACTTACTACCTACCATTTATTTTATGTGTATTTTAGACTATGGAAATGATGTTAGACAAAAAGCAAATTTGAGCAATTTTCTTATTAGAGTTCAAAATGGGTCGTTCAAAATCAAAGCAGCTGAGACAACTCACAACATCAGCAACGCATTTGGCTCAGGTACTGCTAACAAATGTACCGTGCAATAGTGGTTCAAGAAGTTTTGCAAAGGAGATGAGAGCCTTGAAGATGAGGAGCTACTGACCAGCCATCAGAAATTGACAATGACCAATGGAGAGCAATCATCAAAGATGATGCTCTTACAACTACACAAGAAGTTTCCGAAGAACTTAAGTCAACCATTCTGCAGTTGTTCCACATCTGAAGCAAATTGGACAAGTAAAAACTCGATAAGTGGATACCTGATGAGCTGAGTGAAAATTTAAAAAAAAATTGTCATTTTGAAGTGTCATCTTCTCTTATTCTACACAACAATCAACCATTTCTTGATCAGATTGTGATGTGTGACAAAAAGTAGATTTTATAGATAACCAATGATGACCACCTCAGTGGTTGGACTGAGAAGATGCTCCAAAGCACTTCCCAAAGCCAAACTTGCATCAAAAAAAGGTCATGCTCCCTGTTTGGTGGCCCTGCTGCCTGTCTCATCCACCACAGCTTTTTGAATCCCAAAGAAACCATTACATCTGAGAAGTATGCTCAGCAAATTGATGAGATGCACCAAAAACTGCAATGCCTGCAGCTCGCATTGGACAACAGGCAGGGCCCAATTCTTCTCCATGACAACGCCCAACCACAGGTTATTCAACCAATGCTTCAAAAGTTGAACGAACTGGACTACGACGTTTTGCCTCCTCTACCATATTCACCTGACCTCTCGCCAACCTAGTACCACTTCTTCAAGCATCTCGACAACTTGTTGCAGGGGAAATGCTTCCACAACCAGCAGGATGCAGAAAATGCTTTCCAACTGTTTTTCAAATCCCAAAGCACAAATTTTTATGCTACAGAAATAAACAAACTTATTTCTCATTGGCAAAAATGTGTTGATTGTAGTGGTTTCTATTTTGATTAATAAAGATGTGTTTGAGCCTAGTTATAATGATTTAAAAAATCATGATCCAAAACCGCAATTACTTTTGCACCAACCATTTTCTTTGTCCAATTGAGACACACAGAAATATGGAGTGAACAGTGGCAAAAAGTATGAGTAAGCAAGCCATGGAAATACAGCTGGATACAGACAAGCTGTGTGTAAGCCAAATTTATGAGCAACTGGAATGATGAGTACACAGGGGAGGTTGTGCAGAGAATGAAGCAGATGCCCAGAGAGGAGGAGAGGTACTATGAGAAGAGGAGAAGAGAGAAGGAGAGAAAGAAGGCAGTGAGGGAAGGGACACCATGCAACAATCTTATGGGAGAGAAAGAGGAAAGAAAAGAGCAAGAGTGAGATTGAAAGACACACACAGAGAGAGAGAGAGAGAGAGAGAATGTAAAGCTGCTCCCAACAATGGCAATTCCTTAACTATTAGTTCTCACTAATATGAGAAGTTTGACAGCAAGAGGGGCTTTGACAGCAAAGTCCCTTTTCCGAAGTTACCTGAACATCTTCTGTCCTTGCCACCAGAAGGCATCAGCTAAAGCAGACTGCTAGAAGATGAACATGCCACTCCTCAATGCAGATGTATAAATGGAAAATTACAGGAAGTATTCAGTCCTGTCACACAGCCCCTCCTTTGACACCCTAGGGGCCAGCGATGTGTGAGGATGCAGACCTTTCCAGGCTTTAGGAAGGGCAAGCATCCTTATATACACTGCACATTCCACAGCACCCCCGTAGGGTCTAGGGCAGCACCCGTAATCAAACACATAAATATTCCTGCAGTGCAATGTGTGAATATTCACACTAAACAGATAACCTCACATCAGATAAGGTCAAGTTTTGCAGCCAAATGAATTCAGATCAGGTCAGGTTTTTCTGCCAATTAAGTTATAAGAAAAGTTTCCATTTTCTGAGCTCTTTGGATTTCAGAATTGTAGATAAGGTATTCTGGGCCTGTTCTATCTGCCAGGAAAGTATCAAACTCACTGTCTGTGGCCTTCTTTCAAACAAAAACAAGGAAGCTCTGTTGATGCCTTCTTGGGCAGTTGAAATGATGTCCACACAGGAAGCAGCCAGAGGGCCTTGGGGTGTGGCCAACACCCCTACTGGCAGCACAGTTCCTGCTTGGAGAGCTCTGGGTTCTGACAACTGGATGCCTATCCATGTGCACTCATTCACCTTGACCTTCCTGCAGAAGATTGATTCCTTTCACAAGACTCAAAAAATCTGCTCCTGATCCCCAAGAGGGAACTGGCCAGAGTCGTAGGTCCTGTGCCAAAGGACCTCATTAGCCCACCCCACTGTGGGAACTTAAGCTTTCCTGGGGCTGCCTCAGCCTCCATGGCCCCCAAGGCAATTGCTTTATTAAGTGTACTCACCTGCATGCATTTGCTAAGAGTGAAGGGCCTCATGGGGTAAAGAGCCATTCCCCAGGGGCTCTGTCTTTCTGAACCTCCTTAGGGGAGAAGACTGACATCCAGTTGGTTTGTTCTGATGGGGGAGGGGTGCTTCAGCCAATGGGGTCTGTGGATTCACCTTAATTCACCACACCTTTAGTGAGCACTTCTATGTGCTCACTAAAGAGAGACCCTGGTCTAGACACTTTAGGGAGCCCACAGACAAATAAGAAATAAGACACAGCCACTGTCCCGAAGGGAGGGGAAGGGAAGTAATACAACTCCTTGTGGCATGCTGTTTGCATACATTCACACACATGGCACTCTTGGCGCTCTGGAGAGCTTGGTGGGTGCATCTGACATCATAGGGGCTACTTGGGCAATGGAAGATCTCCCTTCCTTGAGACCAGATCTGTGGAGCTAGAAGCACAACCTCAAAACCAAGAGCCCCACCATGCACAGGTAGAATTCTCCTATGGTTTTCTCTTTTTTAAAATGTCCTCATACCTCAGACCTGAAACCATGAAACTCTTAGAAGAAAACATACAGAAAATCTCCTTCACACGGGCCTTGGCAATGATTTTTTTTTGGATGAGACAACCAAAAGCACAGGTAACAAAGCAAAACTAAACAAGTGGGACCACATCAAACTAAAATGCTTCTATACAGCAAAGGAAACAATCAACAGAGTGAAAAGGCAGCCAAAGAATGGGAGGGTATATTTGTGGGCCATGTATCTGATAAGAGGTTAATATCCAAAATATATAAGGAACTCACAGAACTCAACAGCAAACACACGGGGGAGAAGACAAGATGGCCGAATAGGAACAGCTCTGGTATACAGCTCCCAGCATGAGTGACGCAGAAGACGGGTGATTTCTGCATTTCCATCTAGGTACTGGGTTCATCTCACTAGGGAGTGCCAGACAGTGGGCGCTGTCAGGCCTCTGAGCCCAAGCCAAGCCATCGCATCCCCTGTGACTAGCACATATACGCCCAGATGGCCTGAAGTAACTGAAGAATCACAAAGGAAGTGAATATGCCCTGCCCTACCTTAACTGATGACATTCCACCACAAAAGAAGTGTAAATGGCCGGTCCTTGCCTTAAGTGATGACATTACCTTGTGAAAGTCCTTTTCCTGGCTAATCCTGGCTCAAAAAGCACCCCCACTGAGCACCTTGCGACCCCCACTCCTGCCCGCCAGAGAACAAACCCCCTTTGACTGTAATTTTCTTTACCTACCCAAATCCTATAAAACGGCCCCACCCTTATCTCCCTTCGCTGACTCTCTTTTCGGACTCAGCCCGCCTGCACCCATGTGAAATAAACAGCCATGTTGCTCACACAAAGCCTGTTTGGTGGTCTCTTCACATGGACGTGCATGAAATTTGGTGCTGTGACTCGGATCGGGGGACCTCCCTTGGGAGATCAATCCCCTGTCCTCCTGTTCTTTGCTCCATGAGAAAGATCCACCTACGACCTCAGGTCCTCAGACTGACCAGCCCCAGGAACATCTCACCAATTTTAAATCAGGTAAGTGGCCTCTTCTTACTCTCTTCTCCAACCTCTCTCACTGTCCCTCAACCACTTTCTCCTTTCCACTCTTCAATCTCTCCCTTCTCTTAATTTCAATTCCTTTCATTTTCTGGGAGAGACAAAGGAGACACGTTTTATCCATGGACCCAAAACTCCAGCACTGGTCACGGACTGGGAAGGCAGCCTTCTCTTGGTGTTTAATCATTGCAGGGACGCCTCTCTGATTATACACCCACGTTTCAAGGGTGTCAGACCACGCAGGGATGCCTGCCTTGGTCCTTCACCCTTAGCGGCAAGTCCCGCTTTTCTGGGGAAGGGGCAAGTACCTCAACCCCTTCTCTCCTTGTCTCTACCCCTTCTCTGCTTTTCCGGGAACAGGGCAAGTACCTCAACCCCTTCTCTCCTTGTCTCTACCCCTTCTCTGCTTTTCTGGGAGAGGGGCAAGTACCCCTCAACCCCTTCTCCTTCACCCTTAGCGGCAAGTCCCGCTTTTCTGGGAGAGGGACAAGTACCCCTCAACCCCTTCTCCTTCACTCTTAGCGGCAAGTCCTGCTTTTCTAGAGGAGGGCAAGTACCCCAACCTCATATCTCTGTGCCCCAATCCCTTATTTCCACACCCTGACCTCTTATCTCTGTGCCCCAATCCCTTATTTCCACACCCTGACCTCTTATCTCTGTGCCCCAATCCCTTATTTCCATGCCCCGACCCCTTATTTCCATGCCCCGACCCCTTATTTCTGTGCCCTGACCCCTTATTTCCATTCCCTGACCCCTTATTTCTGTGCCCCATCCCTTATTTCCATGCCCTGACCTCTTATCTCTGCGCCCCAACCCCTTTTCCCACTTTTCTGGAAGGTAAGAACCCCCAAACCCCTTCCCTCCATTTCTCTACTCTCTCTTTTCCCTAGGCTTGCTTCCTTCACTATGGGCAACCTTCCACCCTCCATTCCTTCTTCTACTCCCTTGGTCTATGTTCTCAAAAACTTAAAACCTCTTCAACTCACGCCTGACCTAAAACCTAAATGCCTTATTTTCTTCTGCAATGCCACTTGACCCCAATACAAACTCGACAGTAGTTCCAAATAGCCAGAAAATGGCACTTTGAATTTTTCCATCCTGCAAGATCTAAATAATTCTTGTCGTAAAATAGGCAAACGGTCTGAGGTGCCTGATGTCCAGGCATTCTTTTACACATCATTCCCTTCCTAGTCTCTGTGCCCAGTGCAACTCGTCCCAAATCTTCCTTCTTTCCCTCCCGCCTGTCCCCTCAGTGCCAAGCCCAAGCATCTCTGAGTCTTTCTAATCTTCCTTTTCTACAGACCCATCTGACCTCTCCCTTCCTTCCCAGGCTGCTCCTCGCCAGGCTGAGCTAGGTCCCAATTCTTCCTCAGCCTCTGCTCCTCCACCCTATAACCTTCTTATCACCTCCTCTCCTCACACCCGGTCCGGCTTACAGTTTCCTTCCGTGACTAGCCCTCCCCCTCCTGCCCTGCAATTTACTCTTAAAAAGGTGGCTGGAGCTAAAGGCATAGTCAAAGTTAATGCTCCTTTTTATCCCAAATCAGATAGCATTTAGGCTCTTTTTCATCAAATATAAAAATCCAGCCCAGTTCATGACTTTTTGGCAGCAACCCTGAGACACTTTACAGCCCTAGACCCTAAAAGGTCAAAAGGCCGTCTTATTCTCAAAATACATTTTATTACCCAATCTGCTCCCGACATTAAATAAAACTCCAAAAATTAAATTCCGGCCCTCAAACCCCACAACAGGATTTAATTAAACTTGCCTTCAAGGTGTACAATAATAGAAAAAAGTTGCAATTCCTTGCCTCCACTGTGAGACAAACCCCAGCCACATCTCCAGCACACAAGAACTTCCAAAGCCTGAACCGCAGCAGCCAGGCGTTCCTCCAGAACCTCCTCCCACAGGAGCTTGCTACACATGCTGGAAATCTGGCCACTGGGCCAAGGAATGCCCGCAGCCCGGGATTCCTCCTAAGCCGCGTCCCATCTGTGTGGGACCCCACTGAAAATCGGACTGTTCAACTCACCTGGCAGCCACTCCCAGAGCCCCTGGAACTCTGGCCCAAGGCTCTCTGACTCCTTCCCAGATCTTCTCGGCTTAGCGGCTGAAGACTGACACTGCCCGATCGCCTCGGAAGCCCCCTAGACCATCACGGACGCCGAGCTTCGGGTAACTCTCACAGTGGAAGTTAAGCCCGTCCCCTTCTTAATCAATACGGAGGCTACCCACTCCACATTACCGTCTTTTCAAGGGCCTGTTTCCTGTGCCTCCATAACCGTTGTGGGTATTGACGGCCAGGCTTCTAAACCTCTTAAAACTCCAACTCTGGTGCCAACTTAGACAATACTCTTTTAAGCACTCCTTTTTAGTTATCCCCACCTGCCCAGTTCCCTTATTAGGCTGAGACACTTTAACTAAATTATCTGCTTCCCTGACTATTCCTGGACTACAGCTATATCTCATTGCCTCCCTTCTTCCCAATCCAAAGCCTCCTTTGAGTCCTCCTTTTGTATCCCCCAACCTTAACCCACAAGTATAAGATACCTCTACTCCCTCTTTGGCGACTGATCATGCACCCCTTACCATCTCATTAAAACCTGATCACCCTTACCCCACTCAACGCCAATATCCCATCCCACAGCATGCTTTAAAAAGATTAGAGCCTGTTATCACTCACCTGCTACAGCATGGCCTTTTAAAGCCTATAAACTCTCCTTACAATTCCCCCATTTTACCTGGCTTAAACCAGACAAGCCTTACAAGTTAGTTCAGGATCTGCACCTTATCAACCAAATTGTTTTGCCTATCCACCCCGTGGTGCCAAACCCATATACTCTCCTATCCTCAATACCTGCCTCTACAACCCATTATTCTGTTCTAAATCTCAAACATGCTTTCTTTACTATTCCTTTGCACCCTTCATCCCAGCCTCTCTTCGCTTTCACTTGGACTGACCCTGACACCCATCAGGCTCAGCAAATTACCTAGGCTGTACTGCCGCAAAACTTCACAGACAGCCCCCATTACTTCAATCAAGCCCAAATTTCTTCCTCATCTGTCACCTATCTCGGCATAATTCTCATAAAAACACACGTGCTCTCCCTGCCAATCATGTCTGACTGATCTCTCAAACCCCAGCACCTACAAAACAACAACTCCTTTCCTTCCTAGGCATGGTTAGCGCGGTCAGAATTCTTACACAAGAGCCAGGACCACACCCTGTAGCCTTTCTGTCCAAAGAACTTGACCTTACTGTTTTAGCGTAGCCCTCATTGTCTGCGTGCAGTGGCTGCTGCTGCTTTAATACTTTTAGAGGCCCTCAAAATCACAAACTATGCTCAACTCACTCTACAGTTCTCATAACTTCCAAAATCTATTTTATTCCTCATACCTGACGCATATACTTTCTGCTCCCCGGCTCCTTCAGCTGTACTCACTCTTTAAGTCCCACAATTACCATTGTTCCTGGCCGGGACTTCAATCTGGCCTCCCACATTATTCCTGATACCACACCTGACCCCCATGACTGTATCTCTCTGATCCACCTGATATTCACCCCATTTCCCCATATTTCCTTCTTTCCTGTTCCTCACCCTGATCACGCTTGATTTATTGATGGCAGTTCCACCAGGCCTAATCGACACACACCAGCAAAGGCAGGTTATACTATAGTACAAGCCACTAGCCCGCCTCTTAGAACCTCTCATTTCCTTTCCATCCTGGAAATCTATCCTCAAGGAAATAACTTCTCAGTGTTCCATCTGCTATTCTACTACTCCTCAGGGATTATTCAGGCCCCCTCCCTTCCCTACACATCAAGCTCGAGGATTTGCCCCACCCAGGACTGGCAAATTAGCTTTACTCAACATGCCCTGAGTCAGATAACTAAAATACCTCTTAGTCTAGGTAAATACTTTCACTGGATAGGTAGAGGCCTTTCCTACAGGGTCTGAGAAGGCCACCGCAGTCATTTCTTCCATTCTGTCAGACATAATTCCTCAGTTTAGCCTTCCCACCTCAATACAGTCTGATAACAGATGAGCCTTTATTAGTCAAATCAGCCAAGCAGTTTTTCAGGCTCTTAGTATTCAGTGAAACCTTTATATCCCTTACAGTCCTCCGTCTTCAAGAAAAGTAGAATGGACGAAAGGTCTTTTAAAAACACACCTCACCAAGCTCAGCCACCAAAAAGGACTGGACAATACTTTTACCACTTTCCCTTCTCAGAATTCAGGCCTGTCCTCGGAATGCTACAGGGTACAGCCCATTTAAGCTCCTGTATAGACGCTCCTTTTTATTAGTCCCCAGTCTCATTCCAGACACCAGACCAACTTAGACTGTGCCCCCAAAAAACTTGTCATCCCTATTATCTTCTGTCTAGTCATACTCCTATTCACCGTTCTCAACTACTCATACATGCCCTGCTCTTGTTTACACTGCCCTGCTCTTGTTTACACTGTTTTTCCAAGCCATCACAGCTGATATCTCCTGGTGCTATCCCCAAACTGCCACTCTTAACTCTTGAAGTAAATAAATAATCTTTGCTGGCAGGACTATGCTGAATCTCCTTAGGCACTCTCTAATCAGATATCCTGAGTCATCCCAATTCTTAGACCTTTTATACCCGTTTTTCTCCTTCTGTTATTCCATTTAGTTTCTCAATTCATCCAAAACCATATCCAGGCCATCACCAATCATTCTATATGACAAATGTTTCTTCTAACATCCCCACAATATCACCCCTTACCACAAGACCTCCCTTCAGCTTAATCTCTCCCACTCTAGGTTCCCACGCCACCCCTAATCCCGCTTGAAGCAGCCCTGAGAAACATCACCCATTCTCTCTCCATACCACCCCCCCAAAATTTTCACTGCCCCAACATTTCAACACTATTTTATTTTTCTTATTAATGTAAGAAGGCAGGAATGTCAGGCCTCTGAGCCCAAGCCAAGCCATCGCATCCCCTGTGACTTGCACGTATATGCCCAGATGGCCTGAAGTAACTGAAGAATCACAAAAGAAGTGAATATGCCCTACCCCACCTTAAATGATGACATTCCACCACAAAAGAAGTGTAAATGGCTGGTCCTTGCCTTAAGTGATGACGTTACTTTGTGAAAGTCCGTTTCCTGGCTCATCCTGGCTCAAAAACACCCCCACTGAGCACCTTGCGACCCCCCACACCTGCCCACGAGAGAACAAACCCCCTTTGACTGTAATTTTCCTTTACCTACCCAAATCCTATAAAACAGCCCCACCCTTATCTCCCTTCACTGACTCTGTTTTCGGACTCAACCCACCTGCACCCAGGTGAAATAAACAGCCATGTTGCTCAAACAAAGACTGTTTGGTGGTCTCTTCACATGGATGCACATGAAAGGCGCAGGATAGTGGGTGCAGGGCACTGTGCACGAGCCAAAGCAGGGCGAGGCATTGCCTCACTTGGGAAGCGCAAGGGGTCAGGGAGTTCCCTTTCCTAGTCAAAAAAAAGGGGTGACAGACGGCACCTGGAAAATCAAGTCACTCCCACCCGAACACTGCGATTTTCCAACGGGCTTTAAAAACGGTGCACCAGGAGATTATATCCCGCACGTGGCTTGGAGGGTCCTACGTCCACAGAGTCTTGCTGATTGCTAGCACAGCAGTCTGAGATCAAACTGCAAGGCAGCAGCGAGGCTGGGGGAGGGGCGCCCACCTGATGAACATAGATGCAAAAATCCTCAATAAAATACTGGCAAACCGAATCCAGCAGCACATCAAAAAGCTTATCCACCATGATCAAGTGGGCTTCATCCCTGGGATGCAAGGCTGGTTCAACATATGCAAATCAATAAATGTAATCCAGCATATAAACAGAACCAACAACAAAAACCACATGATTATTTCAATAGATGCAGAAAAGGCCTTTGACAAAATTCAACAACCCTTCATGTTAAAAACTCTCAATAAATTAGGTATTGATGGCACGTATCTCAAAATAATAAGAGCTATCTATGACAAACCCACAGCCAATATCATACTGAATGGGCAAACACTGGGAGCATTCCCTTTGAAAACTGGCACAAGACAGGGATGCCCTCTCTCACCACTCCTATTCAACATAGTGTTGGAAGTTCTGGCCAGGGCAATTAGGCAGGAGAAGGAAATAAAGGGTATTCAATTAGGAAAAGATGAAGTCAAATTGTCCCTGCTTGCAGATGACATGATTGTATATCTAGAAAACCCCACTGTCTCAGCCCAAAATCTCCTTAAGCTGATAAGCAACTTCAGCAAACTCTCAGGATACAAAATCAACGTACAAAAATCACAAGCATTCTTATACACCAATAACAGACAAACAAAGAGCCAAATCATGAGTGAACTCCCATTCACAATTGCTTCAAAGAGAATAAATGCCTAGGAATCCAACTTACAAGGGATGTGAAGGACCTCTTCAAGGAGAACTACAAACCACTGCTCAATGAAATAGGATACAAAGAAATGGAAGAACATTCCATGCTCATAGGTAGGAAGAATCAATATTATGAAAATGGCTATACTGCCCAAGGTAATTTATAGATTCAATACCATCCCCATCAAGCTACCAATGACTTTCTTCACAGAATTGGAAAAAACTACTTTAAAGTTCATATGGAACTAAAAAAGAGCCCACATCGCCAAGTCAATCCTAAGCCAGAAGAACAAAGCTGGAGGCATCACACTACCTGACTTCAAACTATACTACAAGGCTACAGTAACCAAAACAGCATGGTACTGGTACCAAAACAGAGATATAGATCAATGGAACAGAACAGAGCCCTCAGAAATAACGCTGCATATCTACAACTATCTGATCTTTGACAAACCTGAGAAAAACAAGCAATAGGGAAAGGATTTCCTATTTAATAAATGGTGCTGGGAAAACTGGCTAGCCATATGCAGAAAGCTGAAACTGGATCCCTTCCTTACACCTTATACAAAAATTAATTCAAGATGGATTAAAGACTTAAACGTTAGACCTAAAACCATAAAAACCCTAGAAGAAAACCTAGGCGTTACCATTCAGGACATAGGCATGGGCAAGGAATTCATGTCTAAAACACCAAAAGCAATGGCAACAAAAGCCAAAATTGACAAATGGGATCTAATTAAACTAAAGAGCTTCTGCACAGCAAAACAAACTACCATCAGAGTGAACAGGCAACCTACAAAATGGGAGAAAATTTTCGCAACCTACTCATCTGACAAAGGGCTAATATCCAGAATCTACAATGAACTCCAACAAATTTACAAGAAAAAAACAAACAACCCCATCAAAAAGTGGGTGAAGGACATGAACAGACACTTCTCAAAAGAAGACATTTATGCAGCCAAAAAACACATGAAAAAATGCTCATCATCACTAGCCACCAGAGAAATGCAAATCAAAACCACAATGAGATACCATCTCACAGCAGTTAAAATGGCAATCATTAAAAAGTCAGGAAACAACAGGTGCTGGAGAGGATGTGGAGAAATAGGAACACTTTTACACTGTTGGTGGGATTGTAAACTAGTTCAACCATTGTGGAAGTCAGTGTGGCGATTCCTCAGGGATCTAGAACTAGAAATACCATTTGACCCAGCCATCCCATTACTGGGTATATACCCAAAGGACTATAAATCATGCTGCTATAAAGACACATGCACTCGTATGTTTATTGCGGCACTATTCACAATAGCAAAGACTTAGAACCAATCCAAATGTCCAACAACGATAGACTGGATTAAGAAAATGTGGCATATATACACCATGGAATACTATGCAGCCATAAAAAATGATCAGTTCATGTCCTTTGTAGGGACATGGATGAAATTGGAAATCATCATTCTCAATAAACTATCGCAAGGACAAAAAAACCAAACACCGCATGTTCTCACTCATAGGTGGGAACTGAACAATGAGAGCACATGGACACAGGAAGGGGAACATCACACTCTGGGGACTGTTGTGGGGTGGGGGGAGGGGGGAGGGATAGCATTAGGAGATATACCTAATGCTAAATGACGAGTTAATGGGTGCAGCACACCAGCATGGCACATGTATACATATGTAACTAACCTGCACATTGTGCACATGTACCCTAAAACTTAAAGTATAATAATAATAATAATAAAATAGCAAACATACACACAATGCATAACATGATTAAAAACAGGCAAAGAACCTGAATAGACATCTATCCAAAGAAGATACATGAATGGCCAATACATATAAGAAAAGGTGTTTAACGTCATTAATCATCAGGGACATGGAAACCAAAACTACAATGGGATATGACCTCACACCTGTTAGGATGGCTACTTTCAAAAAGACAAGACATAACAAGCATTGACAAGGGTATAGAGCGAATCCTTGTACACCATTGGTGGGAATGTAGTTTGGTGCAGCCACTGGGGAAAACCAAATGGAGGTTCCTAAAGAAATTAAAGATAGTACTACCATATGCTCCAGCAATTTCTCCACAGAATAGAAAATTCAAAGGAAACTGAAAATTCAAACACCCAAAGGAAATAAAACCACCGCCTCTTAAAGATACCTATACTTCCATGTCCATTGTAGCATTAGTGACAATATCCAAAATATAGAAACAACTGAAGTGTCAGTTGATGGATAAATGTATGAAGAATTTGCAGTGTGTGTGTGTGTGTGTGTAAATACACACATGTATATATGATAAAGTATTATTCAGCCTTTAAAAAGAAGTAAACCCTGCTATTGCAACAACATGGATGAACCTAGAGGACATTATGCTGAGTGAAATAAGCCAGACACAGAAAGAAAAATAGTGCATTATTTTACTTACATGCAGAATCACACACGAAAAAAACCCTAATAAAGAAGTGTGGTTACCAGGGGTGGGTGGGTGGGTGTTGGTGGATGAAGAAAATTGAAAGATGTAGGTCGAAGGTTACAAAGCTGCAGTTATATAGGACAAGCAGTTTTAGAGATCTAATGTACAGCACAAGGACAATTGTTAATAATATTGTATACTGGAAGTTTGCTATGAGCCTAGATGTTAGGGGAAAGGCAAGGCAAGGCAAGGAAGGAGGGAGGGAGGGAGGGGAGGAAGAAAGGAAGGAGGGAAGGAAGGAAGGAAGGAAGGAAGGAAGGAAGGAAGGAAGGAAGGAAGGAAAGAAGGAAGAAAAGAAGAGAGGGAAGGAGGGAGGGAGGGAGGAAAAGAGAAAAAGAGAAAGTGAGGGAGGAAGGAAGGAAAGAAGGAAGGAAGGAAGGGAGGGGGAGAGGGAGGAGGGAGGGGAGCAGGAAGAAAACTATTTGAGATGATGAACACGTTAGTTTGCTTGATGGTAGTAATCACTTCCCTATGTATATGTTTTAAGGGATCTTTGGGATGTTGCTTTTTCTGGTTGGAAACCTCTGTGGCTGAGGGCACCTTTGCCCAAGTTCTTGTCCTGCATCCAGGAAGAATGAGGTATGCAGACAAGTGGAGGGTGAGCAAGACAAAGAGGAGCTTTATTAAGTGTTAGAACAGCTCAGAGGAGACCCACAGTGGGTAGCTCCTCTCTGTAGGCAGGTTGTCCCTTTGAGTGTTACAGCTCTCAGCAGAGAGGCCCTAGATGGGTACCTCCTCTCTGCAGGTGGGTTATCCTGGCAAGTGTTCAGCATTCAGTAGAGAGCTGAATTCAGCAAGGAGAGATTCTCTTTGCAGCTGGTCATCCCATCATCTTCCCAACAGAGAGGATATCTTCTTTCTGCAGCTGGTTGTCCAGTTGACTCTCCGTCCTCTCCATCCTCTGGCTGAGCCCAGGGCTTTTATGGACCTCAGAGGAGAGGAAGTGCATGCCAATTGGTCCATAGGCGGCCATGGATGGGCCCAGAAGAGGCACCACAAGTTCCCACTCCAGTCCACGGGACTGGCAGCCCGGCCCCCAGCCTTCAGGCCCTCCCTGGCCTCAAGATGGGGCCTTACCAGGGACCTGCCCCCTCCACCCAGGAACCTGTCTACCTCCTGTGGCAATCCATGGCACCCAGGCTGCTGGCACCAAAGGGCACCCACAGTCTGGTGCCCAGCTGCCCTCAGCCCTTGCCCTCAGCTTCCCCTCCCATGTTCCTTTTGGAGGTGGCCAAAGTGTCAGGGAGCTGGCATGGTCAGCACTGCCCTGAGCATGTGCACACCTGGTCAGCCTGTGACAGTGCCAAGACCAGAAAGAAGCCAGGCAGCAGGAACAGGCACTAGAATTATTCTAGTGACCCAGTTTTCAGGGTGTGTATTGTATGTGAGTATGTGTTAGATAAGTCTGGGGGACAGGATGGGATAATGCATTAAACCGTGATTGGAAATTAGAGTAAGATTGATCAAGGTGGGGCTATGAAGTAAAGGGCTTCAACTAAATAAACTGTTTATATTTTAGTAAACATTCACTAACATTTTTGTGTAGCTGGTTGTCAGAAATATAATTATTATTAAGACCCCAATGATGGCCTCAAGGAGCTTGAAATACAGCAGTTAGGAGGACTCATATCTGAGACCCTGTAGAATAGAATAGTGTGATCCTGTCATACTATAAACCCCTGTGGCTGCATCAAGCCACAAGAAAGGTTAGCACAAACCCAGCACAGAGGAAAGGTGGTCGGTAAGTCTTGGGGGAATGAATGAATGAATGAACAAAAGTGTAGCTGGATCCTCTCAGTCCCTGGTCAAGCCCCGCAGGATGCCCAGCTTCTGACTTCATGTCTCCTCCAGTTGGTGACACCTGAGCTCTATTAAAAGGCTCAGTGCCATCTGAGCCTTAGTTCCAACTTGACTTCAGATAGGAAGGGTCTAAACATCTCCAAGGAAGCCCATTCTAATAACCTGACCTTTCCTGAAATACCACATTTCTACCTCATCTTTTATAGTTTAGGTATGAACATTTCATTTCTGCCTGGCAGCCTTACCTCCTAGGCCTACACTTACCTTGTTCTTACCAGCTGACCACCAGGACCAGAATTTTGCCATTAACCTCAGTCTGGGTGATGGAGTCAAGCTCCTAGATTTCAGTGTTTCTGAGGTGCTGGCTTCCTGAACAGCTTTGAATTGGTTGGGTCAGGGCCCTTCAGAGAAATAAAACCAATAGGAGATTACATAGGTAGATAGATAGATGATTGGTTGATAGATAGATAGATGATAGATAGATGATTGATGGAGAGATAGATAGATAGATGATAGATAGATAGATAATAGATAGATAGACAGACAGGATCTATTAGGGGAATTGGCTCACATGATTATGAAGGCTGAGAAGTCCAGTGACAGGCTGCTGTCTGCAAGCTTGAGAACAAGGTGAGCCAGGAGTATGCTCAGTGCATGTCCAAAAGCCTCAGAATCATGGAAGCAGACATGTCTAATACTGAAGGCCTGAGGACCTTGGAAGGGAGGTGGGGGCATACATCTCAGTGTCCACAGGCTGGGGAATCTGGGATTCTGATGTCAAAAGGCAGGAGAAGAAGAATATCCCAGTTACAGGAGGGAGTGAATTTGCCTTTCCTTTGCCTTTTTTGTTCTATCAGGACCTTCAGCCAATTGGCTGGTGCCCACCCACATTGGATGTGGGCAGATCTTCCTTGTTTAATCCACCGGTTCAAATGCCAGTCTCTTCTAGAAACATCCCCACAGACATATCCAGAAATCTTGCTTTATCAGCTGTCTGGGCATCCTTTAATCCAGTCAAGTAGACACCTGAAATTAACCATCACGATGAGTTTCCTCACAGTGCATGCTGCCCTTCTTCTGGGCTGCTCTCACCCTCCCCTGGCCAGCCATTTGCCCTGTACCACCTGTTTCCCATCACTGGGCCTTTGAGGGAGCTCTGCTGGTGGGCTGGCCTTCCCCTAGTACCTGCATCTGTGCCTGCCCTGCTTGGTGGCTTGGCCTGCTTTCAGGTCTCAGCCCATCCCAAGACACCTATCCCATTGCACCTGGCCTGGCCATGCCTGGCCTCCTTACTAGATACAGCAGGCAGTATGGCCCAGGCCTCCAAACTGGGGAGTTACTAAGCACTGAGAAGGCTTTTTAAGGGAAGCATCACCAGGAAGGGACGTCAGCCTACAAAGTGGCCCAGAGCCTAGTTGGCCAAAGCTGGTTCAAAAGGCCAGAGCAAGGAAGTCCAGAGCAGCACCAATTAGGCACCTGGACTGAAAGGAAATCACAGGGGCAGCAGGGCCAGTTCATTTACCAGCCAAGGTTAGTCAATGCAACTCTCCTCCTGGAAGTGTCACTTCTCTTGGGATCTCCAGTGGCCCTGGCTACGAGGAACGCTGATGACTTGTGGGAGGGAAGTGAGGGAGGCTGACAGTGTGCTGGATCCTCACCAAGGCAGGGTGACTACCTCTTAGTGGCTCTCAGAGCTTGGTCCTGGGGAGAGATGAGCATAGGAGCAGCAGGAATCAGGCCTCTGTCCGGGCCATGCACTGCTCCCACCCCAGTGGGTCTCCCAGGTATTTCCGCTTGGTGAGAGCTTCCAGAAGCAGCATGCAGAACAAAAACAAGCATAGCCTGTTAGACTGATGGAGACAGGGGCAGCTTTCAGGGGCTGGGCAAGGGGCCCAGTTCCGCCCCAGCGGCTGATGTGAGGTGCAGAGCCAATGCTGAGCAAGGGTCCATCCCACCTGACCCTGGGTGCACTTGGTTTCCATGACAGTTGTTTTATCAATAATATTTATGAAGTTAAGGAATTTAAAGAAAAACAAAAATGGATTAAATCATCTTTCGTGTGCCAGGTATGTTTATATTCTGTGCATCTCATTTAGTTGACGTTAATAGTCATTTAACAATAACTATTACCTTTATTTCACACATGAAACAGCCACAGCCCAAAGAAGTTAAGACACTTGTATAATGTCTCAAAAGTGGTGAGTGTCTGACACCCTTTTGCTGAACTGAGGCCTGCCTAACTCAGCGTCCTCTTCACCGTGTCATCATTCCTACCTGTGATGATGGGATTAAAAACCAAATACAGTATAAAGAAAATGTAGTATATCCATACAGTGGAATAGTATTAGACATTAAAAAAATGGAAGAACTGGCACATGCTACAAAATGATTAAACCTTGGAAACATTATGCTAAGTGAAGGAAGCCAAACACAAAAGACTACATATTGCACGATTCCATTTATATGAAGTGTCCAGAATAGGCAAATCCACAGAGACAGAAAGAGTAGTCGCAGCCAGGGCCTGGAGGAGGGAGAAGTGAGGAATGACTGCTAATGGGCGTGCGGTTTCTGTTTGGGGTGATTCAAAGAGTTCTGGAACTAGACAGTGGTGATGTTTGCACAACATTGTGAATGTACTTAATGCCACCAAACTGTACACTTTAAAGTGGTTAAAATGGTAAATGTTATGTGTATTTTACCACAATGAAAAGGTAAAAAATATAATCCACTGTTGCCTTGCTGGGGAAGGGGGACAGCACTTCCGGGCATCCATAGCCCCTCCTCAACTCTGCACCCCTCAATCACTAGCTCTGCTCAAAATTCTCCTTCAGCCCTAGAATAACCCAACACTAATGAATGGAAAGTGGTGAAAATTGTCTTTTTAAAACCCAGCCCAACCACCCTTCACACACACATGCAGATGTATGGTTTCCATGTTTCCTATATGAATACACGAAAACATGAATGAAGGTATAGGTGATGTGGAGGGAAATCTCATTCATTCACACTAATTACCATAATAAGAGCAAATACAATTTGAGTGGTCACTGTGTGCTGGGCATGATGCAAGGTGATTTGATGATAAATATCTAATGACATTTCAGCAGGGGTGATATTATCATGCCCTGATTAGGAAATGGAGACCTTCAGAAGTTGTGATTTGCCTGAAACTACAGATATGACATGTAGTAGAGCAGGAATCCAAACCATTTCCAACTTCCAAGTTCATGCATATCCAGACAAGAAGTGTCTGAAATAAAGAAAATCCTAGCTTGCAGAATATAAATAAATTATTGCAGTTTTATTCTTTTTCCCTGATACATTAACTAAACCTGGTGAGTAGGCTATTTCTTAATAGGAGCTCCTAAATATGAAACATTACATATAAATTGATAAGATTTTATTTGGAATTTGAGCTCCTATGTGGTGATTTGTGGTATAAATGTTCACTGCTGAAAAAGAAAAATCATTTTCATAGGAAAAAATGACTTCGGGATTCACCACAGTATGGAAAGTCAACAATGCAAAATTAGTGGAGGTCAATTGGTGAGGTTTGAGTGATGTGAGTGGTTTCCCATGAAACCGTGGGAAGGTTTCATCACTGAGCAGTCCCATCAAGGAGTGGTGCTCCTCTTATCCTTACATGCAGCTAATCTCATCCCATGAGTGCCAGGAAGCCCCCTGTGCCGTTTTTCACATGTGTGAAGAGGGGTAACTTTACATGGCATGGGTGATTGATGGGCTCAGCAATTTGGATACATTAAGCAAAGCATTGGGTAGTGTCCATCAGTTGGAGGACTCAGTGGCCACCTGTAGTCACTGTCGATGGACAGCCTTCACAGGACCCACTGAAGAGCAGCTTCTCAGTCTCTGTGTCACAGTGACCACCCAATTAATGGAGAGTGGATGGGACATTGCCTTTGTGTCCAACTTGCTCCCTAGACCCAGCCACCCACAGGGCTCTTTTCCACGTCTCTCCTCTCCCCACCCCCTCTGAAGTCCTCCAGGAGGACATCAGGATTAGTATCTTCTCTACCCCCATTCTGTCCTTTTCCAGCCTATTGTTATTAAACACACTGTGCCCAGTTGTCTCATGACCTTCCATTTTGATCCTCTAGATCTTGTATTAGAAATTTAAGTGAAGTTATTTTTCTCTATAACTCCCGTTTTAACCACCCCAATTCTTCTTGAAACAGTGAAGGTACCTCCAACTCACAGTGGTTTCCAAAGTGGGATACAAGATGATTCATTTGGGTATGACAGAAAAAATTAAAACTTCAATATATTTCTTTCAAAAATTAAAAAATTATACTTTATTGGTTTTGAATATATATGGATTGGCAGTAATGTACTACACATATATCTGTGACACTGATAGGAATGTGCAGTATAAGAAAACCAGAAATTCCTATTCTTAGTGATTGCAAAAGGTCAATATATGTAAAATGTGGAAAAGAAATGAAGAATAAAAGATAAATATTTCAAAATAATATCTGATTTCATTTATTTTTATACTTATGTCCCATGAAGACAACAATATTTTATGGCAGAAATAAAGTACTATAACTCCTGACACATCTGATTAGTTATTAAGCCACCCTAGAAAGTATCCTGAGTCCAAGATCACTGACGGCTGCATTAATTCAGCATTCTACAAGGGGAGAGTGCAGGAATCAGGTAGAAACTGTTGGGAAATACCTGATTTGTAGGTTTGGCTTTGTTTTTGTTTTTTAAGCCCAACCCCTCCCATTCTGTGGCTCTGTGAAAGATCTCACTTTAATGGAAAGACATTCTCTGGATTTATGGATATGGATATGCATACATAGTATTACAAAGACAGGAGCATGACCCCTTACGGGCAGACATGCTTATGGTTCATGGAATGATGTTCACCCTTTTATTTGGCTTTGTTGGCCTGGATTACCTCAGCAGTTGCAGAGCAGGCTGAGTATTAGCCATGAACCCCAACAAGAACCCTGACCTCTGGTGTGTGCAAGAGCTGCTCTCAGGCCACCTAACTTTCTCCATCTCAATGTACACCCACATCACAAGAAGACCTGGAGGCTTCTCATTGGGGAGAGAATAATACAATTTTCTCATTGTCCAATCCATTTCATTTTCAGCTGTGGGATTAAATTTACTCTTTTCTGAAGTGTTGTCTGTGCGTATAAATCATTTAAGTTTATATTTTTGTTGCTGTGGCAACGATGTGGCTAATTGAATTCCAAAGTGTCCTTCTCGATTTCAAAGCCATGATAAAGAACCAGAGCATTTAATGATGGTAGGCAAAACAGAGGCAGAAGAGGTGGGAGGAAGGGAAAGTAAAATGACACATTCTCCAAGTGGCTCCTAAGAGCTCAGAACAACACCGCTGCTTTGACAGACCAAGCAAGAGCATGGGAGCCGGCCAGCAACCAAGGGATTGTTAAACAGTTAACAAAAGGTGGCCCGGGCTTCTTTGCAAAAACTCCTGCATCTTCTGACCCTGAAGTACTGCCACCTCCTTCCTCTCATCCTGCCTGGTAGTTCTCTTTGCCAAGCAGAGGCTGTATCTTTTCACCCAGAGGGGTCACCAGCAGTTAGCAAACACCTGTTTAATAAAAGCTTCTTGGATGCTTGGATGGATGGATGGATGGATGGGTGGATGGATGGATGGATGGATGGACTGGAAAAGAATTGCTAGGAGAAACGCAAAAGGAATCCAGTGTTAAGAGACTGTCCAATGCGGCCAGGCGCGGTGGCTCACGCCTATAATCCCAGCACTTTGGGAGGCCGAGGCGGGTGGATCACGAGGTCAGGAGATCGAGACCATCCTGGCTAACACGGTGAAATCTTGTCTCTACTAAAAAAATTCAAAAAAATTAGCCGGCTGTGGTGGCGGGCACCTGTAGTCCCAGCTACTCGGAGGCTGAGGCAGGAGAATGGCGTGAACCCAGGAGGTGGAGCTTGCAGTGAGCTGAGATCTTGCCACTGCACTCCAGCCTGGGTGACAGAGCGAGACTCCATCTCAAAAAAAAAAAAAAAAAAAAAAAACTCTGACCAATGCTAGGCACGGTGTTGCACATGACATCACAAACTCAAAGCAACCCTGCTAAGTAGGTGTGGTTATTCCCTTGTTACAGATGAGGAAACTTTAGACTTAGATTTTGGGAACTTGTCTAATGAACCTCTAGTTAAGTGTCAGATGCAAGGTGCATCCAGATCTGTAAAACTCCAAAGGCCACACACATTTTATGTTTCAGTTGCATCTCTCTATGTCTCCAAATCAGAGACATAAAAAGCATTGCACAATAATGCCTAAAAGTTAATACATTGTTGATATAAAAGATTATGTAAAACATGAAAATGTCAGAGTCAGTTTTATATGTCTCCTGTGTCTTTTTTAAATTTATTAAATTTTAATTGCCAAACAATAATTATGTACATTTATAGGGTTTATTGTGATATTTTGCTATATGTATACATTGTGGGATGACTACATCAAGCTAATTAACATATTCATCACCTCAAATGCTTATTTTTTGTAATGAAAACATTTAAACCCTTTTTTAGCAATTTTGAAATATTTAACACAGTATTATTAACTAGGGTCACCTTGCTGTGCAATAGATCTTGAAAACTTATTCCTTTGTCTAAATGGAACTCTGTGCCCTTTGGTCAACTTCTCTCCATTGCCCACCCCATCCCCTACCTCAGCTTCTGGTCACCGTCATTCTACTCTCTACTCCAAGTCTGACATTTTTAGATTTCAAATATAAGTGAGATCATGGGATATCTCTCTTTCTGTGCCTAGCTTAGGCACAGAAATAAACCAACAGGTTTATTTTTTAAATGTTCAACATCACTAATTATCAGGGAAAGCAAATTGAAATCACAATGAGACATCATCTCACACCTGTGAAAATGGCTATTATCACAGAGGCAACAGAAAATAAGCATTGGTGAGGATGTGGAGGAAGTGGAATCCTTCTACACTATTGGTGGGAATGTAAATTAGTGCAGCCATTGTGGAGAAAGTATGGCAGTCCCTCAAAAGGCAAATATAATTATCATATGATCCAGCAAATCCACTTCTGGATATATCTACAAATGAATTGAAATCAGTATGTGGAAAAGATATCTGCACTATAATTACAACACTTTTCACATTAGCCAAGACATCAATGGATGAATAGATAAAGAAGATATGGAGTCACTTTCAAATTACTTGTTTCACCTTAGATACTATTAACTAACACCCTGCTAGGAGAAATGAAGAAATGTTTATGTTGTCTCTTACCGATTTTTGTTAATTACAGTATAATTTTATATTGTCAATTTTCATATTCTTTTGATTTTAAACCATTATTTCTAAAATAATCTAAATAACCATGACTTAGATTGTATTCAATATTTAAAAGTATTTATGACTAATCCCCACATGTTCTCCTATCTTGGAGCTGTTTTCATGGTTTTGGTGGGGGCAGTGGGAAGAGGCGGAGAGAGAAGGGGTCACACAGTGACCCTGTCTGTCCTTTAACTTTGTATCCAATTTGCCTGGACTTATAAAATTCTCAAGGCACGCATTTTTTGTTTGTTTGTTTGTAAATCCAGTAGCAATTGTTTAACAGTCTTCTAACACAGGGGTTTAAGTGGCAAGTCCTTTTTTTTTTTTTAGATGGAGTTTCACTCTTTTTGCCCATGCTAGAGTGCAACGGCCTGCTCACTGCAACCTCCACCTCCTGGGCTCAGGTGATTCTCCTGCCTCAGCCTCCTGAGAAGCTGGGATTGGGTCACCATGCCCTGCTAATTTTTATACTTTTAGTAGAGACAGGGTTTTTCCATGTTGGCCGAGCTAGTCTGAAACTCCTGACCTCAGGCGATCCACCCTCCTCAACCTCCCAAAGTGCTGGGATTACAGGTGTGAGCCACCACGGCCAGCCTCGCATGTCCATTTTTAATGATAGTTATAGGTTTAACTTTTGGATTAACAAATCTCATTTCAAAGAGTTTCTAAGTAGAGTCTATTAGCCAACTTGATGGTGACATGAATTTGAATTTCAGCAAAGCTGCTTATGATATCCTTGTGGCATATTTTCTTTCCCATTGATCACTGTAGACAGTCTCATTGTCCCTATCCATTGATTTTGCTGTGAAAAAATACAAAACCAGACTAATTTTTACCCTGAGAGGGAGACTGGCTGCCTCAAATTCTTTCCTTATTATACACAATTTAATAATTTAGGCAGAAAATGTCTTTGTGTTCCTCTGGAATACACTTTAATCTTTGCATATATAAATTCAGTTCTTCTGAAATTTGAGGATAATTTTCTTCTATTGCATTTTCAAATACTACCTCCATTCCATTTGTTGGATTGTCTTCTTAAAGGATATCAATTAACCTGAGTTGAATTACCTGTGGCACCTGTATCCATTCTCCTCTCTGTAGCTGATTTAAACTCCTTTTCTTTGTGTGCATGGTAAGCCCTTCAAGCTCCTTCTCTGAGTCAGTAATTTCATTTTTGACCATGTCTCTTACTTTTTTTGCTGTTTTTTATTTATTTGTTAGTCAGGAAAGGATACTGTCATTGGTCTTTAATTTGCTTTCTTAATTTCTTATGATTTTTTTTCTTTCTCAGTTGGCTGGTTATAATCTGATTATAAAGCTCATTTTATTAAATTTCTATCGTTATTTTGTTCTATACCTTCAAGGACTCAGGAGAATTTTCTTCTTGTTTTCTCTTCCAGATTCTGTTCTGTAAATAAGTTTTGAATGCTCTATTCCTTCCTTCCACCCAACTATCTATTTATCCATCATTTCTCCGTTTCTCTTTATTGTATAATCTATATTATATATAACAAAATTATATATAATATGATATATATATTCATTATTACACTTCTTTTACTAGCTCTTTCTTAACATGAGCAATTGGATCCATATTTTCTATTTATCCTGATCCATAGTGGGTGAATTCTCTTTGACATTCTTCCCACCTTAACTGAAACATTTATGTCTCTGCAGAAGTTTGAGGGTTGAGCATTGTGTGCTATCAGTTTTTCTGTGGTCTGAGAAAATCTGGAAAGGAAAGAGGGACTGCCCAGTGGGGGCCGGAATTCTGGAGGACTTGGCTTGGTGCAAATGTCCTTTGACAGACTGTTTGGCTGATATCCCAGCCATGAACTGGATATGCTAGAGGTGTGCTTGGATCGGTCCCCAGACAGATTGGAGCCATGGGACCGAGGGGAGCTCTAACCAACACTGCTGCCTTTGATGAGAGCCTCACAAAGTCAGCAGGGCCCTCTGCACTAGAGGATTTGCCCGCAGCTTTCCTGAGCTCCCTCAAGCCACTTCTCTGCAAATCTCAGCATTTTTTTTCCAATTGACATTCTTTCTCCAGCATTACTTCTAAGGGCTGAGGGGAGAGACAGAGACCATAGCAACTCCGCCAGAATTTATAGTTTTATAACCACCACTCTGAGAGTTTATAACATAAAGTTATACCCCAGCCCTTACTTTTTTCCTGCTAGTAAGTTGTTTTCAGATTCTTTCTCTTTTTAGAGGGAGATTCCTTGCCTGTGCTTAATTGCACTATTTTTTTTTTTTGCATAAATTCTGTCTTAGTTTATGACTCCTTTAAGCAGCATAGTGACCTTGGATTAGAAAGTCTGTAGACCTGGGCATGAAACCCAACTCCATCTCTTACAGCAGTGGTTCTCAACTCAACTGGGGCCAATTTTGACAATGTCCAGCGACATTTTAATCATCATGACTGGCAGGTGCTACTGACATCTAGGGGGTACAGGCCAAGGATGCTGTGCCATTTTACAATGGCACAGTCTGGTGCCAAACCATGTACTCACAGGACAGCTCCCCAGAACAAAGAATTATCTTATGCTAAGTGTCAATAATGCCAAGATTGAGAGACTCCACCTTAGTAGCTGAGTAGATTTGGGCAATTCTTTTAATCTCCTTAAGCTTTAGTGACTTTGTCTTTAAAATGAGCATAATAATGTCTGTCTTAGTCAATAGATGGTAGAGTTTTAATGTTAATATAGTCATAATAACATAATGATAATACTTCTATTATTTTCCCTAGAACTATTAGTAGTAGTAAAATGGTAATTTTTTCAACTGCTGTGTGAATGCAAGCAATTTCCTCATCTATTCTAACCTCAAATTATTGCAAAGTTAAATTTATTTGGGGGGCAACCTTGTCCTTCACTGACTCTTACTGTTTCATCTGTTTTTGTTTGTTTGTTGTTGACATTGCCCTGTTCACCTTTTTTTTTAAATGAATCCTTGACACCTCCTGGGGAAAGCAGCATCCTGTCATTTTTTTTTAATTGCAAGTATGTATTTTGCTTGCCTTCTTTTATGCCTCATATTAACATGCCCTCCAAACACAGTGCCAAGATAAAAGTGTGAGAGAAGGCCAACTTCCAGCCCCAGGGCCAGAGAATTTGATGTGGGCATTGGATTAGAGGACCCCCTGGTAATGAGTATGCCCCTCATGGTGTGAAATGAAAGACTTTGCTATTTTGTCTTGTTTTATTGGTAAGGAGTGGCCATAATTCAAATACACCCAATGTTGGTTGTCTGCTGTCCATTCGTCCATTCATGTTAGTAGTACAGAATATCATCTTGCTATGCTCTTACCTTAAGATCAGTAAAGTGGATGGTGTAAGACATTTGCCCAGGGATAGGAATAAGATGGAAGTCATACTTTCCAGACTCTTTATCCTTGCTCTCAAGATCTCAGGGCATAATGACCAGGACTCAGGGCTTGGGGAAAATTTCTGTTTCTGGCCTATAAAGACACCTCATGGGAGGGGAATGGTGGCCCTGGCCTTGGAGTCTCTTGCTTTGCAAGTTCATCTAACTAACTCTGACCCGACTGCCCTGAGAAGTCTTTGGAGAAACTATAATGTGTATACAATCATGTGTCATTCTATATGTATCTGTAAGTCCTTGTGAGTTTACAAAAGCAGCAGAGCATTGTCAAAATAGCGTGGGCTTCGGAGTCAGATGAACCTAAGTTCATATTTCACCTCTGCCATTTATGAGCTGGTGTCGTTAGAAGAGTCAATTAACCTCTCTGAAGTTCAGTTTTCTCAATTGGAAAATGGGATTAATAAAGTCCACCTAAGCAATGAGCAGATGACCCTAAAATGGCAGATGCCACTCTTCAATGTCTCTCTCTATTGCTCAAATATTAACAGCAGGACAAATTTTTACTTTTGTGAAATGTATTCTAGTTTTAAAGCTCTGTGGGCTGCTATTATTCCTGGATCTATTTAGTGGCTGTTAGTGACCTTCTCCTTGTGTGACAGTTAGAGACAAATAACCATGACCAGGCTGGGGGAAGCTGGGGAGAGATGGATTGAATTTGATCCATGATTGGAAAAGTGTGGAAGCTGGGATTTTTATTGTTTGATTTAACAAATCTTCATAGGGCTTGGCCTTTGGAGACACAAATCAATAATGTAATCTTAGTGCTCTCATTGGCTCACCAGTTCTGTTTCATTCAGAAAAAGCCTCCTAGAACCACATCAGGGACACACTTAATTCTCAGTAAAAGGATAGGCCACTCTCAAGAAGATGAAAGAATCGTGATGATTATAATATTGATGATGACATGATGATGATGAGGAGGAGGATGAAGACAACTGGTAATGATAATAATGATGGTGATGGTGATGATGATGGCAAATGATTACTACCATTTACTCAGGGACTATCAAGTGGAAGACCCTGCACTAAACACTTAGTGCGTGTCTTCACATGACCTGGTACTATAACAACAGGCTGTAGGTATGACAATTTTTTTTATAAATGAGAAAACTGAGACCCACAGAAGCTAACTGACTTGCCCAAGATCCCCAGTAGATGAGGAGGATGTTGGAATAATGAGAGTTATATTTTTTCCTAGTGGTTTGGGGAATAAGGTGATGCTGTAGAAGTCATCACCTTCTTTAAACACCTTTCCTTTCAACATTCTCACAGGGAATACCAAGTAGAAACAAAATTTGCTTGTGGTCAGAGAGACATAAGGTTAAATTTTGTCCCTGACTCATACTTGCTTTGTGTCCTTTGGGAAGGAAATTAATCTTTCTAAGACTTAGGTTCTCCAAACCCCAGTTTTCTCACCTGGCAAGGTAAAGACAAAAATATGTAACTCATGAGGGGTGGTTATGATGAAGGTTTATTGACCTGCCCAACTGGTGCATGGGAGGTGCTTAATGAATGTCATTTTCTTCCTCTAGGACTGATGAGGGGCCAGAGCAGGTAAAGCCAGAGGCTGGGCCATATCAGTCCTGCAGTACTGGACTATAGGAGTTGGTGCAGACAAAGCTGACTCAGAGTGAGACAGAGGGGGCTCGTAACAGTGGTTGATGGCACTGGAAAAAAAATCACAAACAATATTATCACCTCATTTCTCTAGAGAAAATGTAAAATTCCTGCGAGCAATATACATCCAGTGTTTTTAAAAATCACCGTTTTTCTCAAAACATTTTATGATCAGTCATTCCTGGATGAAAGGTCCTACATTTATAGGGTGAGAAAAAACACCTTCAGAACTCTCCTGGGGTCTTTTGTCCAACCTTTGACTAAGCGGTCATTTTGCTTCCCCTTCAGACTAGAACAGAAGTAATAAGGAAAAGGACATGGTAGCCATCATCTATCTAGGCAAAAACTGGTGTGCCATACTCTCCCCTCCAGCCTTCTTCTAAATAGTCACACACCACTTTGACTCTGAGTTGCTCTTTGCCGATTACTTCTGCTGGTTCTGAATCACAAGTTATCCAACATAGGTGACCATCATATCTCTAATGTATAGAGGACTGTCTATCAAAAGGCACAAGAGGATTTTTACAACAGTAAAATATCCCTCTCTAGGGGTGACAGGGCCCTAGCCTCACCCTCACAGGCACAATCAAGAGCTCAGAGTCCAGCTCAGCCCAAAAAAAAAGACTGAGTCCCTGATTAGCATGCCATCAGTAAATACTGGAGCAGATGCCATGAAATTCCAATCAGAAGAATTTATAATGTGAAGTCAGATATTATATAGTGAGAAATAAATAAACAGAAATTGTCAGTCAAACTCGTGGCAGCTGGGGCCAGCATCAGAGGCAGTAAATGAACTAACTCCATAAATCACATTTATGATTGGCCCCATTGGGCATAACTCTGTATCAGGACACACTGGCTTGTTGCATCTCACAGAGGTAGAAAATGAGCAGGGCCAGTATGTCTCTGGAGCAGTGACTTAAGGGTGTCAGACCATGATTGAGACATTTCCCTGTTCTCTAAGTCAATGTGTGCATAGGGCTTGGGAGAAGAGTTCTGGCTTCCCGCCTAGCATGAAATTCAGCAGAAGGCAAAGACTCCTACTGAACTCTGATTAGGTGTTATCTCAAAACCCTAGCACTTGCTATGCATAGCCCAAGGTCATAGTGGGTGAGAACTTGGTTCTGTTCTGGGAGAAGCCCAGGGGAGTCTCTTTATCCAACACTCTTCTCTTAGCCAACATCCACGTCATGGACAGAAATACTGCCCCTCCATTTGCATCTTATACTCTTGCTCTTAGCACCCTACTCCTTCTTCTGTTCACTGTGGGATTCCCAGTACGAGGCAGGGAAGATGGTGTGGAGACAGGGGATCTTAAATGCTTTTACATCTTCAGGCTCCAGCACATCGTGCCACATCTACCTTAAAAGCACTCCTAAACTGATTGATTACACAAATGAATTAATGGATAAATGAGTGAATGAATAAGTAGATAAATGAATGATTATCCCAAAAAAGATATGTCTTCCAAACTGCATCTCTGCTCTGTTTTCCTCAGCCTAAAACCCTCCACCGTTGTTTTAGACATGAGCTTCTATCCATGTAAAAGAGCTATAGAGTGGTAAGTAAGACCATGTGTGCTAAACCCAATTGCAGGGTTTAAGCCCTGGCTCTGCCTCAAGAAACTGGGTGGCCTTGGGCAAATTATATAAACCTCTAAGGCATGCTTAACACATTTATACAACAGTAATATTGTTAGTACCTGACCCCATTAAGAGTATTAACTCATGTTGAGCCCTTAGCAGAGAGCTTGGCAAATAGTGACGTTTGATTTGAATATGGATGCTCGTGATCATGTTCTGCACCTTCTTCCTTCCACTGCCTCTTTCCATTATATCTTAGCATTTGTCAGCTAAGACTGCTTGAGCTTGAGTGACAAGAGGGGTGGTGAATGTTCTCAAGATTCTGATGAGGAAAGGACTGTGACTAGGACACTCATAAAGATCACCTTATTTAATTCAAGGCAGGGCTTTCTCCTGAGCCTTGAGCATCTGGCAATGATGTGTAGTTAGAAGATGGCCTTATCCAGCAAACTCTCTCAGACTATACCATCCAGCTTCCCTTAGTAAGACTGAGACTCCTGTAGAATTTTTAAAGAAGCTGACTCTTGATATTTAACTGTTTTAAAGTCATTCCCTGGCTCTTGAAGCTAATCAGCAAGTGGCAAGCAGGGCAGTAATTAGATCCTCTGCTGAGCCCTGCATTGGAGATTTGAATAATTCAGAACATTAGTGATGGGGGAAAAAGAGAGGTTAAAATAGAACATCTCCCTAGTTAATAGCTAAGTAATTTTGAGCATCCCAATAGGAGCAAAGAACACGTCATGGCCCTGCACAAGAAGCCCACCATGCCTTGAAATACTAAGGAAATGTGTCCTGAGAAGATTAAGCAGTATTTTTGGGAGCTCACTCCTATATCTATCTAAAGTCCATAACAAGATTTACCACAGACAGGAAGATAGCTTGAGGCCAGGAGTTTGAGGCCAACCTGGGTAACATAGTGAGACTTCATCTCTACAAAAAGTACAAATAAAATGAAATAAAACAAAAATTAGCCCAGGTGTGATGACATGCACCTGTGGTACAAGCTACTCAGGAGGTTGAAGCAGGCAGGAGGATCACTTGAGCCCAGGAGTTTGAGGCTGCAGTGAACTATCACTGTGCCACTGCACTCCAGCCTGGGCAATACAGTGGAGACCCTGTTTCTTAAAAAGTAAATTTTAGGCCAGGTGTGGTGGCTCATGCCTGTAATCCCAGCACTTTGGGAGGCTGAGGTGGGTGGATCACGAGGTCAGGAGATCGAGACCATCCTGTGAATGGTGAAACCCCATCTCTACTAAAAACACAAAAAATTAGCCGGGCATGGTGGCGGGTACCTGTAGTCCCAGCTACTCCGGAGGCTGAGGTGGGAGAATGGCAAGAAACCGGGAGGTGGAGCTTTCAGTGAGCCGAGATCGCACCACTGCACTCCAGCCTGGGCGACAGAATGAGACTCTGTCTCAAAAAAAAAAAAAAAAAGTAAATTTTAATTTAACTTAATTACTTATTTTTTTTTTAAAGAGTGACCCGTACCTTGGACATCAACTTTCAGATTAATTTCCACCTCTGCCCTGTGTCAAATGAGCACCTTCTTGGCATTTCTGCTCTCAGTGTCATTATGAACAGCCTCCAGGTTCACTCTCAGCAATGGCTAGTTGCTATTTCTAAAGTATCTTCCTTAAACCCCAGCTTTTTTGTGTCACCACTGAGATGCTGATATTTTAGGACCAAGTGATCTTTATAAGACTGTTTTACCAGCCATGCCCTCCAGCACTGGAAGATGCCTTTATTTGGGAGATTGTCCCAGTTCTTACGCACCTGAGAACCCTGGCCACAGGCAGGTAGTTGAATGAGATTATTAATCAAGGACCTTCTAGACCTAGGAGGCCATAATTTATTCCAGTCCTTGGATTGTCATCTCAAATTAAATGTCAAATAATGAGTCACAAGGGCATGAGGACAGTCTAAAGTGAAGCTGCACACCTCCACAGCCTCCTTGGCCTTTGTGTGGCATTGGAAGGACTTTCTGAAGAAAGATGGGTTTGAGGCTATGTAGGATGGGACCAGAAGTCTCTCACAGTGCTTTGGTCTCAAGCCATCACTGGAGTAGACTATACAAAGGTCAAGCCTTAGGCCTAGATTTCAGAGGACATCCAAAATCCTACCTTGAGAAACACCTATTTTTGCCTTCAAGCAGCCTAATTCTTCTCTAGCTGGCTGTCATAGGAAGCCACTGATGCAAAGGTAGCCACATTCTGGGGAGAAGAGATATTTCCTTCATAATGAACATGCTGTCAGGTTTTTCAGAATTTTGGATCCTGAGTGTCTCCATGAGTGAGTTGAAGAGGTGGCATAATGATGGTACTTTGAGTGTTGTGCAAATAATCTGGGGCTTGGAGAATGAGAAATCCAGTGCAATGCAGCAAATGTCCATTAAATGTGTACTGTGTTCATAGCATTGTACAGAGAACATTGACTTTTGCCTGGACCAACTTAATACAAGTTCTACTTACTCATCGAAAGGAGTTTCTATACTGGAGACTTATATCCCAGGCCTACACAAGGTCTACTTATGACCCTATAATTTATGTAACCTTCTGGGGCAGGTGGAAAATACGTTGGAACAATTGAAAACCAAAGGTTTCTCTCTCTTAGGTCTGCCAGCATCTTTCACAGGGACATCATCTTTAAAAAGAGTGTTTGAGTTTCTTCTCACACAGACCCAAAGGACTTAACCACACAAATATTACACATTTTTAAGTGATATGAACAAATATTCTAGGGATGAAGACATTTTTGATCCATGTAGATGAAGAAGTTATTTCTATCACTGTCTAAACCCCAAATGTAGTATTGTAACTTGATTCTCAGCAATGGGCTTTGAAGAGAAGTGTGCTTAAAGAAAAGCAGCAGCGAGTTTACCATATGGCACAGCCAAGTGGCTGGTCTAGAAAGGGCTGGAGCATGACCAGGGGCTCTTATATTTCCTGAATTTGATTCATCTTTTAATACTGTGTGGCAAGATGTAAAAGCTTAAGCAAGTGTTTCTCAAGTGCAGCAATTTTTCCCCCCAGGAAGCACCTGGCAATGTCTGGAGGAATTTTTGGTCTTCACACCCTAGTGGGGTGGGGGTGGAGGAGGCAGAGAAGGACTGCTAATGCACTAATAAAAATGCTGATGAACATCATACAATGCACAGAAAAGCCCCCCACAACAAAGAATTATTTAGTCTAAAATGTCAACAGTGCCATAATGGAAAAACTCTGTTTAAACCTTTCTACATCTCTGTTGAACTCCTGTTAGTGGAATGGCAATCTGTGCTTCCTGTCTCTCTTCCACATTTTATCCTAGAACCCGTCGATCTTTTTGAAATAAATTAACGAAAATAAGCAGTGAAATGTTATTAAGGAAAACACATTATATGACATAAAGCAGAAAATATGTAGACAGAGAGAAATTGGAATGAAAAGAGAAGAGAGGGAAAGAGTTTTAAATTAATTACGCTAAAGGATAATAAAATCTTTGGGGTAAATGGATATTCAAAAGAACATATTTTATCCTACTTTGAGAGCTTACTCAAATGATTATAACTGGGAAGTTGAATATCAACATATCAGGAGTAACAGGATATCACAAAGACACAGAGCTGGAGATATTCAATCTTTTCCTTGGGACTCAGTCTCAAATAATAATTGCATGTATGTTCCCCTTACAACATTCATTTCCATCCAATGTTTAACTTATAGGCTACCTTAAAAATTGTGCAATCTCCTTTTCCTCTCAGAAAAGCAAGGTTCAGTCTCTCGAGTTGATACCGGATCTCATGATCTTTGCACACATTCGAACTTTCCCAAACTTTCAAACTACATTTAAATTCAACATACTTCCCTATTATGTAATGAATCCAAATAAAACAAGGACAATTGTTGTTTTATACTTTATTTGAGAAGAGACCCTACATAAACTATGTCAGGAGGATACAGGTCTACACACAATTTCATCAATCAATAAATGGAGTTGTTAACATAACATTGAAGATATGATACTATGAGAAAGACAGACATATGACCAAGGAGTATTTACAACTCTCACTTATGATATATTTATATTGAAGATGGATATATACATATATACATGTACATGTGCATATACATACCTATGTCCATACATACACACACATATATACATATATATGTATAAAATGTTTTTGAACAAAAACCAAGAAAAGAGTTCGCCTTCCTGTAGTGATTAACCATTTGAAAGTGAAGAATGGTTGATTTGTATTAGTGTCATGGTGTTAAATCTCTGCCCCCACATTTAACTTCAACACCCATAGATTCCGATGAAGACACGTGTTTGCCTTGGGATGGAAGCATGAGGGTGAAGAATGGGGTGATGGGTATGGGGCCGAGACTGAAGGACATGCACAATGGGAGAAACAACCTTTGGTGATACCATTAAATCATCCTTTTGTATTAAACATAAATTATTAATACAGTTTAAAAAAATAATTTCTGTTTTCTTTTGAGGTTGGGGAGAAAGGAAGGGTGAGATGAAGAATAGAGGGTGGGCACTTGCCTTTTCAACATATCCCTTAATATCAACTGAGAACACACCCCTCTAACCTGTGGCCATCTTATCAAGTTAGAATTTTTTTTTTGCATAAATGACACCTTCTCATAAGAGTTTTACTTAGACAATAAACCTCTTCTCTAAAGGCAAATGCAGTCATCATTTTAACTAGATTGATTCTCCAAGACTCGCCAGGATGCAAATAAAATTAGCATAGCCAATGCATTCACCTGTCATAAAGGAAAGGAATGAAGGGAACAGCACCTCAAGGAGGAGATACGATTAGTAAAACCCAGTTCTACTAAAACTTCAGTCACTTATGTTATCAACTTTGGGATCCAAATGATAGGAAGCAATCATGATCAGCACTTTCCAGAAGCCTGGGAGAAAAACAAACGAGCATCTCGTAGGAGTATTTCTAAGTCATAAAATACAAATGAGGAACTATCAATTGGGATTAAGATAAAGGGCATAAGATCCAGTTGAAAGCACCTCAACTGCTGTGGTCAACGTCTCCACCCATAAATGATGAGTTGGCAATACTGTATTCATTGTTAAACTTTCCTTAATTCAAGCCACACTGTTGTTGTTGCTGCTGTTTTTTCTTTTCCAAAATCTGTAAAATTAGCTTGGCCTCAGAACACATGTGCACAGGTATCAGGTGTCCCACATGCCACACATACCATTGTTCAGCAGTTGCCATAAGCCAGCTAACCCTTCAGATTGCCAATATATTTATGCAAACATTGGGAAACACACACGAACACATGGGATCAGACAAGATATAATAGCTTTACATATACTTAGTACAGAAGCTTAGGGAGGGGGGATGGAAATCAGTTACAACAGTACCTAAACTTCATTGGCAAATTCCTCTCAGGGAACGTAATATCCTAATAATGCACTGAAGTAGGTACCAGCTGATTTTCCAGATATTGAAAGTTTGCTGCACAACATCAGCCTAGAGATAAAGGGACATGTAATGTCCAGTAGGAAACAAATCAGTGTATATCATTTACACGACAATAGATCCTTCATTTCCCTTGAAATAAGATATGTAAAGTAGCACTTAGTTTAATACAAGTTTTGTTCTGCTGTAGACCTAGCTGTAAAAAGCCATTCATGCAAAAAATTACTTCCAGTTTTAGCTGGATGTTTAAAGGACACTTCTCCTGAAAACAAGTCCCTTTCACTTAGGGAAGGGAAAAAAAAAAAATCCCACTTAGCCAGTGCCGGCTGAGAGTGGAAAATACAAGACTTTGGTGTTTGTAGGGCATTTGCCTTAAGAACCCAGAAGTAGCACTGAGCTCACCTCTAAAGAGGCAGAGGGCTAGACGCGCCCTTGAAAATTTTAGGAATTTTTTCAGAAAAAGTACTGAGAATCTTTATAAAATTGTATTCGCCAGCCAGTTCCCTCCTGGGGCTTCTATTGGCATCATCTCTCCTTCTAGAGATGCCTGCTCTGCATCTCTAGTCTCAGGCCACATATCCCCCACCCAGCAGATCGTTCCTCCATTAGCAGTCACTTTGCAGCTCCTTCCCCTCTGTTCTAAGGGAAAATAACTTGTATTATTAAGCTTTCCTATCCCCATAGGTCCTTTCTGTACATATTATTTCTAAACTTTTTAAATATAGGAAGGTTCCTGGATTAAAATATAAGACAAAACTCCTCTATTCTAAAGAACTCTAACAGAGGTGTTGGATGCTGCTCACCTCCAGTCTTCATACAAATAATCTAGAGAATCTTGTGCCATGGCCTTTTTTGCAGGGCAAGTGTAAGCACTGGAATGAGATTCACTCAAGAAGACAAGGAATGGAAGGAATGGATGGCTACATCTTAGACCCACTCCCAAGTTAGAAATCATAGTTCCACTGAACTTGCTCCTCTGAGATCTGGCTCTGTCCTACTTTTTCCACCTCATTTATTCCTAAAAGAAACCACTTATTGTCTTACACCACTAAATGTTATGGATGTTATGATAAGCAACATGGAAAGGGAATGGAAAGAAAGGGATAAGATATAGGGGAAATTCAGAGCCTTGGATGGTACAGAGGCATTCAAAACGGAGGTTTTCTAACATCTGTCAGATAGAAGGCAATATTTATGATGAAACCTGCAGTGACTGACTTGCCTTCCCAACACAGGATTCATCCTGACATGAGTGAAGAAGATGCTGACAATTAGTTAAGAGTAGACAATGATGACTCTAAGATGATATCTGTGTGTCATTGTGCTATATAAAAACTGGCCAATCACAAAGCAATGTGACAACATGTGCTTCTGCTACCCTTGTTTTCTCAGTACACCCTTCAGTCTGGCCTGAAGAATGCCACAAGGAGTCATTTGCATTCTTATTGTGATTGTTTAAGGCAAAAACAGCTGTTAAAGAGCACTCAGGGTTGAAGGGTGGATGCTGAGAATCAAAGAAGTGCCCCCAATGAGTCTCCAAAATGAATAACAGCAGCATCACTGGGACCTTTTCTGTCCCCAAACTTCATAGCTTCTGCTCAACTGCTGTGAAATATTGCCTCCAGATGCACACTGAGTCAAACATAGACTTGTACATTGTGAGAAATGTGCAGAAATGTTAAAAGGAAAATGATTGTGTATAAGCAGTCCTTCATTTAGGGGTTTACGAGTCAGTGGTATGTTATAAAGACTTGTGTAGGGGGAGCCTACTCTAAAGCATGCCCTTCAAATGAAGTCTAGTGTGTTTCTTTCTACTTCTCTGAGCCAGGAGAGCTGGGAGTGTTACTCCAAACCCATTTGTTAGGAGGTCAAGAATGTGACAGAGACAGCTAAGCTAGGCTTGGTAATAAATGAAAGATGTAAGAACCTTAAGAATAAAGTCTTCCAAGTTGAGGCTCTGGTAGATAGGAAATAAAGGAAAACAAAACAACTGCCCTTCCTAGTCTGGGAGGTCAATCAGGATAGCGGGCCCCTTCAACTCAGGGGGTTGTTTGCTGTCCCTGGTGCTGAAAACATACACCCAGGCATCGCTGCAGAATTTACACTCTGGGATGCGAGAAGCAAGAAATCTCGCTTATCAAACTAAATACTCTTTCAGCAAAGGCTGATTTCAGGTGACAGGCCTCAAAACATGTTCCAAAAGTCTTTTTTTTTTTTTGTATGTGTGTCATTTCAAACAAAAATAGCCCTGAAGCAACCTTAGTTTTCCTGTGGAACAGTTAATGCATGCCAAAGTACTGATGTGGTAGCTCTCCCAAAATTCCCTCATGTTATTCATGAACCTTAAAACCTTGGAAAAGAAAGATTGTAAACAGATGCACCATTGGGGTCTACAGTCCCCACCTACTGATTTCTTTTTCTGATACCAGTTGCAGATAATAATTTATATGGCTTGCTATGACTAAATGTTTCTAAAGGAAATATTTGGGTAAAACTTTGCCATGAACTGCAACATGGGCCTCTGAATTCCTCTCCTTTCCTAATTTTATTGTCACAGTCTGAGAAAATAAAAAGGGCATCTATTATGCTAAAGAGAAAGTATAAACTCATAAACAACTACATTCTATCTGCCTCTAAACCCCCACCAGCGAAAATACACACACACACACACACACACACACACAGAATCTCAAAAAGTAAAGTCTACCTGAGAAATAACATGAATCTTCCCCCAACAGTACACAAATCTTTGCCAGAGAGAAGAACACTGCTATTTTCTTTCACATTCAGAGTGAGAATTTTCTTGCCCCAACTTGCTTTCCTTTCATTTTAATTTGACAGTTCCTCAAGCTAATCCACCATGGCCCCCACATAAACAAGAAGAGTTCTTGATGCTGTGAAGTGAGAGAAAAATAACATGAGTCATTTTCTGTTGCCTCCACATCTGATAGAATTGGAGGAGCCTTTACTTTGGGATATGAATACAATCAATCTTTTCTAGCCTGGAAAAGGAAGTATCCTAAGAAAGGCTAAACTCTCAGAGAAGGGGCAGATGGTGAGAAAGCATTGAAATAAGTTCTTGTTGTGCCTGTTAACATATCAGGTCAAACTTTCTCTACCTGGTGAGTTATTCCCCAAATGATATCTCTGAAATCCTTAAATAATCAGTCTTGTCTTTAGGAAGTTATATGGCGAAATGAGCTTGTTCAAGGAAGGCTTTAACAGTACTGTGAAGGAGGTCATCCCCTCCAGATTATCAGAATAAATTATGAAACTTCACCCTGAACCAGTGACTAAGCCAAATAGATAAAGCATCCCCCTGTCTCCTTGTATTTTTTAGAGCATTCTCCATCGCTAGATACTCAAAGTGGAAAATGCTAATGGCAAAACTTCTAAAAAACAGACACCAGCAAAAATTTAAGGAAGATATGCCTCAAAACACGTCTCAAAAGCGGCTCTCAGTCTCTCAGCTCAGCACCCAGCAAGACTGCATGCAACTGCCCAGAGAGTGGGCTCTATTATTTGTCTGGCCCTGTACAGTTCACCTTCTCCAATTTCACATCATAATTTAAAATCTCAGTGGTAAACCAATTTGGACTCTCATTTCGAAAGCTGGGATGGTTTTTGTCTACTGAACAGTGGTCCGAAATGGAGGTGTTGCTTTTCTACATAAGAAAAACAAAAATTGAGCCCAATCTTTTGTCATCAAGATTGCCTCTGTATAAGGCAAAAGGTAAAGAGAAAAGAGAAGCTGAGATAGCCTGAACTTGAGCAAAATATTTATGAATTTCCTAGGATTTGGGGTATGCAGCTTTATTCTGATTTCTTTCTGGAGTGATCAAAATACTTTTAGAAAATCATGTATAGCATTTTGTCAGATACACTGCAAGTGATTGTTGCTTGGAGATCTATGAAAAATAACATTTGAGAAAATTTTACTTGCCAAGTAGTCACTAATACAGAGTACTTATAATAGTGGCTGTCATCACAAACACCTGGGATTTTTTAGGGGCTGTAAATGACAGAATACTGTGACTTTGGCATTCTGGCCTCAGGATTCATTACCAAGGGTTTCATTTTCATTCAGAAACATTTCTCCGTGGGAATCCCACTCACACGTATTTTTGTTGGCACTTGGGCCTATTAAAGGTGTGGTCTAGCATTTGCTCTTCACTTATCTTAAGATTATTTTCCCATGTACAAATGCTGGTCCTGGAATGAACAGAGTACCACTTAAAAATCATTATCCCTTCAGATGCTCCCTGAAAAATTAGTTATACCACCAAATTTATAGAGAAAGTTTCATAGAGTCCTATTTTTACAAAGCATTATGTTGAAATTGACAGAACCTTATGAAAGCAAGAGTTGATGGCAAGGAATTAAATGCAGCAGAAGATGCCATTTTGCTACAAAATGTCAGAGTTCCAAGCCTGAAAACAAACTCAAATTGTCCCTTTGCAGTGACTAAGCCAAATAGATAAAGAATCCCCCTGTCTCCTTGTATTTTTTAGAGCATTCTCCATCACTAGATACTCAAAGCAAAAAATGCTAATGGCAAAACTTCTAAAAAACTGACACCAGCAAAAATTTAAGGAAGATACGCCTCAAAATGTGTCTCAAAAGCGGCTCTCAGTCACTCAGCTCAGCACCCAGCAAGACTGTATGCAACTGCCCAGAGAGTGGGCTCTATTTGTCTGGCCCTGTACAGTTCACAGAGTATGTTAACAGTTATGATCTCATTTAGGGCTCAAATAACCCTCTGTGGCATGCAGGGGGTTGATAGTAGTTCTATTTTGTATATTAAGAAACTGAGGTAAAGGGCAGACAATGTTTTTCCAAGATCTCTCAGCAGGAAATAGAAATGTGCAAGTTCTGTGCCTCCTATTCCCATTATCCTCTCTCTACCACACTTTCCATCCGTTTTGCCATTTTATCCTAGAAAGCATTCATAATAGACCCCAACTCTTTCCTAAAGAAATAAAAGTGAAAAAAATTATAAATCTCATTGAATATATTAGAAGGAATCAAGAAAAGAAACAATATGGAACTATCCCCAGCATTAAAAAGTATACATTTACATATATATATAAATATATATATACACACACACCCCTATATATATGTAAACTATATATATCCCATATAATAATAATCATATATACATGGGATTATTTTAATATGTATATATATTAAAATAAGGGATTGGGTTAGACATTATGAATTTGTTTTTAATAGCAAATATGGTTATTTGTGTTTTTCAGAGCCATTTAAGGAACAGAGTTGAAGTATCTATTGATACATAATGATTTGGGGAATAGATGGTTTGGTCTTCCAGCTCCTTCAGAAATTTCTTCTATCTCTTTGTTTCTAGAAAGGAAGCATATTATCAGGTTCAGTTCTGTCCTTAAGATATAAACCTCTCTGGTGCCATCACAGAAAAGGTTTCATTTGATTGAAAAAGGCTTTTTTTCCCCCTCAAGATTTGGATGCTGCTGCAAATCTGTGTGTCAATATTATAGTCACTTCACTAAATAAATAAATGCTTTGCTGACATGTGGAACTCCTCATCTATAGAAATATAGCATATCCACTCTCATAGGGGCCTAGAAAAAACGAAAATTATGTTTTACCATTTATCCATATAGTTAACAGCCAGAAAACAACAGAGGAAATTAAAAGAAAATGTGTTTGGAGAAAGGCTCCCCTTTCCTAACCAAGCCAGAAGGATGGTTTGACTTCAAAAAGACAGACTGAGGCATTATAATAGGCTTGTTGTCCCAGAGTCTCTTGTGCAAAAGCAACTGATGAGGCGCTAATGAGGCACTAATCACTTGGTCCAGGGGGCTGGAAAGATACTGATGGCTGGGAGAACACACTTGTTTTCCTCTCTAAAAACCTAGGCTAAATCCCAAGCTTGGTTGATGTGCAGGCTAGGAAAGAGGGAGATGAGCCAATAGGGCTTTCCCTGGCTTTTCCCTGGCCTTAAAGGGTGGGGTGGGGAGCAGGGAATGGACAGCAAGTGTTCAGAGTTTGGACAGCTTCCAAAGGAGGGTCACAAGAGACAAACTGCCATAAAACAAAAATGGGACTGACTCCTCAGTGTGGGGATGTTTGCAAACTTGTTCAGGGCAGGATCTTGAGATGATATATAATATTTCAGTGATAACCAACTTGAGCAATGGATGAGAAACAGATTGGCTTGCCCCATCTCTGGAATTAGAGGGGCACAGGACTGCAACTAGTTGTCAGATGCCCACATTAAGCTAAGGACACTCAAGTGACAATCTAGCAGGCTTGCTCCTAGCCCAGTGCTCTTCTCCTGCCCCATGCTAACCGTTTTGGTTCACGTTCTAATTCAGTTTGAGTGTCTGAGCTTCATATCTGACTACTTGTTTCAGCCACAAGATAGGTTCAATAACCTGCTTAAACTACTTCACATTTATATTTGCACTTACTACTATTTGTTACTCAGGAACAAATTCAGTACCATTTCCCCCAGAAAATTAATTAATTAAATAAAATCTGAATCAAGTTTTTGTTTCTCGAAGAAAACCAGTCCTATCTTTAAATATGAAAGTTTAAAGAAACTCAAGATGTAGTCTCCCTTGAAAAAGCCCTAATTTCCTGAGCTCCAAAGTGCAGAAAGTCAAAGGGTATGTGTCGATAATAAGAGGAAAGATGAGCTATAGATGAGTTTAAGAAATCACACATGTGATGCACACTTCATTGCAAATGCATGCACACAGAGATCAACGGAAGCAACACAAATGGGGCATATGGATTTGTATACCAGTAGGATTGTGGAGGCTTTTGTATGTGTGTGTGTGCGCATATATGTACGCATGAATAAGTATCGTAACATAAATAATTAAAAACATGAATGTAGTTTGCACTATGAGCATGAGCACCTAGAATAAAACACAATGCTGATAATTGCTTTTAAATAAAGTCATCAAGATTGCCTCCGTATGATTTTTACCTTTTTCAGCCCAGAAAGATATCTTTCCAATTCATAAACACAATGTCCTTGGCTGGAAACTTTCAATTCTCCTAAAGAAATACCTAAGAACACGCAAGGAGATTCTTATTATTTAAATGAAAGAGAAGAGGCAAGTAGGAAAAACAATTTCAAAGGGAATTAGAATCAGTAAAATCTCAGAGAAAATTGTTATCCAGACTTTAGGGTAAAGTATTCTAAAACCCTGAGGTAAGTTTCCAAAGACGCCTGCAACCATGCTGAGCAACTCTGTGGAGTCTGAAGGTGACTGAATCTAACCTGAAGGCCTTTTCTCAAAACTTTGGATGTAATCAATGGCCCTATTTTGCAGAAAAGTTGCAATTTCAGCTTTGAGGTTCTATGTGGCTGTTGTGCCACAATGTGGAATTATAGAGTGAGTCTGGCGCATTCTGGAGCCAACCACTCCTTAAAGAGCTGACAAACCAGTGCTTAGAAAACAGCTACATCTTTTGTCCCAGTTGGGAGAAACAGAAGCTGTGGCTGCCTCTCTTGTAAGGACCATAGGAAAGACCTGCACAAAAGACAAACACCTTGTCCTTCAGAATCCATCTGTCCGGCCTAGATGCAGTCATGACCTTGTTGCAATGGGATCTTGAATCCCTAGAGGATTGCAGAGCCCAGAGCAGGGCTCAATGACTTAGGACACACTAATTCCTTTTAAACCATTTCACTTTGTGCAGCATTAAGATACACTGTGAAACTGTCATCAGCAGAGTGTTTTTCATGCCTTTATTTGCAGTTCCCTCAGGGGAAACCCAATACGATGACAATCTCTGTCACTCTAAGCAGAAAGCCTGGCTCAGCATCATGGTCAGAGAAGGCCCAAACTCCCTCTCCCAGGGTCAGATCTCAGCCATGGCTCCTCTGCTCCTGGAGGCTAAAAGTTTATGGACAGAGAAAGCAGAGTCAGTGGGGAGAGGAGGGTTGCTGAGGGTGGGCCACCAAGGGTTCCAGATGGGATTTGTGGAGACACATCACATGCATCTCAATGAGCTTTGCAGTAAAATTCACTGCACAGAGGTTAATCTAGATGTCAACATCGTCTGACAGCACTGAAATTACTCCAGTGCAGGGCTTCTTCAGAAGTCTTAATATAACAGTCAATTCCATCCTGCCTACAGGAAATGAAAGTTTTCTGCTTTGTGTGCAGAATCATTCAGTGCCAATTTTCTCACTGTTTGAAGTCCAAACTGTTTGTAGCTCTGGGATTCACCTTGTATTAAGACTTTCGTGGAGTTTGAGAAGCTGGATTGTCAGTCCCATGGAAGCAGGAGGATAGGAGCCAAAAGAAAAAGAAAAAAGAAGAAATATGAAAAAAAATCTTCTTCACTGAGATTTACTTCTCCACTACAAATGGCAGAAATCAAATCACCTGGACCACGTTTATTTATTCACTCCAGAGGTAGGCTCAGAGGCATCAGTTACATGCCAGGTAGCTATTAAATTGAGACGGAACATGGACAGATCTCCAGTGAGGAAAAAAAAATTGAATGTGTCCTACCATTTAACATATTACAAAATTAGTCTTTAAAAATAATATGTGAAACTTCCATGTGTTCTTCTTAAATGAAAGAATAATTATCAGACTTGGACTTCAGTGTTTACACTTCTTGTTGGGTTTTAGGGATGTTGCATCTAAAAGAATGTCAGTAATCCCGCAATCCTATTACTGGGTATCTACCCAGAGGAAAAGAAGTCATTATACATAAGAGATAGAGATACTTGCACACATATGTTTATAGCAGCACAATTTGCAATTGCAAAAAGTGGAATCAACCCAAATGCCCATCAATCAATGAGCGGATAAAGAAACTGTGGTATACACACACACACACACACACACACACACAAACATATATATGTATGATGGAATACTACTCATCCATAAAAAGGAATGAATTAATGGCATTCGAAGTGACCTGGGTGAGATTGGAGACCACTATTCTAAGTGAAGCAATTCAGGAATAGAAAACCAAACATCGTATGTTCTCACTGATATGTGGGAGCTAAGCTATGAGGATGTCAAGGTATAAGAATGACACAATGGACTTTGGGGACTCAGGGGGAAAGGGTGGAAGGGAGTGAGGGATAAAAGACTACAAATATGGTGCATACTGCTTGGGTGATGGGTGTGCCAAAATCTCACAAATCACCACCAAAGAACTTACTCATGTAACCAAACACTACCTGTTCCCCAATAACCTATGGAAATAAAATATATATATATATAAAATAAGTCTTGAAAAATAGAATAAAAGACTGTCAGAGTACACCATAAGTATTTGAGCTCTCAATCTACCTTTGGCCTTTCAAGAAAGATGTCTAAATTTATCATTGCCTAAAATGAGAAGAAACCACCTCCTTTTGTAAGATACTAAACTGAAAAGCAAGACCTGAGTGCCTCAGTGATTCTCAGAAGTAGATGTTCAACAGGCCTTTCCTCACCTCTGTTATCTTGATACAACTTCTATTAGAAACTTCCAGCTTTGTCAGCTAGAAGTATCCCCTGCAAGCTATGAATGTGGGTCATGACACTGAACAAAAAGCAATATTTGCCTGGGTGATTAGGAAAAATTAATACAACTTACTGCCCTGCCTCTCTATGATGAAAGAAAGATAGCCAAGCTCACTGGTTCAAGACATTATCTCCTACTGCGAATGTCAAACTGGGTCTTGTTTTAAATTTGGAACTTAGAAGTAAACTAGAAAAAAGAGAATCTGAGTTTTATTTCTTTGATAAAGAATTCCAAGTACTTTGAAGGAACACCCCCCCGCCCAGTCCAACCTCCACAGGTCTCACAGAAAAGCATCTATTCTAGTACACTGACACTTGAGCCAAAGACAGTTCTTGTTGCAAACTATAGATACTTTTATAGGAAAATATGCTTGAGGAGAATGTGTCATGCAGAGCCTCTGTCAGAAGCCAAGATTCAGCTCTTTAGGGTAGGGCAGCCCATGCTCAGAGCAAAAGTTCTAATACCCAATGCAGTGACACAAATATTCACCACACCTATTATGGTCAGCAGTGCCTTTCAGAAAGAGCAATCAATGATCAAAATCTCACATTCTCTCTGTCTCACCCTTCCTAGGGGGTGGTTTTCCCTGCAGTGCTGGTGGCGTCTATACCAACCCCCAAATAAGATGTGATAGAAATGGCTCCTGTGTGGTCATCTATCAGGCAACCAGGAATAATGATTTTCAGATGCTCAGAATGTTAGTCAGCATAATTTAATTCAGAGAGCACCAAATGATCCAACTTTACAAGATGACAGATTTCCCATCGGAATCTTCCTGAATGTTTCTGAGGCCAGTTCATCTCCAGATTTCTTATCCCCAAGAACGGTAAGGCTAAAAGAGAATCCCAAATTGGAATCAATTTGCTGACTTCAACAGGCCTTCTCTGAAGCCATTCCAATCCAATATATAGAAATAAACACACAACATACGTATATGTGTACTTTCTTTAGAAGACACTCCCAGTATTATTAAGCAACACCAAAACATTTTCCCAAGCCCGTATTGATGTCTTAATAATGATGCATAAACTTGGAATTTTCCTTCAAAACCTTATATATTTAAAACCTTAAATATTTAAATCCTTAAATATTGGCCAAAACAATTTATTTGGTATGAAAAAAGAAAGTGGAGCTTCAGGAGCCAAAAACACAGTGACTTCAGCACCCAAGCCCGGAACTAAATGTGCCATTTTTTTTTCTCTCTAAGGCAGATGCCCTTGAGTCTTCTAGCAGGTTGGCTCCCTACCAAAGCAGACAAAAGACATCTCAGGGGCCTCTGGGACAGCTCTCTGGACTGCTGGCAGGTGGGTTCATTCAACAAACATCCCTAGACATTTCCTTGCTCCAGATTCCGAGCAAAGCACTAAAACGACCCTTAATCTCAAGACTGTCCATTGCAATCACTGTACTTTGGAGTCAAGGTAATACTGCTGCTGTTTGGTTTGGAAAAGGGGAACAAAGTAAGTCATTAGTCATTCCTGAATAGAAAAGGACTTTGGTGAATAGTCTGCAACTTAAGACGCTGCCCTCTTTCAAACAACCCGGCCTCTTACAATAAGCATTAAAAGATAAAAATCTTGTCGGTTTTGACCCAGAGTTGATTTCCAGTGGCCTGCATGAGAGATGGGCAGCCCTCTCTCCATATCTTGGAATAGTTTCTGCCAAGTGTTAGCATGTTGGTTTTGAACAGAGAAGGTTGACTAGCTGAGGGGAACAGCCTGGTGAAACGCAGGCAAGTGGCTAGGCCAGTGACCTCCTGTGAAGAGCATAAAAATGAAGTCTCTGGCTTGTCTGCCTGGCTCCCTGTACGATATTCCTCAAATCTACCAGTCACCAGGCCTTCTTTCATTGTCTTCTATAATCAATCCTTTGCCATTGGTAACTTTTCTTCGTCTCCTTCCTTATCTTTCACTTCATCTCTTATTTTGAACAAGCAAGTATATATATATCAGGTGGGACCAGAACCTAGCTTTAAAAAAATGAAAAGGACTCTAAAAATATCTATACAAACCTCTTAAATGTCTCAAATGAGAAATAAGCTGATTTGGCCAAGGCCACGTGGATAACTAATAGCAAAATCAGAAATTTTGCTGGTCTTTTCACCCTGCCACTTTTCTACTTAACTTCCAATGCATCCTGTACTCTCCCGGCATGGCTGACTCACTTCTACTTCTGAGTTGAGTCTCGTGCAGCCCCAGAAGCTGGCTGACAGCTCTCCCGTTGGTGTTGATTTCTGCAGTATTTAGCACCAAAATGACTTGCACTAGTGTATTCCGCAAAGTAAGCATCACTAGAGAAGAACATTAATGTTCAACCTGAACCCAGAAGGACCAAAGATCCTTTGCCTCAAGTGGGAAGCCTCTGTCTAGGAGTAATTTGTGCACGATCTGCTGAATGGAGGAAGCAGCACCTCCTTTTTCTTGTTTCTTGACTAGAGGAGGTTCAGTGATGCCCAAGGTCCCCTCAGAGTTCAGGGATATCATTAGAGGGCAGAGTTAGGTTCACATCCAAAGAAAGAACTAGGAGGTCCCATGGCCACGACACCCTACTCCAAGGTGGACACCCAACAGCAGGTCACTCTCACTCAGTCCAAGAGAGGATCCGGTGAGGTCGGCATGGCAGAGAGACCAGCCTGGGTGCCCTGGAGCATTCATCAAAAGACACAAAAGAGCTCGCTTCAAAGCTAAGCTCTCAGAGGTGATGTGACACGGTCTTCTAAAAGGTGGACTTTGGTATGGGAAAATGAGGGTGAAATGAACTGGAGTGGCCATATTGGCTAATAGGATGTCATTTCACATCACATTTCATCACATTAGGCTCTTAATAAATAAATAAATAAATAAATGGACCGTCGACAGTGCTTTTCTGGTATGTAGGAATGCCAGGATGGGAAGCCGACCAAATGCTCCCCTCCTGGCTTACAGTCGTCTCAGACACTTCAGACTCCAAAATGTTGAGACAAGGGGCAAAGAAGGAGAGGAGTGTCTTATTGGAACTCATCCTTGCCCAGGCCCAGTGAGCCTTCAGCGGCAACTGCCCCCCACCTATGCAAGGCTGTCCTGCCATTCCAGAATGGTATTGAGAAAAATGGCACAGTGACACAACATTGTCAGAATCTAAGAACTCAGAGCTAGAAGGGGCCAGAGATTAGCAGGTGTACCCCTTATTCTGCAGATGGGGAAATTAAGGTACAGTGTACTAAGCCTTATCAGTCCTGTCCCAATATAGGAGGGACAGGTGTGTCCCAGTACACGCCACACTCCCCAGAGCCATAGTGTACCCTGCAATTTCCATGGCCCTATTTTCTGCCTCCTTTACTCTCCAAAATAAATCTTCTTTTTTTAATCTGCCAAGGCTAATATATCAAAGTAGACTCTGTATAGACAGGACAGCCAGGGCTGAAGGATGGCAGGTCTTCCCTCACTACCCTTCCCTGCTCTGCCCCTCTCTCTCTGGCACTCTTCCACAGCCAGCTGCTTACAATGGACACAGGAAGAACATGACCCCAAGATCAACGTGAAAGCCCGTGGGCCTAAGGTGGCAGCAATCTGACAACTGCGGTCTCCTTCAGTGCTTCTTGTTCCCCCAAGGAATCACCTTCTTTCATTAGGCCATGATGAATCAGTGCCCTGAAGATAAAACCATAGCATGGTCCTTATTCCCAGTTTTCCACTCATCTCCAACCCAGTTCTTCTCCTGCTTCTTCCCAGCCCATCAGTGACTGTCAGTTTTGAAACACACAGCCAAGGAGACAGAAGCCACACAGTGTTTGTTCAGGAGAGGATATGGGAGAAGGGAAGCAACAGGAGCATTGGTGCTTCACTTCTAACCAGAAGATACTTTTCCCTCAGGCACCTCCAGACCATGCCCTCCCTGAACACCTGTTCTTAGCTACCCAGATCAAAGCCAGATTGTGCAGTTTCATCCAGCACTCACAGCTCCGGCATAGTGGTCCTCTAGGTGGAAAGACAAGAGGAGTAATTGTCATAGGACAGCAAAGGAGTTCCTTGAGGTGGTCAATCCAAACAGCTTTCCTGCAAAGTCCTCAGGGGCTAGGAGCACAGCACAGTGAGAAAACCAACACCAAATTCCCATCTCACCTCCCTCCCCTCCCAGTCCAGCTAACCAGCCTCGTTGATCCCAAATCCCAACCATGGCTACAATCTGAGCACAGCTCTTTACTATTCAAATAAAAATATTTGTGGGTCTACAAAAAGAAGCAAAACCACAAACACATAATTCAGTACTAAACCCCACATAGGGAGGCCCACATTTCAGCTGCCTTCAGCTAACCAGGACGTCCAGGCTGCTGGCAGTCTCTTCAGCTGGCAGGGAAAAGGGTAGGCCAGAGGCCCCCAGGAGGTGAGCTCCAGTTTGGCAAAGGTCAGTCCCTTAGGTAGCTCTGTGCTTGGGGCAAGGCGGAGGGGCCCCGTGGCCTGGGAGGAACACATCCTCTCCTCTCCAGCAGAGGAGATCTGTGGGGCCAGGCTGTTGGCTTCCATGTTTCATGTGACAGGGAGGCCCAGAGGTCGACCCCACTGTGGTCTGTGGCAGCAGCCAGGAAGGCAGTGATTCCCCAGTGCTGGGGCAGAGGGAGCAGGCCCCAGCCCAGATGTTTCCTTCCCTCTCTCCGGTCAGGGCTCAGGCCTCATTAAGATTCCAAGCCTGCAGCACTGGCCGCTCATTGGACATCTCCCAGAGAAGCCTCAGCCCTTCCCCCTACCCCAGCCCACAAAAGTGATTTCTCAGCCCCTGCGTTTTCACAACAGCTCAAAGGCAGATGCATCAATCCTCCCAGGGGCTGGAAACGTGAGGAGAATGCCAAGGGGCCTGGCACAGGTGCCAAGTAGATTCTCCCCTGCTGGCTCTCACCCACTCCACTGCTTGCTTTCCTGAAACACTCACTGCTGCAGCCTCTCACTAGACATGGCTCCCTTCCTTGGCAGTGGGGTTTACCTGGGACTCAGTAGAGACCCAGGAAGTGGGGTCTAGGATCTAGGGAAGCAGGATGAGAAACTGAGAGGACCAGGGGGCATTCGTTGTAATGACCTACAAGCAACCAAGTCTCTTGCTATTGCAACCCTAAAGCGTGCTGTGTCTACATTCAAAGATAACATGGGGACCTGTTTCCTAACCCCCTAAGCTTCCCAGGGGCCTGAAAGTGGGAGGTGAGGCCAAGGAATCTTTGCAATGATGGAAAAGACAGGTGGCAGTGTCTTGGCAGGGTTCAGGTTTCAGCTATTTTTTCTTCTGTGGTTCTTTTAGTCCAGAAAGTCCAGTTCTTTAAGTTCTGAGAATAGAAAGACACATCCTTTGCAACTCCAGCAAGAAGCTTACACCCAGGATAGATGCGGTCAGCTCCTGTCATGGTTTTGTGTTGTGGGGTTGTCTGTTCTTTGTTTACCCGTAGGTGCCATCATTGATTCCCAAAAGCATCAAGATTACACTTTTTAGAATGGACAAATTAGAACATTGTCCTGAAGTGGAGGAAATGGGGAAGAAGTGGAGGCAAGGACCCTGCTCAGGCATCATTTCTTTGCTGAGCACAGCCAGGCAGTCCCCACATGTGCCTGTGGTGAGCTTCCGGGGTAACAGACACACACAGCAGCGACTGAGCACCACCTTAACTCCTCCCGTCCCAGAGCTCTCATCCCAAAGATTGTCTCTCTGCATGGTCCAGGTCTTCTGCTCCGAAGAGCTGTAGCATTAGAAGCATGGGCCACAGCTTAAGTCAAAGGGAATTTTCCTTTGTATTATTAATATTTTAGAGTTTCTGAGTTGTTAAAGTCTTGTGGTTTTCTGTATCAGCAGCTTCTCTGTGTACTAGAGAAGGTATCTCTCTGTAGATATAGACTGATAGATAGATATATAAATATATATATATATATATTTGCCAAACTGCCTTACAGGGTTTTTTTTCTTTCTCTTTTTTTTCCTTTTTTCAGTGTTGTATGTGTAGCAGGCACTTGAGTTTATATGAAGATGTTCGCTTCAGTCAAGGATGGAAGGAGTTGTGAGGTGGAAGGGAGATGTGAGGCAGGAAGAGAGGAGGCAACAGAGTATGAATTCATGACCACCAGCCACCACTAGCCAAGAATGTCCAGGTAGATTGGGGTGGCCTTCCCCAAAGCATGGAGGATTTTGTAGATCTCCTTGATGTTCAACCGCTGCTGTGGTTCCCTCTGCCAGCACCCCAGCATGACATCGTACACCTCTTTGGGGCAGACTCGGGGCCGCTCCAAAACACGACCTTGGGTAATGCACTCAATGACCTGAAAGAGTGAGAAGAACAAGGAAGTTACACCCAAAGCTCAGCCTTGGTCCTGTGGCTCAGACTTGGCAAAAAGCAACAACTTCCCGGATTAGTTTCAATGCAGAGCCGAAGCTCTCACAGGCACAAGCTAAAGGCTAGGCTGCATACAGCACTGGCATATTGGTCTGTCTGGTGCACAGTGCAGTGAGCAGCACTGGCTGGTGGAGCCCTCTGCTGCCCTTCATACTCCACTTCTTGGGACAGGCCCACATTGACCATTGACTCCCCATACTCTCTTCTCTTTTACCTCACTTTTCTTCTCTAGTCCTGAATCTCATCAGGATGACTGAGCTGCATTCATTTTTCACTTGATAGTGGACATGGGCTTCTGACCTGTCCCTCCCTCTTTCATGAGCCTGCCTCACTTTGAAACTCCCCTGAAGGAGCTCTGCACCCTCTGGCCCCTGCATGCCTATCTCCTTTTATCTCTCATTCCTGGCAGGCTCCCAATTGCAGACTCTGTGCACGTCACCACACTTGCCTCTGAGTCATTACATAGGACCCTTTTGCAGCAAGACCCATCCTTCCCTGCTGTTTGCACTAAACCATGCTTCCAGTTTCTCTTAAAGTCCTTAACAATAGGACTAACTGCTTGATTCACTACTGCCTTCTGGGTGGCCAGTTCAAGTCTGTTAACCTCAGGATCTCAGCATGTCCATCTGTAAGATGGAATCAAATGTCTGCCTTAACCACCCCCAGGAGTGTTGTAAGGATGAAATGAGACCACGAAAAGGGACTGTATGGCCCAACATACTGAAGGAGAAGCCATAAGGAGGAGTAGGAAGAAAACAAGTAATGCATGCCTGGCCAACCCCAGCAGGCCACTTGAGACACAAGTGTATCATTTGCAATGCATTTCCAATTCCTCAAAGACACTTCTTTACTGACACTGAATATGTGCATTTTCAAGGCTTCATTGTCTAGTTTTTAGGTTGGTTTTCACTTCTCCCTAACTCTACCACTGCATAACTTTGGTCAAGTCACTGACCCCAAACTTCAATTTCTGCTTTTAAAGATTGGTCATAATGATAAAAATACACAGAATAATCTCTAGCTCAGCAGCTGAACAAATATTATTTCCCTTCTCTGCCCCCATTAGTCTGTATCTAATTAGGTAAAAGCACTGTCTTTTTTCTCCTTTGCATGTCCCTACACTGCTCAACAGTGCCTTGTCTCCAGTATTGTCTCATGTCACGCTGACTTTGGGAGGGCTGGTCAAACCATCGCTGTGTCAGCATCTGCCTGGCTATATTCACCCTGGAGTTTACGATGGCCCCTTGGCTCATTTCTTTACCAGCCTGATAAGTCTCCAGCTGCTTATATTCCCCATTCATATTAGAGACCCATTTCCACCCTCCATTACCTTCACCTCCAGGAAAAGGGATTCAGTTCGAACTACAGTAGCAGCTGCTAATGCCAAGATCAAAGGCACCTGGGAGTGTCTCTTCTAATGTCGGACTATCCAGGTTTGTTGATTTCCACGGAGAAACCGATGATCAGTGACTGTCAGTATGTGGCTGCTATGGTGGGTGGAGTGGGGGAAGTGGCTGAGGGCAGAAAGCCTGCCTTTAAGGCCAATGCCTCTGTGAGTCTTAGAAGAAACTGCAAACACCCTGTTAGCTGCTATGAGCCAGCTCAAGAACAGAGGCTGAGTCTTCTGTTAAGACCAATAGCAACCTCAGCCCAGAACCTCTGTTTACTGGGACCACCAAACTACAAGGAGGCAGTGTTCAGGTGCATGCATGGTGTGTGTGTGTGTGTGTGTGTGTGTGTGTGTGTGTGTGTGTGTGTTCCTAACCCTTCCTCCCCTGGGAAAACAGTAACAATTTCTTAAACACCATAACAAATGGGTTCTAGTATATATACTTTCATTATTTTAAAAGATTGTTAAAATATTTTGTTCTACTTTGGGAAATGTGGTCAGGCCCCACTGAGCTTGTGAATCATGAGATAGTACACATTTTAAAAAATAATTTCTTTTCAGTCTTTGTAATTCACTTAATTAAGCGGTCAAGACATAGGAGAGCAGAGACGAACATAGCTTCCAAGAAGAAAGACACTCTGTTGAATATTCAAATAAGATTTCAATACCAAAAGGCTCTTGTGTTTACATTTTCCCAGCAAACAGAAGACCATAAAAAGAATTGCGATGTTTCATAGGGATGTTTCATAGGTCGACTGGGTTGAAAGACTGAGCTCCTTACTGCCTACAAACTGCACTGAATTCCCTGGGGCAACATGGCATGGTCCATGCATCACTGAGAAGCATCTTGATGGGCTTCGGAGGCAGAGGAGTCCTAGGATTACAGCCCAGGCTTTGTCCCTGCTTTGGAGGCTCTTACCTGTGAGACCCTGGCCAGCCCATTTCAGTACCTCAAGCAGACCCCCTTCCTTTAACCTGAATCTTAACAGGTGTTTTTGCAAAAATTACTGAATTAATAGAGCTAACATGCTTAGAATAGTGCCTACCACTAAATGTCAGCTACTATTAATTTATGTTTACTAGCATTTTTCATTATTGCAAATTACAATTATAAAAAATATAATGGCTATTTATTACTAAGTTTAATAGTAAACATACTAATAAACATAGTAAAAACATAGCAATAAAATAAACATGGTTTATTTTATTCCTAGACGTTCACACATGGCTCTATCAGTTATAAAACTGGCCTTCCCAAATTGACCATCTGGTACATCCCTGGGCTTGGCATACCTAAAACCTTTGTGCACCCAGATTATGTGGGCATACTAAGTAGTGGGTGTTTCCACAAGATGGCACAATTGAAAAACTCATAGCTGTTCTATGTTTTCATTTTTTGTCATAGTGAAACATTTGTGATTTTTAAGGGTAGCAGATTAACAGAGGCATGACTTGAGTCTCAATTTAGACCTCTGATTTCATGCTCTTTTGACAATTATACCACATTTCCTACAGTTCCATTTTTTTTTCCTACTAAGAAGCTCTCTGCTCCCACTAATGCCTACATTCACTCTGCTGGCTCTAAATCCCACCTAATGTCTTGTTCAGTAGGTCCAAGTTCTGGGCTGAGATAGCTCTTATGAGCCCTCCCCCAATCCAGATTCCTATGCACCCCCTTTTTACCTCTGTGTTTGAGAGTTGGAACCATGGCTGCTTTCCATAGGTGAAGATCTCCCAGAGGATCACCCCGAAGCTCCACACATCACTCTCTGTAGTGAACTTCCGGTACATGATGCTTTCAGGGGGCATCCAGCGAATGGGGAGCATGGTGTGTCCTCCCACCTAAAAGGGGTTGAGATAGAGGCACACAGAGTGACCAGATGGCCAGAATGAGTGTTATCTGTCTGCACTCTTCACACATAGATGCACTCTTGATGCATCCTATTCTAAGATAGCCACAGCTTTATGCAACTGCTGTCAGAGGTGTGTGAAGATGCTGACTTTGGGGACCTACGATAAAGGAGACAGCTAGACTAGCAACTAGAGATAACACCTGAGGGAAGGTAGGTTCCTTGGCACTCAGCGTGTAGAAAGATCAAGGTAATCTGAAGTGAGAGAGAAGGTTTCAGAATCTAGCACTACAGAAAAATCTAACCTTAAGAGCAAGTCCAGCAAGAAGTCAGCAGAATGACTAAGCCAGTCACCAAGGATCAGTATCTGCAAACATCAGGTTAGATGCTTGGCTGCAGTGGCACAGTATATTCCATGTGCATCTGATCTGGAGAACTTTAGCTTCTAACTGACAATCTCGAATCTCTCACCACAATTTAGGACTCAGTGTTTCAAGTGAAGGAGACAGAGACATTCCAAAAGCGTGGAAGACCACGTGCTAATAAGGTAGGAGATGGACAGAAAGAGAATTCACCACAGTTCTTAGTAAGATCTCAAAGGACAGTAGGGAGAGTCTTTAAAAATAGCCTAAGGAGGATATCAACCACCTGTGAATCTGCCAAACTGAAAGCCAAGGGGAAAAGGAAGTGACTGACAAGGATAAACACCCAGGGTACCCTTTCCTGAGAAAAACATTAGGGAACTCCTCTCTGCCCAGCAGGCTAGAGATGTTAGCATAAGTGGGAGAAAATTCACAGCATGTGTGAAAACTCAGGAACTAACTGCATCATTAGTAAATAGATTTTCAGGAATTGAAACTTTTGCCTAATACATGGAACTCATTGTTAAAAAAACTACTTAATATTGAAAAAAGAGTTGTCTATTTATGTCCTGATGAGGTATTACTTAAAGTTCTCATTTCCTTCTTTTTTATTTATTTATTTATTTATTTTGAGACGGAGTCTCGCTTTGTCACCCAAGCTGGAGTGCAGTGGCGCGATCTCGGCTCACTGCCAGCTCCACCTCCCAGGTTCACGCCATTCTCCTGCCTCAGCCTCCCAAGTAGCTGGGACTACAGGTGCCCACTGCCACACCCGGCTAATTTTTTGTATTTTTAGTAGAGACGGGGTTTCACTGTGTTAGTCAGGATAGTCTCGATCTTCTGACCTCGTGATCCGCCTGCCTCGGCCTCCCAAACTGCTGGGATTACAGGCTTGAGCCACCGCGCCCGGCCTAAAGTTCTTATTTCTATGGGGGGTCAGTTAGAGAAATAATAAGAATGAATAATTAAGAACGAATAAGTTGGGAGATGGGCAATCTTGTTTCCAAAAAGGGAAATCATGTTTGCCTTAACCAGTTGAAGAATTTTAGGAGGTAAATTATAATACAAGTTTGCAGGGCAGTTCTTTTCTTTTCTTTCTTTTTTTCTGAGACAGAGTTTCACTCCTGCTGCCCAGGCTGGAGTGCAGTGGCGCGATCTCCGCTCACTGCAACCTCCGCTTCCCGGGTTCAAGCGATTCCCCTGCCTTAGCCTCCTGAGTAGCTGGGATTATAGGCATGAAACACCATGCCTGGCTAATTTTTGTAGTTTTAGTAGAGACGGGGTTTCACCGCATTGGTCAGGCTGGTCTCAAACTCCTGACCACAAGTTATACACCCACCTCGGCCTCCCAAAGTGCTGGGATTACAGGCGTGAGCCACTTTGCCTAGCCAGAAAAGTTATTTTCAACCTGGGACTTTCTAATCAGGATAGTTTTGTATCCAGTGTAAAGACAACTGAAGATACTTCTTTCAGACAAGTAAAGACTCAGAAAGTTTACCACTGACATCCTTTCAGAAAATATAGGAGCCAAGCTAATTGAATACATATTCTAGAAAAACAGTAAAAATAACCCAAGCTATGCAATTATTGGAACATAACAAAAAATGCAGAGCAAGTAAGCCACAAAAATGCAATTTAAATTTGAATAATGGTTGTTAATTTGGTAGTAAAAGTAATACAATTACTAATAAAGGCTTCCTGTAAAATAGAGACATAAAGTAAACAATAATACTAATAATGCTATTAGTACTACCACTGATACAACTAACATACTTATCTGGAATGAAACTTTCCAATAATTTCAACCATAAATGCATAGAAGAGTAGATATAGAAATAATTAAAAGCCTGATAAAGGCTGTATGTTATAGAAAGGAAAAAAGAAGCTTACAGTGATTAATTGTTGAGATTAACACTTTAAATTTAAATATGCTTACTAAAATTTTAAAGTAGCTTCTAGAATAGAAATAGTACATATAGCTTTCAAACCGTTTTTTTAAATAAAGCCAAAATCTTTAACTAATACCAAAAAGACTACAGAAAGGCAGAGTAGGATAATGATGACTAAAAAGCACAAAATGAAAATGAAGCTTAGAAAACACCACTAGAGACAATAAGTACAAATGAGTTATACCACCTCTTAAATGAGAGAGAAATTTAGGTTAGAAAAATCAAGTTGCATGTTATTTAAAATAGACATGTCTAAAACAAAATGGCAGAAAACATTGAAAATGGAAGAGTGCTAAAAATACAACTATACATAAAAGAAAAATATAATTGGCTACATATATGCATATATGTGCATATACATGTATATATATATATATGCATATACAGATATATATAGCCAATTACATTTCTTTTATTGTGATTTACACGTTGTCTGTTGTTTCATATATATGTGAAAAAAAGGATTCAAAATGTCAAAAACTAAAGTAAGACTAAATAATTTATATTAAATTTCTATCATACTTAATATTATATTTAAAGCTGGTAAAATTCACCATTACAATGATGAAGTTTATGCTCCAATTAACATAGCAACAATATATAAAAATTTATAAAAATATATAGAAATAATACATATATATGTATATGTGTGTGTATATATATATATATATAAAGAGTAAAAACAAGTTATAAATAAAAGAAAACCGACAAAGCTATCATTATAATGGAAAACTAAAATGCTTCACAAATTGAAAGATCAAGAAGACAACATAAATGAAGATACACTTTAAAAATACAAATAATGAGTTTCAATAAGTAGATATGAGTGTTGTGATTGTGTGCATCTTTCAGCTTCCTTAAAAAATTGCACATTATTTTCAATTACCTAAAAAAAGTATCAAAACCAATCACATATTAAATCTCAAAGGAAAACTGGAATTCCAAAATAAAAAAAAAGAAGTAAAAATAAGAAACATTTTCTGTATCAAATATAATAAAATAAAAGTTAACAAGAAAAAATAATTTTTTAAAAGTTGTCTTTGGGCAATTAAATTATTTGGTAAAGAAAAAATTGAAAATAAAATGTAAAAGTATTTATTGTAACAATAACTAAAGTCCTATTTCTTGAAATCTATGAAATATAACTAAAGTAATTTTTGAAAAAAAAAATTACAGCATTTAAGCATTTATTTTTAAAATACTGAAAATATAATTAAATTAAATAAGGATTCAGCAAAAAAAAAAAAAAAAAAGGCAGTAAAGATCCACTAAACAAATGCAAGGAAAGTAAGAAGAAATAAACAATAAAATAAAATAAATACTGATTAATCAGTGTAAAACAAACAAAGCGAAACAGCCAGCCAAAAGGAAAATAAAAATCAGAATTGATCTACACAATCAATTGTTAGTTCTCTCAAAAGTTACATAAACTTTTGGCAAGATTAATAAGGGATGTAGAGGAGACAAATGTAAAATATTAAGACTATTACAGCCATAAATTTGAAAGTATACATGCATTATTGGTTTACTAAAAATATTAATTTTAAAAAAGTTAAATAGAAAAGTTGAATACAAAAACCATAATTGTGGTAAAAAAATATCTATACATTAAAAAATTAGAAGGTTCAGATGGTTTTCTGGTTGAGTTCTATTAAAGTTTTCTGTCTTATTTATACTTTTTCAAAGCAAAAAAAATAGAAACTTTCCCAAACCATTCTATGTGGTTTAAACGTCCCTGAAGACAAAATCAGTCAAATTTAACATACAGCCTTACATGTATATTTACGTAATAAATATCAACATACATAGTTATCTATATGTGTGTAAAACTATGTTATGAATATACTCTCCAAATACAAATAAAATATTATATCAAATCAGCAATATATTACAAGAATTCCATATTATATATAGCTCATTAAGGTTTACCCTAGAAATGTAAGAATGTCTCAACCTTAGGAAACCTACTGTTAAATTTACTAAATTAAAAGATAAAAGAAGAAAAACCATATTTTCAAAAATGCCAAAAATTTCCAACATCTTTTTCTGATTAAAAGTCTAATTCATAGAAGGTAACTTCCTTTATTAAATACACTAAATATCATATTTACTGACAAAACGTTAGGAAAATACAAAGTATCTTCTATCACGAATTTTATGTGACATTTTTCGAGAGGTCCTAACCAATGCAATAAAGCAAGAATTTTTTAAATGAGGTAGAAATATTGAAAACAAAACATCAAACTGCCTGTTGTATGGATATGATATGACTATTCAAGACAATTAACTAAAAAGCAGTTAGAACCATTATATGATTTAGCAGCCTACCCAGAAATAAGAGAAACACACAAAAATCAAACTATTCTCACATGCCGGTGGCAATGACTTCAAAATACAATGGAAAACAAGATTATTTGTACAATAACAACAGAAGTGTTTAAAACACCTCAGCATAAACCTTAGCAGAAAATGTCCAAGGTTATTTAAAGAAACGCATTGAAAACATAAAAGAGGATCTGAACAAATGAAAAGTTGTGTCATTTCCTTGAATAGGAAGACTCAATGTTATACATATTTCATTTCTTCTTTAGATTAATCTGAAAAGTTAACACAATATATATGAAAACCCAAATGAAATGGTGTATGGAAATTGACAAGATGAATCCAAAATTGATCTAAAGTAGTAATTATTTGATAAAAACTAAGATATACTTGAAATAGAACAATAAGGGAGAGTTACTCTATCAGATAGCAAAGCATTTTATCAAACTATGTAATGAACACATTGCATTTTGGCATAGGGTAGACAAATTTATTAATGGAACAAACTAGAGTGTCCAGAGGCAGACCCATGTATAAATATTGGAATTTAATATATGAAACGATGCGTTAGTAATTAAAGTGTTGGGACAATGAACTATTCATTAAAAAAAATACGCTTAGATACCTACCTCACACCATATACAAAAATCATTTCCAGATGGATTAAAGAGCTAAACATAAAAAACAAAACAATAATAATATTAGAAGAAAACTTAGAAAAGTATTCTATATCCTCAGAAAAGGAAGGCCTTCCTAAATAAGACACATGTTCAAGAAGCCATCAAGAATAAGATTTAGAGATACAACTTACAAAAATTAAATGCTTTTGCATGGCAAAAGACAACATAAGCATAGCTAAAAGACAAATGGCCAAAAAAGTACAATATATGTAACAGACAAAGAATTAAAATCCATATAATACAAAGTGCTCCTTCAAATTAGTTAGGAAAAGCAACCCAACAGAAAAATGAATACAGGGTAAGAACAGATGATCCACAAAAGGACTAGAAATGGCCACAAACATATGAAAAGATGTCAGTTAAAACAACAGAAACACATTTCTGAATGTCAATTGGGAAAGATTGAAAAAAATTGTTGCTATCTTGTGTTTGAGAGGGGTGAGGAAAGAGTTATTCTCAAATGCCACTGGTGAGAAATGTTTCTGCTTTTTCTGAGGGCAGCTTGGTAGAATCTGTCAACATTAAAGGTGCAAGTGACTTTGAACCCAGCAATTTCACCTCTAGGAATCTTAGAAAGATAATTCACTCAGGTAAGCAAAAATACTTAGTTAAAGGTGTTTATTTCATTCATTCTAAAGGCAAAAATTTGTTCACCATTAAAGTTATATGCAGCAGTTAAAAAGAATATAGTAGAGCTATGTGTACTGATATGCAAATATATCTAAGATATATTAAGTGACAACACAAGGCATTGAAAAATATATTGTAGTATTCTTATTCATGTAAAAATGTATATGTGGATACAGATGCAAATATATAGTGATACCATGTAACCTTGAAAATGCACAGAAAAATGTCCAGAAAACCAACAAACCAGTGGCTTCCTCTATAGTATGTGAGTAATGACCAAAGAGAAAAATCCCACTTTTTGCTATATATATATATATATATATATACATATACACACACACATACACACACATAAACACACATATATATATATATATTTCTATGCTGTTTGAAATTTTGTGATAATCATGTATCACACTTGAAAATTTAAAAATAGTAAAAAAAAAAAAGTGCGAATATAAGGAAACCAGTGGACCTAATTTAAGTTCTATTTATCAAAAAATTAATATTTTTAAAAGAAAAATTATGTTTGTGATAGAATATCATAGACTGGTTTATTGCACTTGGTTTGTTGATTTAAAAAAATAGAAGTCAGGAATATAGGAACATTTCTCTTGATGAAAATTTTTCAATAACAGAGTCCTACAAATTGATGCTGGTGTGTATCTCATTTCATAATTTTAAACACAATCCAGAAGAGATATTCCAGTTTGAAAGCCTCAGTTTTACAGACAGAAATTCAAGTGTCCTGGGTGTAAACTGTAATGCACTTAAGTATTTGAGCAAAAAAGTGTCAGAAGGATATTAATTGGTCATGGAGACTCCCCTGAGAAGAATCTTCAAAATTCTAACCAAGCAGCACAACCAATGTGGATGAAGTTTCTACTGCATTCTTCCAGGAATGGACTATTAATAAAATATTTCAAGAAGCCTGTGATACGACAAAGAGCATGACATTGGAAGTCAGAAGCCCTGGGTTCTAAACGTCACTTTTGACAAGCACTTAACACCCTGTGCACTTCAGTTTCCTTATCTTCAAAATAAGAGTGAAGCAACAGCCTGCCTAAAATGAGATTATGTATGTAAAAACCCATTGAGCATCATTAAGTGCAAAAGTATATACACAAAGTACAGTAACTATTCATTGTGTGTGTCTTTATATGCTACTGTGCAGCATAACAAACCTAATTTCCTCAAATTTCCTTATTTCCCATAAAAATCCATGCTAATTTTCCTCCAAGGTGACCAATATCATTCTTTGGAGAGACCCTGTCTGGGAAAGGTAGTGGTCAAAGCCTTCCCTGGTAAAAAATTATTGACAAATATGTCCCATGGTAAAACTTAGCCAGACATAAACTAGCCAGAAACAGTAATATGAACAATAAGAATAGTGCTAATTAATTAATAATGAGTTCTGGCCACAGCATGTTACATACATCCCTTATTTAAGCTCTCTCCATTCCTGTGTGATAGAAGCCTCTATCATCCCCAAGTCACAGATGAAGATAGGGTACCTTGCCCAAGCACTGCATAAGAAATATTAGCTACTGACCCAAGCTCTCAATGAGATAATTAAGGATTTTAAGGCTGAACCCTGAAAAAAGAGATGTAAGTAATAAGGCACAGGAAATATTCCAAGGAATGATTCTAGAAATAAAAATAAGTACTTGGAGGGAAACAGATCTTCGGATTGCACTGGGGAAGAGCCCACGGCTACCTTGGTACCTTCCACCGATCATTGCCTTTCCCTGACCTATCACACATGCTCACAAAGAGGATGAGAGTTTGAAAAATTTGGGAGGCTGAAAGTGCTCATGGGGAATGAGCACTAATTAAAGAATGCAATCCTGGTTGCATTATTAAGACTGTTTCTCAGAAAAATGACCACTCCTGGTATACTATGGATCAAGCTGGAGCAGAATGAGAATGTCACTATCTCCATAAAATTCGTTTTATACCCAGAGACCAGATGGGTTCTGAATGATTCCAGATTTTGTGTAGAGAGACAAGAGGTACCTGATCAACTCAGGCTTTAGGATATCCATGTCAAGGTCAACTACAAACCAAGAACTTCCAGGAGAGCGTCAAGTGCCTATTCCCAAATCTGGCCAAGCCAGAGAAACTCAGTCTCTGTGAACTCTGAACCTTCCCTGTAAGCAGCTTCCTGATGATTCCCATAGTCCCTTGGAAGGGGGTGCCCTTGACCCCTTTCCCACCAATATTTTGTTAAATGCTTTTACTAATTTGCTTCACACGTTAGCAGGGCTGCCAGATTAAATACAGGATGCCCAGTTAAATTTGACTTTCAGTTGAACAACATTTTAAAAAATTATACTTATGTCCCAGATATTGCATAGAACATACTCATACTAAAAATATGTTGGCTTTTTTTTTTTTTTGGTCTAAAATTCAAATTTAGCAAGGTGTCCTGTATTTTTATTTGCAAAGTCTGGCAACTCTGGATTGCAGACCTGGTGAGGAAGTTGACATTATGCTCCAGAACATCCTCCTTTTATCCGCTGGGCTTTCTGCACGTGTGCAGGCTCTATCTCACTCCCTTTGGCTCTGCCTCATCCTAAAGAAGACTGATGAGTTAGGGATACAATGCACAGAAAAACTTTCTTCTCTCTCCTCCTGTGCTCTTCCCAGCCTTCTCCCCCTGTTTCTCCTTAGCATCCTCCAGTGGGGTGAATGTGGCAGAGAGGGGACATGGCAGCCAGGATTTTCCTCTATAAACACAGCTCTGCTACCTTCTAGCTGTGGATCCCTGGGCAAGTCATTTTTCCTACTTAAGCCTGTTTTCTGGTGTGAAAATGGAAGGGATAACTATATTCACCTCCCAGGGCTGTTTGCCTGATCATAAGCACCTGGCATGCTTGTTAAAAATACAGATTCCTAGGCTTGACGGCAAACCCAATGAATTAGACCAGAGGTCAACAAATTATAGCTTGTCACTTGTTACTGGAAACAGAGTTTTACTGGCATAAAACCATGCTCGTTAGTTTATTAGTTCCTTTTTTTTTTTTTTTTTTTTGAGACGAAGTCTCACTCTTGTTGCCCAGGCTGGAGTGCAGTGGCAGGATCTCAGCTGACTGCAACCTCCACCTCCCGGGTTCAAGCAATTCTCCTCCTTCTGCCTCCCGAGTTGCTGGGATTACAGGCACATGGCACCATGCCTGGCTCATTAGTTTCCATATTGTCTATGATTGCTTTCATAATGCATGGGCTGAGTTGAATAGTTACGGAAGAGATCACCTTAAAGTTGCAACAGGGGCCACCTGCAAAGCCTAAAATATTTACTATGTGATCTTTTACAGAGTTGGGTGGCCTCTGACTTAGACTCAAAGGGTAGGAGAACCAGAGACATATGGTTTTGTTGTAGTGTTATCAAAATACTAATAATGCCTTAACACCAAATACCATTCAGTGTCAAAAGTTCCCAAATGTTTTCAAGTGATTTTTGAAAGTTGGATCCAGAAAAGATCCACACATCACATTTAGTAATGTCTCCTAGGGTCTTAATCTATAGGATTCCCCTACCTTCTGCCCCAACTTTCCATTTATTTATTTATTTATTTATTGTTGATGATCCTGGGTCACTTGTCCCAAAAATTTCTCACAGTCTGTTTATTTCACTGTATCCCCATGGGTTATTTCACCTGTTCCTCTACCTGCCGCATTTCCTATAATCAGGAACACTTGATGATACCTGACCAGGTATCCAGAGCCCTGATTAGATCTAGGTTCATAAATGGTGCTGTTTGCTTCCTTCTGTAACACAACACCAGGCAAACTTCTTTGTGATGTTAAGACTGATCAGTGGATTCAATCTGATATTATAAAGTTCCCTTTCACCTAGCAATTTTAGCAGCCACTGATGATCACTGCCCAGGTCCATTATTTCTTTAGTGGCTGCAAAAGGGTGACATTGTAATTATAGTATTCCTTCTGCATATATTAGCTGGAAATCTTTTATAAATAAAAAGTTCCTTTCATCAGCTATTTGGCTACACTGGAAACTGTTTATACAGGACCGGTAAGATAAATTCATTCTCTTTATTTGCTAGTTATTAGAATAATGAATTCATCCCATAGCATCCTCCAGAGGTGACCAATGAGAGGTTTGTTTTGGTTTTGGAAAGCATTACCAATGCTTGTTCTTTAAACACACACACACACACACACACACACACACACACACACATACACACACACACACACTTGAAGTGTTTCATTCTATTGTAGTTAGTAGTTATTATTTCTGATGCCTGGTGTTTCATCTTTGGGAAATGAAAGCCTATGCCTGTGTCTTCTCACATAACGCCAATAAGTAGTCTTCATAGCATCCTTGCTTTCTGACATAAAATAATACTCTAGGCTCATCTTGTATATTTCCCACTCCAGCCTTTGAATCAGCCATATCTCCAGGGATTCCTGGATCCTTTTGGAGGGCAATGGAATTTAAAGACCACAACATGGAGTGTGCATCTCTACTGGGGTGGTTATTATTTCTAGGTCTTTGTTATAAAAATAGCTAGGAAAAAAATTTCTAAGAGAAAAAAATCATGACTTCTTATTGATTTTTTTCATATCAAATTTAGAATTACAGAGCTTTTACTTCTTTAATTTTATGTTTGTGTTCTTTCTCATGCAGAAAATCTTGATTCCTATTAACACTCATAATATTATCTGCTTTATCCTAATTTGTTTAAATAATGTACAGTATATTAGAGAGAGTTTCAAAATAACAGTTCAAATATTATTACTAATAATATGATTACTGAAAACAACCTTCAACCTACAATCTTTGCAGCTCTTTCTGTCCTTAGAATCTACCTACTAGGGGCATGTAGAAAACATAGCTATGTTTTAAAGTCATTTGTAGTAACTCCTTTCTGTGTGGTGAAGCCACCAGTGTAATACACAATTAGGCTTATTTGTTTCATGTTTGCTTTTAATTTTTAGGACTTACTTTGTTTTTTATTTTGCATTTGATTTAATGTTGCTTTATAATGATGTAAAAACTGAGACACTGTTTCAAAGTCAAAACCACAAAACAAGGTACATTGAAGCAAAATTTTGTCCCATCTCTGCTCAGTCTCCTCACCCTGTTCTCTTCCTCCTACAGATAACCATTTTTGTTTTGTTTTAGTTTATCTTTCCATTGTTTCTTACATAAGCAAATATGGATTTACATTCACTTCATCCCTATCTTAGATAAAATGTAACATCCCATATCTGTTCTGTTCTTGGCTTTTTTCACTGAAGTTCACTCATTCTTTTTATAGCTGTAGAGGATTCCACTGTGCTTAAAGATGCCACAGTTTCTCCCACTAACCTCCTATTAATAGGCACTTTGATTGTTTCCAGTCTTTTGTTATTGTCCATGGGGAAGTGCACTTTTTATATATACCTCATGTTATCCATACACACCCTGAAGAGCAACAGCCACTGTCCCATGGGATGAGGTCTAGAATTTCCATGCCATGTAATAGGCAGAGATACAGTACAGTGTCCATGCAAGTGGTTTCAAATCAGAATATGCAGAACATGAAGTCTATCCAGCGTGTACTCAGGCAAGGATAGTTTTGAGGGACTTTCAGATGCACAACTCTCACATGGATTTTTTCTAAAATTAAATGCAGAGCCCCTGTGAGCCATCAATCCCTTGTCCAGTTGCCCCCACCCCCAGCACACACACACACACACACACCACTCTCCAAAAGGAAGGACAAACTTCTCACCCATTCTAAATCTCAGGAGTGAAACCCTACAGAGTACAATGGAAGGAACTGTATAAAATACTGGTACAGGTGTTGAAAATGAATCTCTAATGATTGCGGAAATATCGGTTTGCAAGTTGGATAGTTTTCAATTATTTTCAAACAACTGGAGAGGGACAAACTTAAAAGAATTATCAGCTGAGAGAAGATTGAAAGTAATTTTTGATAAGAGTCCAATATGTGATTTTAGGAGTATAACTAGATAATAGTTCAAAGAATTGAGTTACATTTCAATAACAAAATGTCTTTCTTTTCCATCAATTTATCTTTCTTAGTTTAAAACAATATTCATTAATGAATACATGAACTAATTGAAAATATGAGATGCATTTCCATTAATATTTTACGTTTTATCTTTTATATTCATCAAAAATTGATATGTATATTATTTTGTCAACGCCTTTTTTGTGCATCACTAATAATTATACCTTAATTTCCAATTTCTGTGTATTACTAGTAATCATAATGATAACTCAAACCAAAAACACTTAACATCTAGAAATGTATGATCATTGGCCATTAAAAATTAAATTTAAATCTTCATACATATTTTTGTCACAGTAAATTATGATAGAGTGGCCAATAAAAGGATTTCATGCATAAAAATATATAAAGATAAAATTCAGTGGGGTAACTGCAATGAAAATATAAAATCAAGGAACTGGAGCCATGTAAAACTGACTGTTTAAGAACTTGTTCATGTGTTTAACAGATGATGTACCAAATTGCTCTGGTACTTAAAGTTCATCAGATGTGTTAAAGGAACGATGTATTTTTAATGTCAATATTTACAATATTCTGGAAATGACATTGAATGCAACTATTCAAAATTACTTTGAAGATTTTTGATGGCAACTTAAGATGTGCAACAGACATATATATTTTTTCAACATTCTTATAGGAGCATAAAGATTTCAAGACCACAGGTACAGAGACTGAGCATTTAATGGTGCAAAGTTCAGAGTCCTGCTCCTCTTGTCTTTCCCCAAGGCTGTATCCTACCCCTCCTCAAGCCATCAGCTCTATATACTGGGAGAATGGGACAGGAAGGGAGCAAGAGCAGCAGTCCCACCTCCAGCCCTGGGATGCCTAGCTGAAACCCCCAAACCCCATCTTTTTCATTCAAGTCCTTAGGGCTCACACTTTGCCCCACTCCTCAGGGCCAGAAATAAGTGGTACAGAAGGTGTTTGAAGTCTAGTGGCTACAAATTCTCAGGCCCCAGGTTCTACTTGGGGCAGAATGCCCCACATGGCAGTGTTCCACTCTGGGGAATCTCCTACCTCCCAGCTCACCCAACCACAGCTGTCCCTTCTCTTCTAAGCCAGCCTTTCCTGAAAAGAGAATTATCTTGCTCATTTCCATTGAGTGACTGCAACTTTTCTTCAGTTAGAGGGAACCCACCGCTTTGGGTTAAATAGAAACTCAGCTAAGTTCTACAAGGTTCTCAGACTTCCGCATCTAATTACAGAAGGAGCCAGCTGGTGGATTCCAAAAATCACAGAGAAGCCTGCTTCTCACTGAGAGGTTCAAAACATCTATACTCACACAACTCCGATGAGGTATACAGGACACGAAGTAACCCATATTCCGGATAAAGAAACCGAGACCCAGCAAAGATGAGCAAGCGTGGATTCACAGGGCGTAATATTTCTGGAACCAATGGAGGGATTCAAGCTTCCTCTGTATTCCCTAATCTGCATGGGCTGAGTCAGAAATGTTTGAAGTACATGAGAAAGCAACTCATCTACTTTGGAGGAGACAACTGTAAAGAGTGGTAAAACCTTGGCAACATATGTTAATGATAAATGGTCTATCAGGAGATTATCATAAAGGGTGTCATTTATGGTAAGTGCCATTTTTTTATTTATTAAAATTTAATCTTTCTTGATTCTGTGTCTATTCACATAGAAAGTGGTTATGTGCATTAAGAAAACATGAAAAACTAAATCTATGCCTTCGTCATTCCCTGGGAAGTCTGGTTTCCCACACGCCCCAGTGGCCTTGGTCTGTTCCACCTTGCTTGGCTGTCTGAGGACGGCATCAGCTATGGCTAGCAGTCACCTTGAACATGATCCCACTAGCAGTCCCAGCAGCCACCATAACAGTCTTTAAAATCATCAGCACTCTTGTTCCAGAGGGTTTGGGAATTCACTCGCATGGCTGCGCATAATGGGTTAGCTACATGTAATATACATACACACACCCATACACTGTGGGGAGGTGGTTTAGATGGACATGTGTGTGTGACAATGCATGTGCATCATGTGTACAGTCATAGATACAGACCTGGGCTTGTCAGTCCTGCCCTGATCATTCCCTGATGGTATGGGGTTGGTGAAACTTCCCTTGGACATTTCCAGAAATAAATGGCCTAAATGGAGGAGGAAAGGCCCAAAGTCTTCCTCTAATGTGTTCTGTCTCCAAGCAGTGAAGAGAATGCTTTTGTTCTAAACTAGTTAATCAGAATGATATAGCCCTCCTTCCTGGAATGAACCTTTCTCACTGCCCCCCTTCTCCAACTGTTGGTATCTCTCAATAGTTCCTTCCCCACATATGCGAGAGGCTGCCAGAATCTTAGAAATAGCAGCCTGGTCTTCAGAAACTCTTCCCTAGTTCCTACCTTTCCTCCTCCTCCCCTGCTCTACTCTCTCCTCACTGTCTAAGACTATTCTGAGTTGTGGATACTGGACGCTGTATTTTGAACCAGTTCTTTGGCTCTCTTCTCAGCCACCTGATCATTTATTAGGCATATCTCTTTGGTGGTTCAGCCTACTTTCTCTCCAGATGTCATCTGGATTCCTGGTATATCTTTGTGGGGGTGGGGAGCAGCCCTACCCTGTAACTGTACCTTGTCCAGCTCCTCAAATCCAAGTTTCTCAGAACCCAGGGCTTGAAAGGAAAGATTCAACACTAAAGCTGTAGCTAATAAACACACAGAGTTGGAAGTTACCCAGCCTACTTGTAGACATAGAAACCTTGGCCAGAAAAGCAATGACTTGTCCAAGTCACTAAGAATAGTAAATGAAACAGAACTGAAGTCCCACAGTGTCTGCAGTGTCTGGTTATTGTTTTTAATGTAAACGTACTACTGTACTATAGCATACATACACAAAGGCAAACAAATCAGAAATATACAGATTGAGTCTCTGAATGAAGTTTACATTTTGGTTCTGAGGATGAAGCTCGGAATTTTTTATCTTGCCCAAATTCCTATCTAAGGGGTCTGGGGAGTATGCCCTAGAAACCACAAATTCTCATCACATGGGTTTTATTTAACCTTGTATATCATGACTTATTTTCCAATCTGACTTCGGCATAACAAGGGAAAAAATCAAAACGTTTTACCCCAAAATATATTTCCTTGCCATACCTTGAAATTGCCCTGCAAAGTCTCTTGTGGGAAAAATCCACATTATATGGAGAATCTCCTTCCCCCTTTGTTTTCCTTCCTCTCTTTCCAGATCCAGGAGATAATCAGCTAAGAGCCAGGCACCCTTTTAGGTCTGATAAGAAACATTTTACAACCTGCTTGCTCTCTGAAGTCTGCTTTCTGAGAGATTCCTCTGCACAATACAACTTGGTCTCCACAATCCTTTATCTTAACCTGAACATTCCTTCCCATTGATCCAGATCTTCAGATAAATTCAACCAATTGTCAACCAGAAAATGTTTAAATATACCTATAGCCTGGAACCCACCCCCACCTCCCCGCGTTGACTTGTCCTGCCTTTCTGAACCAAACAAATATATTTCCTAAATGTATTTGATTGATGTCTCATGCCTCCCTAAAAGTATATAAAACCAAGCAGTACCCCGACCACATTGGGCACATGTTCTCAGGACCTCATGAGGGCTGTGTCTGGCCATGGCCATGGTCACTCATATTTGGCTTATAATAAATCTCTTAAAATATTTTACAGGCCAGGTGCAGTGGCTCACGCCTGTAATCCCAGCACTTTGGGAGGCTGAGGCAGGCAAATCATGAGGTCAAGACATAGAGATCATCCCAGCCAATATGGTGAAACCCTGTCTCTACTAAAAATACAAAAATTAGCTGGGCGTGGTGGCGCACACCTGTAGTCCCAACTACTCAGGAGGCTGAGGCAGGAGAATTGCTTGAACCTGAGAGGCAGAGGTTGCAGTGAGCCGAGATCGCACCACTGCACTCCAGCCTGGTGACAGAGTGAGACTCTGTCTCAAAGAAAAAAAAAAAAAAAAGAAAGGAAAGAAAAAAAAATATATATGTATATATTCTACAGAGTTTGACTCTATTCATCGACAGTTCTATAGTTTTCCTTCTTTTTATCCTAGTGTATATAGACTTTGAGTCACCTGGTAGAACTCTGTGTTCTCCCCAGTTTGTGTGGGTGCATGCCTTAGGGATATATTAGTTTGGATATCCTTTTGATTTCTGATCTACAATACAAGTGTGCACTCACAGATACATGTCCATCTGTGGCCTCGCCCCAGTTATGGAAACCCCACAGATAAAAGCTTTATACAAGAGATTATGACTTTTCTACAGTGACATCAGACTTCTGACTTATCAAGTCAGAATTTCTTGCCTTCTTTTTGCCTCTCCTCTTCCCAGTAAAGCAGGACAGACTATTATCTAGCTTCTTAGAGACAAATTGAATATCTCAGCCCCGGGTCTAGTAGGTGCTTGAGATTCTTTGGAGGGAAAATGCAGCGAAAACTCACAAAGACATCATTATAGTATTGCTCCCTCAGAGCAAGGCTTTCTGACAGTTTACGCAAACAGCATCCATTTAGCAGAATCTCAGTGGAACGGCTGTCTCAGTCTGAGCCTCTAGCCCCAGGATTAGGAAAAACCCTTGGAGTCTTCCAAAAATACAAGGAGTTGAGAGCCAAGCTGTTTAGCAGTGTGAGCCCAGAGGATAAATAGGCCCATTGTGATTCTCCCCAGTTCTCTTACCTAGAGCTGCATCTGCCAGGAGCAAAGTTCTGAGGGAAGCCCCAGGAACACATGCCTTTTATAACTTATTTTGTTTTCCTCTTTCTTAATCCTGCCTAAATTCTAGCACTCTTTCTGAGACCTCATTGTCCTTTACTGCCCCCAAGCAATGTATTTTTTAATAGAGCAGACATTTCAACTCCAAAGATGTGAGTTGAAAAATAATTTGGCCCTTATTTCCTTTTGCAAATGGCTACACTGAGGCCTCCTGGCTGCACTAATATCTTCTAGTGGAAACAAACTTTAAGATGATGTTAAAAGAGCTCAAGTCACTCAACAAAGCTGGAGGTCTCAACCAAGCTCAGATCCATGGATCACACTAGATTCAAAGGGATCCACTCAACCCCAAATGCAGGTTATAATATCATATTCATAAGTAAACAATGGTAGAATACATCCTTTTAATGATCCTAGATTTTGAAAAATCTGACCCTGCATAGCTCAGGTACTGAGAGTTAGGTTCTAGTTTAGATTCAGACTTATTTAGCCAAAATAAGATAATTTATTTCAAATAAGATTGACTTTACTAAATAGTTATAGGCCAAAAAATGTAAACATTATAACATATCAGAAATGTGTATACAGGATAAGGAAATAGAGGATCCAAAAGAACGAAGGAAATAATGTATAACTCAGCCAATGCTCTTTGCTAGCTAAGCAACCATAGAGAATTTATTTAACCTCTGGAAGACTTGACTTCCTTGTGCATAAAAATGGGAATAATAACACACTCAGAACATGTGCAGAAATTAAATGAGATAGTAAGTGAAACAGAGGCATGGCAAGGCTTCAAGACACCTGCGCATACATAATACTTTGAATCTAAATCTTCCTTGAAAGATGCTAATTTCTCAATGATTATGATCATGTGTGTTACACAGCACTTCCTATTTTTTCTAAGGACTTAGACATTCTGCCCAATTACCCTTACAATGAGACAATAATCCCAAATGTATGGATGAGAAACCACTTCAGGGATGATATACCAGCCAGTCAGCATGGTGAAGCCAGAGATAGAAGTTAATCTATTGCCGCACTCCAAGTCTTTCTTTTTGTGGGTTTTGTAGGTTCAAGACAGTTCCACCTAAGTTCTGGAAGCAGTTTAAAGGAGCTGCCAGATCTGTGTGACTGCCAGTCTGGATCCTTGGATTCAGGCTGTTTACAAAAGCGGGGCTTAGACACTCAGGAGGAGCAGCTAAAGTGAATTTTGAAGACAAGAGTGGGCTGGTTAGAATGTGCAATTTTCTACTGTGGACTAGGCTCAGAGACTGCATATTCTGTGTGTGAAGCTTCTTTTTTCTTTTTTTCACAAAAGGCAAACTTAGCTAGGAATGGGCTCACTGAGTCATCCTTTAAGCGACATTAATAATATCTCTTATTGATTGAATATCCCACCAGCTTTAAGATGATGGCATTGGATCCTTGAATCAGGGATTCTAGGCTGGGTACTGTGGCTCACGCCTGTAATCCCAGCACTTCAGGAGGCCAAGGCAGGTGAATCACCTGAGGTCAGGAGTTCAAGACCAGCCTGGCCAACACAGTGAAACTCTGTCTCTACTAAAAAAAAAAAAAAAAAAAAAAAAAAAAAATTAGCCAGGTGTGGTGGCATGCACCTGTAGTCCCAGCTACTTGGGAGGCTGACACACATAGACATTTTCAATCCAATCCTTCATCTTATTTAACTCCTGGACCCAGAGCATGCTTCTTGCAAATATTTATAAGCGAACAATACTACTAACACCATAACAACTCTAATTGCAACTGTTACTTACTAACATATCTTGAGGCTTACCAAGTACCAGCCCAGTCATTGGGATGAATAAGAGTTGTAATGGTGTCAGTAGTGTTGTATAAATATCTTACAAATATTTGCAAGAGGTATTCTCTGGGTCCAGGATTTAAATAAGGTAAGGGATTGGATTTGGAACTTCTATGAGTGCAGGTAGATGGGCATAATTAGTGGTAAGGGGTGGTAAAGATTTAGGCTGGATTAGGGAGTAATTTTCAAGTGTCTTGGACTGTAGCTCTTTCAACTTAAGGTTGTCTTGAGGAAAGATAAGTCTTTGCTGGTTTGTGCTGCTATAATAAGCAAAAGGAGACCCACCCCTCCTTTCTCCTTCCCCCACCCCCTCAATTTCTGTGCCCTTAATCCCCTGCCCCTTTCATGAAGCATTCGAACTCCATCAGTCAGGGCACATATTACAGGTTGGACAGATCAGCCAGAAAGGCACAACTGTAGCTAGAGGTAATATCTACTACTTCCAAACCACTCCAAATTAACCATTCTAGCTGGAGGGAGACCCGAGCCTTTGGGCCCCCCTTTTGTTTTATTAACTGCCAACAGAAAATGCCAGAAGTAGCTGGAGAGGGAGCCCAAAAAGGGGGACCAAGAACACTTTGCATATTTTAATTTCTTCAGTAAACAGTACATAGCACAGCAGAAACCTACTACTGATGGCCACATCCCCAGGCAAAGGGTAGTCGGATGCACATCATGGGAGAGGACATAAAGAATATACAAGTCCTTCGCAGGCTACAGGCTGCCTTATCTAGCTTCTCTGAGCTGGAGCTGAATTTCCTATCTGTTCACTGACTGGCTGCTGGAGGAGCTTTGATAAGGGCAAGCAGAAGGTGGAAACAATTAGCCTTCTCACACACCTAAAGCTTTCTTGGGAGTTGAATGCACTCTTCATCCAATGGAAAATGGGATTTGTCTGTGAGTCATGAGAAAAGACCCTTTAATTCTAAAGGAAGGATGCTTGGTGCTGAGAGGAGAGAGCTCATAGATTACTTGCAGGACCACAGACATGAAACAGTTGATAAAGTCCTTTATCTTCATTTAAAAGTGGGGATTCAACTTGGAAAAAATAACAGGGTTAAATTCTCAAGGAAGTCTGAGGTTGGGTGGTAACAGCAGTCAAAGCACTCTGGGAACTGCAAGGTGATTCATCAAAAACAGAAGTACCACCACTCTTTTTAAGCACCACGGGTTTCTAGTTGGGCCTTTCCCTGGGAAATACCAGGAAAGGGGTATCTATTAATCCAGCCACACAGCCCTGGCAAGGCCCAGAGGCATCTTTAGCATCCTGGAATGGAGACAGCCAGAGGGAAGGTCTGGCACCAAGATAAACCAGGAACCTGAGTGAAAAGAGCACTGGATTGAGACTCAGGTCATCTGGATTCTTGTCCCAGTTCTACTAGTGTGCCATCCTGTGGTCTTGGCAGCCCATGCTTTCTTTTGGTCTCAATGTTCATACTTGGAATAATGACATAGTTGGACCAGAGTTTTGCTAAGATTCCTCTCTGCTCAAAAATTGCATGAGCATAATTTTCTCATCTGAATCAGGACATCAAGAACACTGAACGAAAGCTCAACTCAAGGCCCTTCCTAACATCTGCAGCATCAGCAGCCTGACTTTACAGAGGGTGTGTGTGTGTGTGTGTGTGTGTGTGTGTGTGTGTGTGTGTGTGTGTGCTGTAGGCAGTGAAGGAGAGCATGGGCCAGAATTCAGGAGCTCCACGGCCCTGCCTTAGTTTGCATCATACCTCCTGGCTCACCCCTGGCCTCCTGTGTTCTCATCTGCATAATTGGTAGGGTGAGGGAAAGACTTCGACTAGTTGACCTTTAGGTATCATCCAGTTCCAAAAGGGGATGATTTGGTCAAGTAGAGACTGGATAATCTTTGGATGCCCCTCCTGGCCCTGTGAGAAGGTTAGAGCTCTGAGGTCCACTTCGTTCCACACAGCCTGCTACTCTACAACTGGGTCCTGGGGTGCCTCTCAGCAGTGAAGGGTGTAGGCCAAGGGCAGGTTCAGATGAAAGAGATGGAGGAGCTGTATCTCCATGCAGCATCTGGCATTCCAGGCCATAATCTGAGGCCTGCAGCTGTGGGCTGCTCCATCTCTCTTTATAAACAAGCCCTGCCTCTTGGCTTCTCCTTCAAGGTCAAAAGGCAGGAGAGGACTGCTCTGAGGATGAACCTACAAGAAAGTCTTAAATGTGAAGCCAGAAATCACAGTTGGAGAGTTGTTATTCAAAGGCATTCCTCCTCTGTTAACACACATTCCTGTTTCCAAAAAATATAGAAGGGGAATTTGAGCAGGTGGACTTCTTGTTTGTAGGCTAACGAAACTGGGATGAAGTGTCTTTCTCAGGGTCACCTAGTGGGTCCCCAAAAGGTCGAGCCAGGCTGAGTGCTGGGGTAGGTAATCCCCAAGGGTAGAGCCCTCATCTTAATTTATCTGAAGCTCTGGCCTCCACCATAACAGAGGTAGAAAGAGATGCTTTCAGCATTCCAAGTTTGGGAGTCGAGTTGGGCTAAGTTCTTGTCCCAGTGAACATGGATATAGAACAACTTATTGCATGTTTATACTGTGCTAGGATATATGCTAAATGAATTAAAATGCACTGCTTCGCTCAATCCTCCTAAAACGCATTGGCTGTGAAAACTACTATTGTTGACAGCATTGTACTGAGAAAGGAAGAAAGGAAGGAGGAAAGCGGGGAGGAGGGGGAGAGGGAGAAAGGGAGAGAGGAAGGGAAAAAGGAGAGGAAGAGGTTAAGCATCTTATTCAAAAATGCTTGAGACAGAAAAATCCAAGTCTTATACCCAAATTATTCTGATTCCAAAACCAAAGTTCTTATTCACCACCAAGTTAAAGTTCTTATACATTCTAAATTTAAAAAAAGACTCATTAGTAAAAATGTTTTAAGGCATGTAAATTGATAGGTTAGGGTGGCAGATTTTGGATAATGTGATAGAAATCCTATAAATTTGATTTATATAAAACACTCAGAAAAGCTGAAGGGGAATTTTCATTCAGAAATATCTAAATCAGCAGATTCAATGAAGTAAGATGGGAACCTACACCAGCCCAGAGAGCACTCATAAAGATGACATCAGAAAATATCTATGTTCCTCCATAGACAGATTGGAAAAAAGCAGCCAGTCATGGACTTTGCTTCCTGTGTCTTTCTCTTGCAGCTTCTCTCTGCATAATGTCCAGTCCCACTCTTGTAGAAATGGCACTGATAATTTCTCACCTCATCAGCTAGGCTCCTGATGGCAAGGCCTCCCTGACGAGGACAAGCCTTCACTACTGAACATCTAGGTCCCAGATAATGTGTTCAACTGTGGCAGCATTTGTCATCATAATTTTCAAAATACATTAGCCTTGATTGTTTGGAAATCTATTTCCCGTTAACATCTCTTTCTCTAAGATCATGGTCTTGGGCAGACAAAGAGAGAGGCAGAGAATGATGATGAAATTATGGAAAGAAGTCAGAGTAGAGATGAAAAGGAAGAAGGGAGAGAGGAAGCAACAGGCTCTACATGGTGACATTATTTAGGTCTTAGAATGAAGCCAACCCTAGAAATAATTCCTAAACCTGGAAAACAAAAATTTTATTATAAAGACAGTACATTGCCTTTTTGCTTAAGGTAGAGAGTTTTCTGTCACAGCCGAAAAAATCCTGAGAAAACACTAGAAAATTCGACTCTCAAGTTAGTTTCTATTTCTAGAAATAAAATGTCTATTTCTAGAAATGAACCAAAGAAAAAAGATTCAGAGAGATCCCAGAGGCCCATGTAAAAACCGACATGCCCAGCTAGGATGAAACTACGATAAGCCTCCTCTCACCCCGACTCCCCCTTGCTCCTTCCCCACCCTACATGCCTGCACCCAAATGCCAGAGCTTCACTGGCCATAAAGCCTCACAGGACACAGTTCACAATGTGGGCTCTGAGACCGGTGTCTGAACTAAAAGCTTTCCTTGGAGGGCTGCATTTGCCCCGGTGCCAGGATTCTTCAGCCGGATGCATCTGCCTGGAGATCTACTTTCCATTAGGGCTAGCCACAAGTGGCAGGAAGAGAGGAGGCAGCACTAATCAGAGGAACTAGCTAAGGCTCAAGAGAGGTGGGCACCAGCCTAGAAATAGCAGAACCCACATCATCGCCAGACAGGAGGCGGTGTCACAATTCTTGTAGTCATATGAATTTCTCATGAGTCATTTGTCCCAAAAGAATTGCGGAAGCAAAGAGACTTGACCAGCTTTGAAGATAAGATGCAGACCAAGAAGTCCCATCACGAGACTAGGGCAACATTCTCAGTGAGTGGTCCTGGATGGCACAACCAGAAAGATTCCCTCCCCTCCTCCATCATCTTCCCTGTAGCTCCTACAACCCCTTCCCTTGAAGACCTGAGCCCCACTGCATTCCAGGCCCCTTTTATCATCCTGTTCTAGGGGCTTGCTCTGCTCTGAGACACTATATTTCTTCAGATCATCAGAAAGCAAAATGCTAAGGCCACTGAGAGTTCAAAGATTAATTACTATTTAATGGGCAGATTTCTTTTCTCTGGATAAATCTCCAGTCAAGAACTCAGAGGACTGGGACTAAGAACAGACAACCAAACTCCCTAAACTAATGAGGACATGCGATACCCTGTACATTCACAGGCATCTTACACAGGGGACTGTATTGGTTTTCCCCAAAAGGCCAGTCTTAATGATCTTGGATCACAAGACTTGGGATAGCAATGAAAAGGGGGGAAACCACATTCCACAATTTCAAAACCATTAAACTACATTGGTGTTTGACTTTGGGAAAGTCCTAGTGGGTTTTAGAATAATCTCCAGCTTATAGACATCTTCACTGTAACCAGACCCTCTCCACAACCTCAGTGATGGCTGGAAAACACTCGCATGCCAAGACGGGTGAACAAAGCTTGTCTTATGCTCTCCTTGTGTACCCTGGACATGGAAATAAACAGGTGTGTGTCCTTAGGTTCCTTAGAAATACTAAGTTTGTTTGGGTGGGGAGATATCCCAGCACGCTACTTTAAAGGACCTGTCTATGACCAAGACATGCCCTGCTAGAATGAAACTACAATAAGCATTTTTTTTTTTTTTTTTTTTTTTGAGAAGGAGTCTTGCTCTGTTGCCAGGCTGGAGCGCAGTGGCGCAATCTCAGCTCGCTGCAACCTCAGCTTCTGGGGTTCAAGTGCTTCTCCTGCCTCAGCCTCCCAAGTAGCTGGGATTACAAGCACATGCCACCACGCCTGGCTAATTTTTTTTTAATTTTATTTTAGTAGAGACGGGGTTTCACCATGTTGGACAAGATGGTCTTGATCTCCTGACCTCATGATCCATCCGCCTCGGCCTCCCAAAGTGCTGGGATTACAGGTGTGAGCCACCACGCCCAGCCACAATAAGCCTTTTAATATGGGCCTCTGGGATCTCTCTGAATCTTTTTTCTTAGGTTCATCTCACCCCTGAAATCCCAGCGTACTGCTGTAAAGGATGCATCTATGACCAAGTCTCTAAGCAGATTCCCAGACCGAGGCATACTCATGACCAGGTGCCCTTGCAGACTTGTGTCTAAGGCATGGGTATTATTCTTTTAAGCTTCAGCTAAGCCCTTCTGGAATTAAGACATATCTTGTATGTGTGAGTGGCAGGGCGGCCCATATGTAACCAGAAAAAGAATGACTATCCTTGTCAGTTTGAAATATAACCAGACACTTCTCATCTTTACCCTGATTCCCAGCTGGGACTCCACAGAGCACACATACGCAGAAGAGAGAAGCCAACTGTGTTGAGATGCGTTAATATTTTAGAAGAAAAGCTAATTTGCTTGCTTATTTGTTTCTACCAGAGGGAGAACTCAGATAAGTGAAAGTGGAGTATCCTATGGAGGAAGATGAATGATGCTTTCCTCCTCAGTCCTCAAGTATCAAAATGACGGGGGAAACTAGACAAGAGTCCCTAAAAGCAGTAAAGAACCAAAACTTGATGAGGTAACCCTACCCAATAGTTAGAAGACCATAGCGAGGGACATCCCAGTGCTTGGAGTATATTTCTGTGATGGTAACAATGTAATAAAAAAGAAAATCCTTGTCAAATGACAAGAGTAATGGCTTCTCTCTACCCCTATGACACATGTTGTGAAACTAAGAGACATTGCCTTGACATGCATTGAGACCCTGGGATAAATATGCTCTAAAACTCCAAGGAAAGTATAGCATCACAGGTAGAAAATCTTCTCCTTTATCACAAAAGGAAAACTGGAGAGGGTTATTGGCACCCCAAAGTAATTCTTTACTTTGTTGTAGCAGGTCTCTCTTCCGCATCTAAATGGTGATTTGCTTGAAACATAACCTTATCAGGAGGTTACCATATTGTGCGTAAAACAACAGGTTACCTATTTGTTTTCTGGGAAATATATGAAAGTATACCACAAATAAATGCAACATTACACAGTGATATTTAGGTTAAATATAACCATCATATCTCAGATGTGGTCCAGAGACATCCTGTTTCTTGCTAATAGCATCCTAAGACTGGATGAGGTCAGTCTGTGGATTCCATTCACAAAGACAGACAGGAAATTTAGGATTATCTTCAAACTCAACTCTTCGCTCAAACCCCTGTTGAAAAACCTTTGTTCAGTCTCAGCACTCTGCATGCATTCTCCCCACCTCTATTATCTATACATAGACACCATGCATGGTCCCTCCTTCCAACGTGCGCGAGCCCCAGGAACACTGACTCACTGAAGTTAAGCCTCCACCTCAGCCGAGGATGGAAGCCACACAGGAAGACTTACTCTCATGCCCCCAAAATTTTCCATGCCCATCCCCATTTCCAGTGACAACACTCAAAAAACAAAGCAGCAGAAGTTGCTGTGCCTTCATGCGCAATCAGCAAAGACATGGACAACCACCCCAACACATCTACTGCTCCTGATCCAGCCATGCAAATCAGCCCACACATGGGACATTCGGGTCACCCAGTGAGTCCTTTTCTTACTTCCACTTCCTGCCAACTGATATCTGTGGAAAGATGCTGAGGCTAACTGATAAAGGCAGAATTTCAGACATAATTCAACCTGGATTTAAATCCTGGCTCAACTATTTTCTATTTCTGAGCTTAAACATCAGTGTTCTCATCCTCAAAGTGGAACTATAATAATGTCTTCATGAGAACAGAATAAATTAAACAAATTAATTTACTCAAAGCCCCTATCAAGGTGCCTGGCTAGAGCAGGTGTTCAGCAGCTGTAAGCTGCCCTTCCATTACCCCACAGAAAGGCAGATGGGAGAAGGAAGGGCCTTAAGATGCTCTGAATGGCCAGCACAAGTCAGAGATTAAGGGACTTTCTACAAAGATGCTCCCCAAATAGATGAATCCACAGCCATGTTCACTTTCTGATGCCATCTCAGTGGTGTCAGAGGGAGATGAAACCTGTGCTGACCATCAAGGAGACAAGGTATCCTTCCAGTGCCACAGCCACCTGGTTTTCTCTCTTTGCTTTCTGTCATTATGAAGTTTGTGAGTATTTCTTTATTTGGACTCAGAATTTTCAGATATGATTTCATCCATGCAGTAAGTTTTAGCTGAGTCATGAAAGCCCTCCTTGGAGAAACTAAATAAACTAAAATATTTCAAATTCTTTAAGCAATGTGATTGCTTTGACGTCCCTACCTAAACTACACACACACACAACACTAACTACCACCACCAACACCACCAGTATTACTACCACCAAGTACTTCTTTTTCTCCTCTCTGCTTTCCTTCTCTCTTAAGAACCTATCACTCTTAATTTACTATATACTTTACTTTATCTTTATTTTTTTATCTCCCTCAGTAAGGGCAGCGATTTTTGTCTGTTTTACTCATAGTTGTATCACTGGCACCAACAATAACTCAGGATACATGGATAAAATGACTGTATGCCCCAATTTACCAAGAAAGGTCTAAATTTATGCCTGTAGCTCCTATTTAATTATTAATAACTTCCCTTTTCATTCTCAGAAGGGTCCAACTTTAGACAATCAAACATACACAGTTGATTAATATTAAATATTTGTTGAAATTAATTAATAAATTTGACCAATTTGATATTTTAATGCAACCTGTCAGTTCCTAAAACCAAGAGTTTGAACCTGATGCGACTGAAATACATACAATATTTTAAAAGCATGAGAAGAGATTGATTAATCTTCTATAATGGTTTTGCTTGCAAAATTCTCATAAGGCTGCCAAGCATGTTTGTTCTGAAATACCCTAGCTATACACACTTGTTAGTACTGAAAATCTTAAACTTTCATGCTGTTATTAGGAGCAGTGTCAAGAAGAGAAACCTATGAAACTGATCCTGAGAGAACCTGGGAGGCTATGCTTAATTTACCTCCCTAACCAAATTATGAGAGAAATGAATGAAACTGTAAAAGCCTTCCTTCCCATGCACTTGCCCATAAGACTGCAGTGTCAGGATAATACTGTATATTAGAAACCAGAAGCTTCTCACTTCAAAACTGACTTAACTACCGCACGCCCTGTCAGTGTTAGGAAGCAGCCTCTGGCCTGTGGAAAGCCTCTCAAGATGGCAAGCAGAACTTGTGTCTTCTTAGTCTGGGATGGATCTTTAAGGCTGAGTAGGTGAATTCTGTGGTTCTGTTTTCCCAAGTGGACCATTTCCCAAATAGAAGAAAAAAGCCCCCAAGCAAAAAGTGGAAGGAAGCCATCCAATGCAGTCTGATGATCAAGGAAAGACAGATGGAACTTCGACTGACTCTGCAGTATGTCCATCTCCCTGCCAGAAATTACCGTAGAAATTAAAATGGGGAGGGCAAAAGCCTCCCTGCAAGCACTGGGGGATCTGACTCCGTCACAGAGGATCTGTAGTGACCATCCTGAGCATCAAGTCTGTTAGACCACGCTTCATCTGAGGTCAATGGGGAGACCTCCCGTTCTTAGACCCTCTACTCTGTGTAATTAGGGCATTCTTATTTCCTTACAGGGAGTCTCCTATGGAGTGTAAGCACCCAAAGTGTACTCAAAACTCAAGGTCACACCTCCTGAAATGCAAGAAAGCAGCCAAACCATCATCCATGCAGAGCCTTCAGCCTCCACCACACGCACAGGTCTGGACAGAAGCCCTGGCAGCCATGTGAACTCCAGCGGCTTTCCCGGCTGTGCACCTAATTTTAGCAGATTATGGCCCGCCACCCTCCACCATGCTGTCTCCCCATGAGACATCCCAAGCACATCAATGGCTTTGGCAGGAAACTTCCATGGAAGTTAAATGATGCCCCACGGTGGGAGGCAAGGAAAAAGAGGTTGGAAGCAGGCCCCAGCCCATGGAAGTGCCTCTCCAAAGCCTGCAAGCTATCTGTCTGTGTGTGGACTGCCCTGCCCAGCCCCCTGGCCCCAGAAATCAAATCCAGACTCACTGTGGAAGCTGCCGTTGCTGCTAGCCTCTGCCGCTGCCACACCACGCTGAACGGGCCCTTCTGGCATGGCCCTTCCTGACAGTGAATGAGGGGAGAGAGTGGGGAGGGGGAGAGAGAAGAAAAGGGATGAAGGGAGAGGAAGGAAGCATGGAAGGATGAAAGGAGGAGCATGAGGAAAGCAGGGGGATCTTTAACTGAATGGTGTGTCTCTCCTGGGCACAGCCTCAAACATTTGTCCTGCATCATTAGGGAGGACAGCGGAAGACCGCAGCAACCCACCTTCAAGGCCCTTACTCTGGAGTCCGCCCAGAAACACAATGCACTCGGGGCTCCACCAGCACATCATGACACCACTCCCAGCACATGACACCCAGCTGTCTTCCTCTGTGGGACATGAAGACGCAATGGGCTTCCCTCCACGAGCTTGGTTCTACTCCCAGCAGGAGCCTCCCAGCCTACCTACTGCTTGGAGAGGAAGTGGGTTCTATCTAGAATTTTCAGCCCCTTAGGTCAAAGAAACAGCACTTTCTCCAAAGCTTCTGAGAGAATTATTGCTCTTAGTGTGTCCCGCAGAAAATCCCTGAATTCACCACTGCTTTTAGGGCTACCCAGATTCCCTCTCCTTTCCTTCCTGATCTAGAAAGGTTAGCTCACTGAATGTCACCACCATGGAGCCTCAGCCTTCCTCCTCCTTGCTGTCCATGGAGTTAGCATTTGTGTTCTCCATCACCACTCAGGAAAAAAGCTCCTAAGCAAGGCCTTTCCCTTGAAAGGGCTCTTGAGAAGTGAGAGGAGGGGGGTGTGTGAGGAGGGACTCACAGTGACTTAGCAATGGCATTTCTCAAGTGCTTCCAAGTCAAGGGCTGTGTGCAAGAGACAAGAGACACAGTCCCTGCTCTCAATCGAGTCAGAGGCAGAGAAGCAGCACTGGAATGACCTGGAGGAGAGGCAGATTCATGAAGTAACATGTCCCTGTGCACAAACTCATAGGGTGAGGCTGAAAAGACCATCCAGTGAAGACGATGAAATGGGGATTGCTGAGTGCTGATGGCAGGGAGGGATGAACAGAGAGAAAGAATGAAGAGGGAGATGAAAGAAAGGACAGATGGGCAGTTGGGAAGAGGAGGTGTGATGGACTGAACTGTGTGCTCCCCAACACATGCTCATTATGGGGAAGTCCTAACCCCAAGTTCTTCAGAATATGACTGTATTTGGAGAGAGAGCCTTAAAAGAGGTAACTAAGGTTCAATGGGGTCTGTAGGGTGGGCCCTAATCCAATAGGACTGGGGTCCTTATAAGAAGAGATTAGGACACAAACCACACAGACGGATGACCACGTGAGGACACAGTGAGCAGGCAGCCATGTGCAAGACAAAGAGCGAGGCCTCCGAATGAATGAACCCTGTTGGCACCTTGGTCTTGAACTTCCAGCCTCCAGAGCAGTGAGAAAATCAGATTCTGTTGTTGAAGCCCCCAGTCTGTGGAGCACTGCTATGGCAGCCCGAACAAATGAACACAGAGGGCCTCATGCAAAGGTGGAAATAAGCAACTGGCACTGGGCCACCAGGGACAGACTGGCTGGGATGGAGCCAAGGGGGCTTCTTGTGGAAGGTCAGGAAGGAGACTGGCAGGGGCTTGAGGACCCAGTAGGCCAGGGCAAGAAATTTATATTTTGGTGAAAGGAAGATTTACTCACACAAGGCTCCGAAAAAACAGGAGGGATGAGGAAGTTCGAGGAGCCCTGGGGGAAGAGCTCCAAGCCTGAAGGTGTGTGCGCGGATTCAGGTTTTGGACTGACCAGGCATGGACCTGGGCAGCTCCTGCCAACGTGCAAAGAAAAAGTGGCACTGAGGTGCTATAAGGAAAGACATAGCAGGCTGGTGATAAAGAGACAGGTTCAGAAATGGCTCCCCTTTGGGAAGCTCCCAAGAGAGTTTTCATGGATGCTAACAGTTGCTGAGGTGCTAGCACTCAGAGAAGCAGGAGGAGGCCATGGTGAGTTTTATTTAAAACATGCCGTGTTTCAATCTCCAGTGAACTCTCCAGGGGAGGCTTACAGATTAAGCAATCAAAGAGAGAAGAAGTGGAGGCTGCAAATGTAAATTTCAAACAGATTCTGTGTAAAAGTAAAAAGGGGTTATAACCATGTGAGTGCATGAGGTTTGCAAAGCAGATGTCTAAAATAGCAGCACCCAAACTTAAAATGCGAGGAAGGAGAGAAACCAATGGAACAGGGAAAGAATGACCAGGAATGGTTATAACTTGTGGAACAAAGCATTACTGAGGCATTCAACAAGAATACTATGCAGCATTGGCAGTTGCAGGGGGTGCGGGGGAAAGGGTAAATTATTAATAATGTCATTCAACAATAGTTCAGGAAGGGTTAGACTTGAAGTAAGAAATTTAAATTTGGTCGTGAGAGATAATTAGTGACCCCAAAACTGCAGATTCAATTCAGTGGTAAGATCAGAAGCCCAAAAAATTAAGACATAAGATGAAAAGTACTTATATCAATATTCAGGCAAAGTTAGAAGGGATAGAAAGGTCAAATGAAGATTTTTCTTTAATGTAGGATGGATTGTGGATTTTTAGAGTTGAAAGGAGGGAGAAATGCCTCAAGAAAGCCTTCAGAGCAAGATAAACACAGTCACAGGGAGAGACAAGAGACAGGGCAGGTGACAGGTATTGAGATATGAGCGAAGTGGGAAAGGATTCAGGCTGTGAATGTGTAGATATGCAGAGGGTGAATTTGGCTTAATATTTGATAGCACCATGAAAATATATACTTGACACAGTTCCTTGCATGTACATAATTATGAGTTCTTAAACTACTCTACCACTTTGCACTTATCTAAGCAATCTCTGTTGTAGAGTTGGCTTTTAGGATCTCAGAATTAGAGAAAAGCAAAACTTTGAGATCATCTTCTGAAACCTCATGTCCAGCACAGGCATCTGTATAATGTGGTTCTATGGATTTTCTAGAAACCCACTGGGGATGGAGAACCCACTATCTTGTAGGATGGTCTGTTCCATTTTCACACAATAAGGGTAACTTCCTGCAGCACTGTGCTTCACCACCCTCAGGTGTCAACTATCTCTAGCGTTTTCCAATCTTGCCACCCCTGTGGGTGAGGAACACATTGCAGAGCCCACTCATTGCACCAAAATAATGGAGGACAACCCTTCTATACATCTCTGTACTGAAATCTGGCTTTGTGATCTCTGATTGTTCCAAATTAGGGTCCTTGAGCATCATCCCAGATCAGTCATTCGCTGAGAAGAACACCTGTCTCCTGGTTTATGTCATTTAATGAACATTTATGAAATGTCTACCATATATCATGTATAGTCCTAGGTACAAGGGTTATATAATCAGTGAAATAAGGCATGAATACTGCCCTTAAAGAACTTCTAAGCTACTGTGAATGATTATGTGTCAATCAAAGTTCTTGAGAATACATTTTCACAATAAACATTAAAACAATTACTTCTTGCAACACATTTCAAGGCAATAGGACAATACTCCTCAACTCTGAGCACCACCTCCCTTGCTTCTAATATTCCTTCCTCGCCCTTCAGTTTCACCGAATCTGTGTTACATTTTCAGACTACAATCACCTCAAATCACGTTGCTGCTGGTTGCTTTAAGATTATATTGGAGAGCCGAAAATCTCTAAATTAAATCATCTTTGCTTGCTGCGTTGACTAGGCTTGGGTCATCCTGTTTTCCTCCTTTGCCTTGAATGGCCTTGCCACAAAGCCTTATTAGAAAAATAGATCATGGAACTCAATTATTACAAGCTCACACTTCTACTTAACCTCATGGAGACTGTGCTGTACTGGTGTGCTCTTTAAACATTCTATTCACAAGTAAACTCTCATCCCTTGAAAAACCTAACTTAACCAGAACACCAAACCCAATTCCACCCCTCATTTATTGTACAGTCTGGGGAATGATCACTAATCTCTCTGAGCTTTAATTTACTTGTCTGTAAATAGGGAGAATCATACCAGCCCATTGACCTGATAGCACTTTGATGGTGGTTAGAGAGGAGCACTGAATTCACAGGAAGGGAGAAGAATGTCCTTGTCTTCACTCTACCACTAACTAGGTGTGTGATCTTGAGGGACATCTGCTCTCTCTCTCTCTGGCTGGCATTCAATGTATTCACCTGTCAAATAAGTGGGTTTGAAAGATGACCTCCAACTTCATTTCTAGTCAGGATTTCACAAGATTGCCAGTGTAGATGCTTACCCAAATTTCATCCAGATGTTTATCAAGGTCTCTCATAGAATACTTACAAAACAGTTGGGTGGAGTAATAAAAATGCATAGACCATATCCAAAGAATGTTGATAATTGAATCAATGTCTGCTTGGGAGCAGAACTCTAGCGGCAAACCCTGATCTTGGGCTGTTCAACTTTTCAAAAAGTAAAAATATATATATATATATATATATATATGCTTCAAGATCCTGCTGCTACATTGATAAAAGTTGGCTCAGAGATGATGGCATAGAGCTGACAGGGAAAGCTGTATCTAGACTACCAAACACCTTGGCAGTGTATAAAGGGGAATCAAATCTACCCAGAAACAAGGCACTTTTGCTATATACAAGTTGTAAGAAAAGAAGAAAAAATCCAACTATTTAGTTGAAATGTGAGGGAAAGGCCAGTAGAAGATAATTCAGAATTTGGGGATGCTAGTCTCATTTATGTGATGGGGAAATTAGCCCCAGTAAAGCAGATCCGCCTGGCAAACCCCTTTCTCTGAATATGATCCTTCAACACAGGTGCACTCAATAAACTCAATATCTATGTCACATTAGAATCCCTCCACTTGTGTGAATCCGAGGTTAGAGCATGCCTAACAGGGTCCAGCAGAATCCCTGAATTGAGAGCACTGCTCAGGATGACATGTGTCAGAACAGGACACAAGTGCCACCAATCCTCTTTTCTACTTTCATGGCAGATGTCACCAGCTGATCACCACTTTTTCACTGATCCTAGATGCAACCACCAAATTCTTCTCATCACTCCACTCTGGGCAATCACCAGTCAATCAGAACAGGCACTTGAAATCTATTAATATGTACCCTCCCTGGGGCATATAATACTAGGTATCAAGGCAATAAGATTTGCAAGCAACAAAAGGACTCATTTTTAGGTGTGAAAGCAATTCAGTGACATGCAAAGCATTAGGGGCTGTAATAAAGTGGCTCCCAAACATTTGAAAATGAAGAAAATACAATCGGCCTCTTTACGATCAGCAGAAAATGAATGAAAACATGGATGTATATCCAAGGTTGTCTGAAAAATCTTGAGTGGCTCTTAGGCTATCATGGCTGCATTGTGCCCTGATTGATACAGATGAAGAAATAATGTATCTCTCAGATGGGGCACTGGCTGATCCTGGAGGCCTGGGAAAGAATGAGCCTTGGAACTGGATGGTGGAGATGTTCATCCCTTCCTGGCTCTGGACAAGGCAGAGAGGAGGATTTAGGCAAAAGACATGGAGTATTTCTGAACCTGCTGAGAAGCCAGGAACCCTGTTGTTAGGCTTTCTTAGCTGGATGTCATTGATTATTTGACTCTTCTAACATCCTTGCCCTGATTTCTTCCTCTTTAAGCAACTTTCACATTATGATCCGGCTTCCCACATGGACTAGCTCACTGAGAACAAATGCTTTGATCCTATGGCCTTTGAATAATGTGATTCTCTGTGTGCAATAATAAATTTCCTTTTGGTGCTAACTCCATTCTTATGGGTATTTTAATTATTGTGAGACCTCCTCCAGTCCTCTGCACTGATAAGCAGATGTCAGATGTCAGGGCCATTGGCAGGGAATCAGATCCAGCTGGCTTTGCCTTGGTGATACCAGTGCATCTTTCAAATACACATACTCAGAGTCCCCACATACTGACCACTGGTGCCCAGTGAGTGGGAACCAATGAGGATTCATGTAAGAAGATTTAGGCAAGTGGGGACATTATTCTTTTCCCATTACAAACATCTAATATAGTATTATGTATTTTTTAATTAAGTAACTTTTATTAAGCATTTTTAATGTAGAAATCACTGTGCTAAAAGTGGGTGAGCTCCTTTGCCTTCAAGGGAACTTATGCTTTATTGAGGTATGGAACAAACATGTACCCAAGTGTCTCAGGATGTGAAAAAATAAATACAAAGATCAGGAAGTTGGGGATTGACCCACTGGGTAAGGAAATGACCAACTACAAGAACAAACTGGGCTGCAAATCAAAGTTCCAAGCTGGCTGGAGAGGCTGGAAAGCATGACTCAATGGAGGAAGGCAACCAAGATTGTCGTGATGATTGGCAGAGTTGGAGAGCTGGAGTACAGACCACCACCTACCAGCCAACTTTGGAACATTGATGGATTCAATTTATTTTTCCAGGGTGTACATGGTTATTTACTAAGCACAGACTATAATGGTGATAACAGCGGTGGCTATGGTGTTGGTGATGGTGTTGGTGGTGTTGGTAATGATGTCGGTGATGGTGGCGTTGGTGATGGTGATGATGGTGATGGTGGTGGTGGTGATGGTGTCGGTGATGATGCTGGTGATGGGGGTGGTGATGGTGGTGGTGGTGGTGGTGACAAAACCACCAGCACTCAAACCAACAGTTTACAAAGAACTTGCACATCCATTATGCATATGCATATACACTTGCATATTTCATGCTATGCATAATAATGAGCAGTAACCATCATATAGCCAATGAAAGGAGAAAGGAGGTAGAGCTGGACTTAAGCCAGTCTTTTCTCTATCCCCAAGGCTCCAGGACAGGTGCATCACCCTAAGCTCTCCCTCTGGGATGATGAGGGACAGCACACACTAAGGACATCTGGAGAAGGAGGCTTTAATTCTGAAGACCTTTGTCTACTGCAGAATTCATGGTCCACAGTTACAAAAATTAGCTCCTGGTTGTAGCTACTAACTCCACAATAGAAAAGCTCTTCCTGCAGATGCCTAAAAGTGTTTTCTCTTTCCTCCTGGGCTTCCAACAGATCAACTCAAATGTCTAAACCAGTCCTGGAGGAGTGGGTGGCTTTTTTTATTTTAAATTTCCCTAAATTCTCTTGAGTAGGTTCTTCTTCTCTCTAAATTTAGTATCCAGCAATAAAGATCCATCATAGGGAAAACCTTGGCTTGTAACTTAAAATGGTTTAAAATTTCTGATATATAATTTCTACCTTATTCTTTTACATAGAATAATAGCCATCTATTGGGTGCCTAATGGGTACTGGCAATTTGAATACTTATCTTATTTAATGTGCACAAAAGAAGAAATTGTTTTTTTTTTCAGATGAGGAATCTAAGTCTTAGTGAATTTAAGTAAATTTCCTAAGGCCAAATAGCTCTCAGCAGAAGCTCAGTGATTCAATTGAATATCTGCCTGACTGCAATGTCAGTGGATGCTCGGCCCACCTGCTCTTGGGCTATCAACTTTCCTACCTCCAACTTTGCTCTTTGGGATTAGCAAAGCCTAGAAAAAAACAACCAAGAGTAAAAACTGTGTTTGAAGTTCTGAATTTCAGATGCTTTGTATTGACCCAGTCTTCTGATTCCTCCTCCTCCTCCTTCCGTTTAGACACAGACAGATCACAAAATCTTGGGCTATGAGGATTATGAGAGAAATACAATTCCCTACCAGGAGGAAGTCAAGGGAACACAACATTCTCTTCACATGCAAATATCTTAATTACAGCTAGTAAAGAAGATATCTGTATGGAAATTTATGTATCTTTCTATGTTATATATTCAGTTTGTCTCAGAAAAAAAAAAAAAAGAAAGGCCTTTTGCACTTGAGGAAGGAAAAGGAGATGCTGTTACAACACATCCATAAGGGTCCTCCACAGGAGTAGAGAGACGTGAATGACTCAACACCAGACTCAACGGTCTCCTTCAGCCTTTTCCTCTCCTTTCCCAAGGACAGAATCCAATACAAGCATGCTTCAACATCTCAGAATTTTCTTATGGGGCATCTTCCCCGTCTTTTTTCCCCAGTATCAGTCCTCATGCCTGCACAACCTTCAATGAGAGAAGAAAACAACTGGATTTCTAAACTGCAGAGAGAAGAGACTAAGTTTAGGAGATAACTAGAAACCACCCTCAGAAATAGGTTATTACTTTTTGGCAGGATTACGGGGCTAAAGATTTTTATTCCACTGGTTTCCCACCAGTCAAGATACAAACAATGCATAAAATATAACCAATTACCTATGAAAAGCACAAGGCTTTTTTTTTTTTTTTTTTTTTTTTTTTTTTAGACAGAGTCTCGCTCTATCACTCAGGGTGGAGTGCAGTGGTGTGATGTCGGCTCACTGCAACCTCTGCCTTCCAAGTGATTCTCCTGCCTCAGCCTCCCCAAGCGTGTGGGACTACAGGTGTGCACCACCATGCCCAGCTAATTTTTTATATTTTCAGTAGAGACAAGGTTTCGCCATGTTGGCCAAGCTGGTCTTGAGCTCCTAACCTCAAGTGATCCCCCCGCCTGGGCCACCCAAAGTGCTGGGATTACAGATACAAACCACCGCACCTGGCCGCAAGGCCATTTTGGTCACATTGAGGTTCTTCTTAGTTTTTCTGAGTCTTATAATGTCTGTTTTATAATATAAACCACATTTATCTCCACTAAGGACATAGGATGAAACATACTTACCTTGTAGCAGGTAGGATTCTCGCTAGACACAACTGAGAACTTCCCACTTCTAAAGAATGTTAATAATTAGAAAGAAAAAGACAAATCTCTCACTGAAAATAGCTTCCCTCTCCCACAGCTGAAAGGAATAAGGAAGGAAACCTGTGGAATCCCAGAAGATGCACTGGAATACAGCGAGCAAACCATCTGTCTGGGATGATTTTGATGCTATTCTGCCTGGTCCCTCAAGGGTGAAATAGATGACATTTAAGGCTCCTTCCAGCTATATATTTCTTTAAAATTGAATGATTTGGCATTTGCTCCGTTGTTTCTAACACTTTAAGGATGCAGAATGGACTTGGTGGCCTAAAAGATGCAATTTAAAAATCCATCCTGGTTTATTTAGGTATTTGTCACCTCCAAATCTCATGTGGAAATCTGATCCCCAGTGTTGGAGGTGGGGCCTGGTGAGAGGCGTTTGAATCACGGGGGTGGATCCCTGAGGGAATGGCCTGGTGCCATTCTCCAGGTAGTGAGTTATTAATCTTAGTTCCCATGAGATCTAGTCATTAAAGAGTCTGGCACCACTCCTTCCTCTCTCTCTTGCTCCCTCCCTCACCATGTGACACTCCTGCTCCTCCTTTGCCATGATTGGAAGCTTCCTGAGGTCCTTACCAGAAGCAGATGCTGGCACCATGCTTCTTGCACAGTCTTCAGATATATGATCCAATTAAATCTCTTTTCTTTATAAATTACATAGCCTCAAGTGTTTTTTATAGCACCTCAAAATGGATGAAGACACATCCTGACCCTCCATTTCACTGTTTTTTGTGTTTTGTTTATTTGTTTGTTTGTTTTCATAGTTGCCCCTTACTAACTGCAAGTGGCTTTGAGCCTGTGGGACCAGCCAGTCTCCAGTTCGTAGTCCTGAGCCCATGGATTCTAATGGCTTCTCTTCCATACTCTATGGCTACCACTGTGGCACAGGATCTCACTGCCTCTTTCCTGGGCCAGTGCGATGGCCTGCCTTTATGGTCTTAGTTTCCAGCAATCTATCCCACATGCCACTGCCTTATGAATTGTCCTTACACATGACCTGATTCACACTTCAACAGATGACAAATCCTCTGTGACTGTCCATTGACTACCTAAGCCAAAATAGTTGGCCTTTCAAAAGCTGCCATGGTGGTCTTTCCTTTACCAACATTTCTTTCCATGCATCTTCCATAGATCCTTAGTTTCAGCCAGTTGAATCACACACCGTTCTAGATCATTCTTCTGGTTTCCTTACCTCCAAGCTTCCTCCATGACTTTGCTCATGCTAACCTCTCTGATGGAGATATCTTCCTAAAATTTAATCCAGACTGCCAAGCAACCCCTCAAGACCCATGCCATTCCTCTACTTAGATAAGCTTTAGACATTTTTAACTGGCTTTTATACAATTTGCCTCCCTTTGGCTTATGGTAGAGCAACACATTTTTATCTGTTCTTATATTCCCTATGAGATTTTTATTTCCTTGTGTTCTATTCATCTTAGCACACGGACAAGGAATTGAATTGAATCCCATCCCTCACACATGGATCTTGCTAATGGCTAGGTAATGTGGTATGAGGGTAGGAAATAAACCAACAAGGACAGGGTTAGCAAATGTGCAAATGTGTTTGGAAACTAAGCATCTAATTTAACCTCATGAGAGGGAAGTGTTAACTAGAGTTGAGGTTAAGAACACTGATCTAAAGACAATGTCATCAAAGAAACCGAGTGACTGAACTGGGACTCAGTTCTTTCAGTCCCAATCCAGGAAAAAAAGCAGTAAAGCCATGGATGTATCTAAAAAGGAAACTTGAGTACATCCCACAAACTCTCAACCTAGTTTCCATGCAGTGGCAGACAATAATGCTATTGGTGTGGCCAGTACTTGTGAAAAGATGAAAAGCCTCACAACAGTGTAGAAGAAAGATGAGAAATGTCCACTTTACAAATGAGAAACTCAGGTCCTGGGCAAGAAAGGGATCTGTTCCATGTCAGGAGTCATGGCAGAGAGACTGAATCTAGGCTTCTTGGCTTCTACTCCTGCATTCTAGTTCCCACATTTGTCACTGGCTGCCAAGAGCCCAAAAACAAAAACGGGAGGGCACTTCCCAGGACTAATATCCTCAGGCCGCTGCGGGGAGAATTCACAAAATAACTTCATCACTTCATTGTTAGAGCCCGGTTCTTTGCACCTCAACCTCCTGATCATCATGCCTTCTCCAGGTCATCTTCTCTCCAGATTGCCAGAGTGTCCCAGGGTGGAAAATACCAGATTCTTTTCTGTATTCAGTTCTATACTTTTCAGAATGCCTGAGTTGCAGGTAGATGTCCCCAGCATTACCACCATATTGAAATAAAGTATAAAATGGTCTAGAAAGGGTGGAGGTATGGGAGTGCAAAGATGATAGCAATAATTAGATAATCCTCATCGTTGGAAAAATACAAAGAAATTCTGTTCAGGTACTTCTTCTACCGACCAGGGTGAATCTTGGACAATTATCCTCAATATCTCAAAGAGGAAGAAGAGGGTGGAGCAGAAATTAAACTTCAGTCACTAAACTAGATCCAGGTAATGTAGAAGAGTCTGCTTCAAAACTGGAGTTTGTTTTTTTATTTTATCAGGAAGGAAAAAAGGGGGCTGAGATGTGGAAGAGCTATGGTCTAGGGTCAAATGAACAGCACAGACTGGTTAAGACAACTTTGAAGTTATTATTATACCTTTGGCCATGTCCCCCTCCTATCCTAAAAAAATCAAGTCTTCTTCTCACTTATTATTACACACAGAACTTAGTTCAACAGAAGGCAAAACCCCAAAGAGATCATATGGCTGGAATCCAAACTCCAGATTTTAGAGATGAAAGTGAAATCTCTGATTTGGAACCTGGATATAGAACTGGCACCGAGACCAAGATGTCCTAAATCTCAGCCCTGTCCCTCAACAGACTTTTGTATTCCAAAGTGACTGATATTTTGTAGATAATTGGTGTGCAGATCCACTGGCTTCAATCAAGGAAATAAGGTTGTAATACTTATAATTAGCATAAATGTATCCCACACACCTCCTCCTGTGTTCATTCCCTCAGCAGCTTTGTACAACTTAATAGGTCTTAGCATTTAAGTTGTTTTTCAAAATTCACCTGAGATGTGCATATCACGACATCCAGTCCTACAGCAGATGCTCAGGTAACTAAATCTCTGAGCCCCACTTGGAAGTCTCTCCAGTCTGTGGCCACGTCTCCTGATTAGCACAAGGCACCCTCTCCCAAAGCTGAAGAAGAGAACAAACGCATGGTTTAGGGCTGGGAATTTAAGAAGATCCCATACCTTCCTCTAGACTCCTAAACTCCAGCAGAGAACAGTAACTCCAGCCCTGTCCACTTGCTATATGAAGATGGCTGCCCCAGACTGCACAGCTCCAAAAGATTCTTGTAAGAATCTGGAGTTATAATTTGCTCACAAAATAGGGTTTCTCAGCACCTCTGGGACTGGTATTGCAGGAGGGCGTCTTATAGCCCACCTATCTCTGTTGCAGAAAACTGAACTGTGGAATCCTGGAGGCTCCTAAGGGTGCATCGAGGGCATAGGGTATCAAAGGAGAGACTGTGGGCAATGGGGGATCCATCCCCTCACCCCTGCTTTGACCACGGTAGTTCCACTGCCCTTAAGTAAGACTGGTTTGGTATCGCAGAGTGAATCCTGAGACAATAAAATGTGCATTAGTGGAAAAGCTGGTAAAATCCAAACAAAGTCTGTAGTTTAGTTAATAACTTGTGTCACTGTTAATTTCTTATTTTTTGCCAAGGTACCCTGGTTCCATACGATGTCAACAGGAGGGAAAACTGAGTGAAGGATATATGGGAATTCTCTACACTATTTTTGCAACTTTTCTGTACATCTAAAATTACTGTCAAATAAAATTTTATTATAAAAATTTGGGAAAACCACTTCCTCAGGAATGGAATACAACGCTCCTCCATTGTTCTCCTCTACATAAATAGGACGATGGTTAAAGAATGATTACGATATTTCAAAAATAGCAAAGCAAGAATCAAACACAATAAACAGAGTCTGGTCACTGGACAGCCAGTACAAGACCCTCATCTCCTGACAGCCAGCATCACTTCTTCATTGGTGCCTGGGTCTATTTAGGAGTACCTAATGGCTAAAACCAAAGGGACAAATCTGGATAAGCCCTCTCCAAACAGGGTCAGCATCCCTCAAGAACTAGTATGCCTAGCTGCTAATCCTTTATCACCAGTTAAGCTAGGGGTCAAGCCTCCCTACTCCTGGCCTCAGAGGAAGGAACTATATGATTCTGAGTGTAGCTGGCAACTGCTTGCCTATGTGGACATGAATAGACTTGTGATGGACCCCTTCCTCTTTGCACTGTTTCAGGCTTCCAACTACAGGGACACCTTATTGGAGTAACAGGTCTAATGCAGAGAGCTCTCCAGTCTTAATCTCACCTCTTGGAGAAAAAGCTTGTCTGATTTTGGGGACTGCACATGGGGCCACAACCCCTTCCCTTTTCTGATGAGTATCTTCTCCTTACAAAGAGGAGAAATGAGCAGCAAAACTTCTGGCTCTGCAGAGCAAAGTCTGCAATATTCCCAGGCTGCTATGACTGAGCTGGAATGCCTAATCTTGCTATAAAGATTAGGGGACTTGGTATTTAAAAAAAAAACTATTATTGCTGCACACTGAAATCACCATCAGCAAGAATTCTATCATTATTCAAGTGTACTTTATAATCTTCATCTGCCTGGCTTCTCAGCCTCAGTGGGCTCAGACACATCATCTGGGCAGGGAAGAGAGGTGCCACTTATTAAATGAGATTCCCAAAGTTCCAACAAAGAGCAGAAAGCATGGTGGAACCCTGTGATCCTAAAACTCAGTTGCCTCAAATTACCATCATTAGCTTTTGTTTTTACCTTTAAAATTACCTAAAACCAAGTTATCTCATAGACCACTGGCTCTCTTCAGTACACTGCCAACCACTTGACTTTCATCTGAGAGTTTCTCCCGACTTGAAGGCAAGAACTAACTGGTCAAAAAGACTTAGAGGAGCCTCAGGCTCTCAGCTCTGGTGACTGAGTAATCAGTCAATGTTCTTGTTGATCATAAAACTGGAAGGCACCTTAGAGAGCATCTGATAAAGCCTCAGCTTTGCTGCACCTCAGGTCCTCCCATTAAACTAATGAGGGGGCTGCCCTCCAGAGCTCTCATATTGGTACAGTCCCTGGATCTCTGTCTTGCTCTCTCAGGACTGACATGCTGGGAAATTCATTTCAGTAAAGTCAATGGGCCATAAATATCTTTAGGATCCTCTTAAAAGCCCTGAACCTTCAAAAAACAAAAAATGAAATACAACACCCCACTCAATATTACTCATATAATTTTAGGAAGTCTTAGAGTTTCTGAAGCCCATCCTTTGACCTGCTGGTGGAAAACAATACAGGCTTTTAGTCAAGGATGTAACCCTTCTTTAGACAATACTGGATGGCTTCAGTTAGAATTTCGACATACTCTGGATTCCTCCTTTACTACCATGGATTTGGAATAGAAGTTGCTCTAATTTGTATTTCTTCCCTGTTTTTCTTCTAGATGTGTTTTCTTATCTATTAACTTACATTCCCTTTGATTTGGAACATTGTTTCTTTCCCCCACCCAATTCATAGGATGTAGTTTCTTGAATTTACTCTTCTGCTTTCCTGGAGGATGAATCAAAGCACCAAGATGGCAGGTGGGACCAAGCTCTTCCATTGCTTACAAAAGCACGGGACATCAAGAGTTTGCAAGGAGAATAGAAAAGGGGGTCTTGCAAAATAACTCTCTCCACATTCAGAGAAGCAATACAAAGTAAGAATGGCTTGGCCTATCTTTCCTGATAAATCAATGGATATGGGATGATTTGCTGCTGGGATGGAATGTTGAAAAACAATGTAGTTTTTCTTCATCCTTAACTCTGGCAGAGATTGCCAGCTATGAAGTACAATTCATGTTTTTTCTCTTCTATGTGGGACACAGCTATGTTCCGTTTCTCAGCCACCTTTTTAAATAGGAAGGTCATATAACTGGGTTCTTGCCATGAGAGAAAGTGATTAGTCCCCACTTTCAGGCCAGGTCTATTAACAACATCCCACACACATTCCTTCATGCCAGTTTCTCCTTTTAGCTGGTTGGGACATAGATAGATGCCTAGCATGACCAAGGACCCCACACAAGGAAAAGGGTAGAGCTCCATGAGCCTGAACGATGGTGTAGCAGAGGACTACTCCTCCAGTGAATTCACCTACTCATACTGTTATGTGACCTAGAAATGAGCTTCTATTTGTGTTGGAACCATTATATATCTGAGTATCTATTTGATACAGCAGTTGGCCTACCTTAACTAATATATCTAGGTAAGCCTTGTCCATTTTGGAATTGGAGAAAGCATTCATATTTTAGCTCCAATAATTGCTAGGGTTTGAAAGTGTCCTCCAAAGATCCTCTGTCGAAAACTTAACCCCAATGCAACAGTGTTGAGAGGTGAGACCTTTAAGAGGTGATTAATCATGAGAGCTCTGCTCTCATGAATGGATTAATGTTGTTATCATGAGAGTGGGTTTGTTATCACAAGAGCGGGTTTACTATAAAAGCAAGTTTGGCCCATTCTTGGTCTTTTGCCATGTGATGTCTTCTGCCATGTTATGACACAGCAAGAAGGCCCTCACCAGATGAGGCCCCTCGATCTTGAACTGCCTAGCCTCCAGAACCATAAGAAATAAATCTCTTTCTTTAATAAATTACCCATTCTGTGGTATTCCATTATAGCAACACAGAACAGACTAAGACAATAATTAATATTTATTATTTATCATCCTAAGAGCTTTATATTTCTTAACTCTTAGTCCTTACAGAAAATGCGTGTGATAGGGGATGTTGGCTCTATTTTACAGTTGAAGACACAGAAAGGGCAAGTAACTTGCCGAAGGTCATACAGTCAGGAATTATAGGAGCAGAGATCAAACCAAGGCAGTGTGGGCCCAAGAGCTTACAACTTTTCATCTGCTATGGGGACACCAAGACATCCATAAAATCACATATTCTTCCAGTAAGGTTGGCTTGTTCTAAATGATTCCCACTTCCTAAGGATTACTGTTACTGTCTTTCTAGGAGTTTCTGGGAACCCTGACCCAGAATCTCCAGCTTAGAATCCAGTGCCTTACTACCTGCTGCCAGACCTTTTTATGACCCACACCTGTGTGTCATAAACACACAGGATTTTAGCATACTTACCCCATCATGTCTTAGACACTCTGTTCTGTCTTCTACCAGAACCTGAAGTGGGTCATCCTTGACTCAGACTATCACTCATTTGCCTCTTCTGAACATTCTCCCAGGATAATGCACTGCTTGATTAGATAAGACTTGCTCCTGCTTCCTGCAGCTGCATTCCAAATCATCTCCAAAGGCTCACCTCCCCTAAGTGGGCATCTGGTTATCTGTCTAGGTTTCTCTTGGTCTGGAATGACCTATTTCCTAATTCTAAATTCCCTTTCTGACTTCATTCATTCATACTTTTATTAGGTGCCTAACAAGTGCCAGGTACTGTCACACAGGACAGCACACAGGCACACAGGACAGCAGGATGAACAGAAAGGAACACTCCTGGAGCTCTACATTAGTAGGATCCCATCCCCCCCTCATTCCATTCCTCCCTGATCTCAGTGTATTGACTCCTCTCCCCAAATCAAAACATCTGAAAACATCTGTATTCTGAAATCTCAACCTTCTCCCCTTCAGGACATTCAAAACTTTAATACTAGATTTGACTATCAATCTCTTAGTGTTCTCTGATGTTCTTAGAAAGATATAATGGTACCCAAAGCCTACCCTTGTCAAAGCCAGTGTAAAGGTAATCTTGGAAGCATTGAGTCAGTGATTCACAGAAGGAAAAGGTGTTTGTCATTGTGAATGTCTTAAGAAGAGAGAACAAATCACTCTGGTGCTCTGGTGTGGGAACATTTGTTTTCTCTCTCTCTAAATGTGTAACAGGAGATTAGGCAGTTCACCTTTGTAAATCGTCTGTATACCACTTATGCATGAGCCAGATGGTGCCTCTTCATTTTAACAAATTAAAAATGAAAAAGAAAGACTATAAGGAGGAGTTTATCTCCATCTCTCCCCATGCCCTTATATGCACATTCTGGAATCTGCACTGGGCAGGCAAGCACACGTGTATGCACACACACACACACACACACACACACACACACACACAGGCCTGGATTATCTGCACTTAGTGGTGTTAGGCATAAGAAGCCAACAAACTCTTAGGCCCAAATGATTTCAGTAATCAGTGATAGCAGAGAGGTACAAACCTGTCCGGGGGTATCAGCTCATAGAGAGAATCCTTCACAGTATTCTCGCGATCTGACAAATCAGAGCAGTCCCCCAAGGCCTTAGCCGATGTATACTGAACAAAAAAGTTTTACATAAATCACCCAAATGTGGACTTAGCTCTAGGATTCATGAGCAGTATTTCTATACATGTTGAAACCTTAAGAAAGACATTTTCCTGAGGTGGTCAATGTAAAGATTCTACTCCTTTGGAGCAGCTGCATGATCCAGTTTATCTTCTAGTGGTCAGGGAGTCCCTCTCTCTGTCCCAGGAATTGCATATGGAAATAAAATTATCCACAGAGTTGTCTTGGCTTGGATGTGAGGGGGACTAGTAAGATAATATAAACAGGAGTTTATCCAGTAAGTATTGTACTACAGGCTCTTTATACAAATTAACTTGCTTAACATCAACACAACTCTGTTGAGTGAATATTTTTGTTCTCACTTTAACAATAGAAAAATTGAACAGAGGTTAGAGGAAAATGCATTCAGGTTATATGGTTGCTAATGGTGGTTGCACATTAGGATGTGAACACAGGTAAGATTAGGCCTAAATCCAAGAATTCCATTGTCATTCCAATGTCTTCCAATATGGATAATAAGACTTCGGGGTTCATTTTGATGTGACTTCAGGCAAATCTACTTCTGCCTTTCCTTTTACAGAAAAGTAGGGAATGAGGAGTGGTGTATACATTAGGACACTGTGAGTAAGTGAACATGAAGATATGCCGCAAGCTGGTCTTTAAATGTCTCATCAGTAGAATACACAGATTTCCAATGGTGTGCTGTGTTTTTACTGTAAGAGTTATCCTTTTTTGTTCAAACTTCCTTGGGACCAAAAACATACATTTCAAGCTAGCTGGCCTTGGCTAACATCGCCCTTAGAACTCATGAAGAAGGAATTGAGGTTACCTGTAGTGTGTACATTTTCCCACCTCATTCTCCTTAAATTAGAATTCCTTAAATTCTAATCTACCCTGGCACCTACAGAAATTAGATAGATGTATTCCTTGTAGCCCTTTTAGGCATAAAGAGCAACAGTTCACAGTTGTTAAGGCAAAGACAAAGAAATATCAACTGGGGATGTGATCTTTTTATTTTTTGTTTTTCCTCTTTTAAACTAGTTTCGATAAGTATTAACAGCACATCTAGAAGCAAGTTTGAAGGGCCAGTTAGCACATTCTGGTCAGATATAGTTTCCTGAGACTCCAGTGAAGTCAGTAGTTATCAGCTTCGCATAATCAAACATCTGTCTTTCACAGAGAAAAACAATGAGCCATTCCTTGTTTTCATCAACACCAACATAGATCTGAGCACAGTCAGACAGACCAGCAAACCCCATTAAACAAAGTGGAAAGGCAATTAAATGATGCCAGCTCCAGCCAGACTCTAAGAAATCTATGACCCATCCCCCTCTTAGTAACCACACCAATTCCTCTCTTGGAAATGAATGAAAAATATGGTCTAGACACTAAAGAAAGACTCCTCTTTGATATTTTCTGGCAGGTCTGCCCTGGCCATCAGTCTATGACTACTGCCACATCATGTCCCCTTTTCCATACCTGGGAATACTGGACAGGACAGGTGGCTAGTGAGGCTGCCCAGCTTGCTGTGGACACTCTATGCTTTGTCTTATATTCTCTCACAACGGTACATCATCTGCCATTCTTTGGTTGCACAACAAACAAGTCACTTTCTAACAACTAAGGTCATTTCTCAAACATTCCATTTTTCTCCAAACTATTGCTAAAATGAAGTGTCTTGACTGATCTGTTTTAACGTCTGAGTGATCTCATTTAGGCCATCAGGAACATCAAGATAGAACTGACCTGCACACACCTCAAATTCCCAGCCTCTGGTCCACTATGCTCAGGTCAACAGGACAATCATATCTATTTGACTCATGGTATGATCACTCATTTCTCCAAAGATGAGACAAATGGCTGCCATGATCCTGGCAATAGACTGAATGTTTGTGTACCCCCCAAATTCATATGTTGAAACAGCCCCAAGGTAATGGTGTTAGGACGTGAGGCCTTTGGGAAGTGATTAGGTTATGAGGGCAATGCATTCATATGGAAGAGATGCCAGAGAGATCTCTTAACCCTTCTGCCATATGAAGAAGACACAGCAAGAAGATGGCCATCTATAAATGAGGAAGCAGACCTTTTCCAGACAATTAATTTGTTTGCACCTTGATCTTGGAATTCCCATCCTCCAGAACCATGAGAAATAAACTTCAGTTTTTTGTAACCTATTCCATTTGTGGTATTTGTTATAACAGCTGAAAAGGAATATGACATCCCTTGACCTCCAAAACATTGTCCCACACTCTCCTTATAACGTCTATCCAAACTCCTCTTCCCTGTGATGTCCCAAAAATAGATTTTCTGTTTTTTTGTTTTTTTGGGTTTTTTTGACAGAGTCTCGCTCTGTCGCCCAGGCTGGAGTGCAGTGGTGTGATCTTGCCTCACTGCAACCTCCACCTCCCAGGTTCAAGCAATTCTCCTGCTTCAGCCTCCTGAGTAGCTGGGACTACAGGCACATGCCACTACACCCAGCTAATTTTTGTATTTTTTAGTACAGACAGGGTTTCACCATGTTGGCTAGGCTGATCTTGAACTCCTGACCTCGTGATCCGCCCACCTCAGCCTCCCAAAGTGCTGGGATTACAGGCATGAGCCACCGCTCCCAGCCTTGGATCTTCTGTATTTTTTAGCAATCTGCCCTCACTCAGTTTGCAGAAGTTATCTCTGTGTCTCAGGTTGCACTCATACTTCCCCTTGCTGAGATAAGTGACACTCATGGCCATTCATCCTTTCTCTGGAAATAATAACACTATCGGAATTAGTCAATAATCCATGGAAAAAAAGATTCCCAAAGACTTAGGGAAAAAAAAGATTCTAGGAGCAAAATAAGACTCTTGTTAATGTAAACCAGATGACTATATGAAGGTAAAACTGAGCAGGATGGATCTTCTCACAATCAGAAAGCTTTTCTAAGATCTAACCTGTCCTCTCTCCAAAGTTGGCAACAGATAACATGCTTCCCTTCCTCATCTGTTCTAGCCCATTTGGATAATGCTCAGCAATATATTAGCCATCTTTGTTACTTTACTTAGGTTTCCTCTTCTCATCAAGATCTACTTTTGGAAACAAGATAATTCTTACATAATCACAAGATAATTTCAGAGAATAAAATGTGTCATGGGTGAGGCTAGATCTGGGACTGGGTAGGGAGACATTAAATGTAGTATCAAGTTGGGTGTGTCTGTGTGTGTGTTTGGACAAATACATATACATGTATGAGTATGTTTACATGAAGAATGAGTATTGAAGCACGTAAGAACACAATGCATATGTTATTGCAATGTACAGATTACAGTTTAGTTAAATGTCCAAGAAGAAAGAAGGAGTGGACAATTGAGAACATAATAAACAGGTATGTCAAGATGCAAGAGAGGCCAAAAGATAACTGTTGAGTGCATGTCTGGGCATGGGTGTGTATATGTGTGTGCCAGAGTGACAGGGTTAATGGACAATGAAAAAGACATGTAAGCAAGGCGCTAGCTCTGTGGCTGAGTCCTGCAGCTGGGAAAGTCACCTTACCCTGTAATAATCCGTGCTGTAGACATCTCTGGACATGCCGAAGTCCCCAATCTTCACTAGCAGATTCGCTCCAACCAGGCAGTTCCTGGTGGCCAGGTCTCGGTGCACAAAGTGCTGGGAGGCCAGGTACACCATACCCGAGGCGATCTGACTGGCAATGTGGAGCATTTGGGAGAGCCCCAGCTCACCCTTGGCCTGGCGTGGCTGTCCATCCACAAGGATCATTGCATCTGGCCCATGGGCCCTGCAAGAGCATGGGGAGAAGAGAGGGGGCAGAGAGAAATCAGGAGATCAAGGAGAAAGGCCTTCCTGGGTCCCTGCCCTCTGGAATGCCCCACAGAAATAAATAAAATTTCCCTTTCCATCCTGCTTATGGCTTATTTTTATCTGCCCCAAATTAGATTATGTACGTGTGGGTACGGGTGAAACTCCACAACGAGATTCTGGCTAAGATGAGAGCAGACATACTCAAATGGAAGAGGGAATAAACCTACTCTTTTTAATATTTCACTGCTTCCTAGGATTTTCACAGGTGCTAGATGTCTATTATAGAATAATTAGCAAAACAACAAATAACTCTGCCATAGCCCTTACTATATGCTGTGATTGTTTTAAATATTGTAATTCACTCAATTTTCCCACCCCAATTTTGAAATAAAGAAATTGAGGCACAAAATGATGAGATTGCTCAGCCAAAGTCCCAGAGGTCCAGAATGGCCGTATGGGAAATCAGGAAGTAGGATCTGAAACCAGACATGTGACTGTAAAAAGTGAGCTTCTAAAAGGAACATTGGGAGTGCTTGTTCCAAGATTCCCTGGCCCTGCCCCCTAGGATTCTGATTGGCTAGGTGAGCTTGCTCATTTGCATTTCCCACTAGCTCCCAGGGCTGATGCTGGCAGTCCATGCTCAGTGGCACTGGGACATTCCTAACCACTCCACCACATTGCTTAGCACTGGGTAACTTATGGCCATAGCAGTGCACAGTGGAGAGAGCCTCTGACCTTGAAGCATGGGTCTGGGGTACCCCCAGAACCCATTCCATCCCAAATCAAGCCCGGATTTGTTATTCTAACACCTTGCCTGATCATATCAGTCACTTATAGCATTCACTCTTTTCTCTAGAAAGCCCAATGAGCCGTAACCACACCCAGGGCCCTTATTTATGAAGTTGTAGACCAAGGAGCCCTGGTGTACAGCAAGGCCTCTGCCTGCTTTACTGCTTCTCTGATTTCCTCTGAAAAGCACCATTAAGTAGGAGCACATCCCTTTTACTATCTCCGGTGGGCTCTGCCTACCTCACTCCTCAGAAGGAGGAAGGCTGCATCAGCTCACAAGGAAGAGGGGTCAGCAGAGAAGCCCTCCCTTCTGTCTACCTGGAGAGTGCACTCCAGCCTGCCTCTCAACACCACCAATATGGAGATGTGAGAGCAGGCAGGGTTGGCCTGTGGGTTATGGAGGCTGTGTTTGTGAGAGCAGCCAAAAGGACGCCTCCCAGGAAGGGTTGGTGCAGCCTGTTGCTAAGAGCTTCTGGTCTCAAAGAATTCTTTAGAAGCTCACCCTCGACTGATAGAGCCTAGGAATACAGATTAATGGAACCTACTGGGAATCTGGTCAGTAGTGGAGGCTAAAGTTCAGATTTTGCTGCAAAATTGCCCCAGGAAGACTGTCGAGCCTTGATTTAGAGAGACTCCCCCATGCCGTCTTCAGGAAGGGATCCCATAGAGACACAGAGGTCTTCAGAGTGTCAGCAGGTCCTTGTAGAACTGTACTCACATGCATGCATTCCCCATGCTGTCTGCCATGGAGAAGGCAAGGCACTGGCACTGCCCCTCACCTTATACACTTCTTTCTGTTTCTTTTTTACTCCTTTTTCTTTTCTTCTTACTTTCTGCTTCTTCCACTCCTTATCTTTACTCTAGGCTCTCACTCTTTATTTCCCTTCTACTATCTTCTTTCTCTTCCCTTTTATCATGTATGACAGTAGTGCAGAGGCACCTAGGAGCTTTCTTTAACCCTGCTGGTGACTCTTGGGGCTGGAGGTACTGCTGAATGTAAGGATAGGGTGTGGTGAAAAGTAGGGCATGCCCCTTGGGCCCCAGGGGAACAAAAGGACAAGGTGAGGGCTATCCCGAATATTGAGAAAGAGTGTTGCCTAGATTAGAAGTTACCATGGTTCACAATTCTCATAAAATAGTAATAGTAATAACTTCAATAGCAGCTACCATTGGCTGATCACTGAACTACTTGCAAAACTTGTCTAAGCATTATACATATAGTCATTTATACTCATAGCAACAACCCCGTGAAGCAGTTATTAATAGTCATGTTTTCTAGGAGAGAAAGTTAAGATTTAATAACTTGCTCCAATTTGCAACTAAGATGTGACAAATCCAAGACATGAACCCAAATCTGTCTTATGCTAAAGACAAAATTCTCCAGGAAAGGAATCCATTTCATTGTGAATCCAGGTTTAGAAGGCTTAGAACATCCCACAAATGCTTTCATTTCCTTTAGGGCCATCTTTATAGAAACCTGACTCATAAGCAGAGCTCCAGAGAGTCCTCCATTCCATTGCCTGGTACTAACTCATTTCTTTGCCCCTCAAAACCACGACACCCTATTGAATGTCCCACTTCAAGAGGATGCTTAGCAGTTTTTGGTGAGTGGGCTAGAGCCTTCTATAATTTACATTTGAACTTTGGAAATCGTATCCTCAGCCACAGAGTTCAATGAGATTCAAATTGTGGTGGTCGCAGAGGCCACACCCTAAGTATACAGGGCCTGTGTGTTTAACCTGCTTCCTGGGGCCTTGGGTTCCAAAGACCTTTACACGGCTGTCCCTTCCACATCTGGGCACTGTTTGGAAGTGGCATCTGCAGAAGGCAGAGGAGTCCTAACTCTGCACTAGATGCTGTCTTCTCTTGGGAAGGGAGAGCCACCCTTGAAACTTCATCCAGAACTTCTGGCTGGCGTTCCAGTCTCTTGCCAGTTACATTAAGAGCCCTCGAAGTCCAGACGATCTTGTTCTAGGCTCAGAGAAACCCTTCTTACAACAAATCCTTTCTTTTTAGAATAGTACTATCCAATAGAACTTTCTATTGATGGAAACGTTTATACTGTGCTTCCCTGTATGGTAAAAACTAGCTACATGTGACTAACAAGTAGTTGAAATATGGCTAGTGCAACCAAGGAACTAGTGCGACTGAATTTTTAAACCTTATTGAACTTTAATTAATGTAAATCTAAATTTAAGTGGCCATAGGTGGACACTGTACTGAACAGCACAGTTCTAGAATTAGCCTGAAGAAAATCAGTCCCCTTTTTGTTTCAACCATCTCTGCCACCTGATGGATTGTAACCTTGGACCTTCTTACTCATCATCAAAAAGTCTCTAGCAGGAAGGTTTCCAGGAGGGGTGTAAGATACCAGCCTCACTTTGCAAGTGAGAAACTTAAGGCACAAAGGAGAAAGCTATTTGCAACATCAGAGAAGGGTGGCCCTAGAATCTTGGAGTTGTAAGCCACAGGCTGTGGGGCTTCCAGACTCCTGGACCTATTCCAGAACCTGTCCATTTTGGAATGAGGAAGAATAGTATAGGATACTTATCATAGTATCCTCAACTTGTTTTCCCTACAAACTGGGGACAAAGGCCTGAATCTGGCTGCTTAGGAGATCATGTATAAGAATGAATGTGTTCATCTAATTTCTCATCCTGAGAGGAAAGTGTTTAGAGGGGGTAGTATAATTTCTGGCTCCAGGGAAAACCCCAAGGGTTCGGTGGGACTGGGGTCAGGTGCAGGGGAAGACAATCCTTGCTTACCTGAGGAACTTATTCAGGTCTCCATGCTTCATGTATTCAAAGACCATGATGAGGGGGTCCCCATCGCCACACACTCCATAGAACTTGACAATGTGCTCATGCTGCAGGTTGGTGAGCAGCTCGGCCTCCCTCTGGAAATCCTTCCGGGCAGCCAGGGTGGGATCCTTCAGGGCCTAGGAACAATGCAGGACACAGGTGTTTAACAACTACAGGGCAGGGGGCTGTCTTTTCTACTCCTGGAAAGACACTGGCCCCACACACCACTGGGTTACCAATAAATATGAATCTAAATGGAATTTAAAGACAATGAAGCTCAATCTCAACTATAAGGCCTGACTCCTTCCTTCTCCGGCATTTTCATCCCTGCAGAAATAGAAACCCACTTTCTGACATCCACATCCCGTGCACTCTCCAGTGATTTCAAGCTCTGTTCTTCACAGAGCCCTGGGCTTCCGCGGGTGAGTGTACATGGCAGCTGGAGGGGCTGTGAGGAGGAAAGCCTGGCAAAAGCCCCTGCTCCTAAGGTTTTCTTTGAGGAAACTGTCCGACAGCTAGAATAAACAGTGTGAAAACCACTGCCCCAATACTTTAGCTTTGTGAATTAGTCACATGCTCATAGCCTACTGGAAACTGGGCAGGCAACACAATAAAATATCCTTGTCTTTTGGAGTCCTTGCTTTTAGATTGTGAAGGTATCTACATTTGCAGAGGAGAGTGAGCACTTTGACCTCTGGAAGACACCTGTGTTCTCCCAATAGGGGTTTGGAGGAAGCAATAGGGTGGGAAGACTGGGGCGGCAGCTACGGGAATGGCAGTTAGTGGACAGAAATCTCAGATACACTCAGGGCCAGGCAGAGTCCTTCAAAGTCCTAGTGCAGGATGGAAAGGAGCATCTGGGGGCCACCAGAATGCCACCATTCAGCCTCTGTCAGGGTGAAAACTCAAGTGTGAGAAAGAGGTGCAAACCAGGCCACTTCCTGTAGGGCCCAGGAAGATGAATATACCCAGGTAGAGTGTAAGTTGTGCATGTGGATTTCCCAGCACCAGAAGGGTACTACAAGGCCAAAGACGAAGCCTTTGAGCTCATCTGAAGGACCTTGGTTAGGGCACTGCCATGGGCCCAGCAATGCTGGCCAGATGGACAATGGTCTGTGAAGAGGAGAGGCCCTTTCTGCATGAGGAGCAGCTTATGCAGGTGGGCACCCCGATTTCTCCAGCCTCTCCACCCTCCCTATGAGGCCAGAAGGCAAATGGGGCCAAACATTGAGTTGTTTCAACTGACACACTTTAGCAATCTCGACAGACACAACACAAGGCAATGAGGAAGTGAGTGTACTATTGGCTCACCATTTTCAGGGGAGTGACAACCTAGATAGACTAGAGATTGGTTTGCATTCTCTCTGCTAGGCATCTGGCTTTTTCAGGATGACTGACCTCTCCTATAGATCATGCAAGTGCCAAAATGTCTCCCTCACCAGAGATCTTTCTCCTGTCCCTGCAGCCCCATTATCTGAAATCTGTAGGGCTTCCTTGGTTCTAGAACTGCAGTAGTGTGAATATGCCAAAAGAGGTGTATCTGGGGGGGTCCATCAAACCTCTCAGCCCTTAGCACACACCAGAAATGATGGACTTTTAGCATGAAAAGGGCCCTAGACATCATCTACTCCTACCTGCTCATTTCTGGAGTTGGAGAAACTGAGGCTGAGCCTGTCCAGGAATCAGCTCACATTCACACTAATTAAATGACAGACACTTAGAGTTTGACTGGACCTCAGTACTCTCCTGGTGGGCCTCACAGTGCCCCAAAGTTCAGTAGCAATGCCTCTAAGGTCACCAAGTGGTGGTGTGGTCTTCCAGCCGGAGATCAAGCCCCCTTCAACTTCAACCAGCACCACCTTCTATTCTTTTTAAAATTTGGAGGCTTCATAAAAATACTGCTTGATTAAATTAATCTATGGCTGACAAAAGAGTTGAAAGTTATCTAGTGTAACTTTCCCATTTTACAGATGAGATAACTGGGGTTCAGGATGGGGAAGTAACTTGCCAAAGATCACCTAACAAGTAACAGCTTGAGTCTGGAGCCCAGGACACTCTCCTGCCCAGCACACCTGCCTGAATTAATTTGTGGGATAAATTAGTCACTAGGCAGGTCCCCAAGACAATGGTGGGCAGAGGAATAAAAGGATATGGAAGTATAGAAGAGAGGGTCAGGAAAGGAGTGGGATGTTGGCTGCCAACAGAGTGGCTGGGCCCAGCGAAGGTGCCAGGCTTGAGGATAGGGCAAGGACATGTGATCAGCCCAATGTTGATTTTTACCAGACCTCATTCTATGTGTTCTCCACTTCAAATCTGGCTGCTTGCTCTGGGAAGCTACCTAACAATAAACGAATAGGATGTAATGTCTACCTACAGCCAGAACAAAGACATTTGAGAAGTCAGAGAGTCATGGTGAGAGAGAGTCTCTTCTGGGGACCCAGCTCCCAGCAGCAGCCTTCAGCTGTATGGGCTGGGTCATGGGTATTGAATGACACAGAGTGGTTTATTTATTTTCATGCAGAAGAAGAAGAAGAAGGGGAAAAAACTGAACCCAGCATGGGTGGGATGGGAGAATATAAAGATTTATGTGAATGCTGTATTTATGAGAGGGAAAAGTAGGTCAAATTTGGGGCCAGCCAAATGGCCTCTCTCCATCTCTTTAAATCATTCTCTCCCACAGTCTGGACGTCAATGACAGCCCTGGGATATTTCTGTTCTCAGCTCTTGAGCAGCACCAGCCAGCGTCCCCCAGGCTGGCACCCTGCACTGTGAGGCAGAGATGGGTTCCTCATTTAGGAGATGGGCACAAAGCAACCACCATTACTTTCAGTCTTCTACATCCCTTCTCCGTGCTTTCAAAGTGGGCTTTCCAGCTCTTGAGTCAAACCTGAAGTTCTTACCTAATTGGCCAAACGTAGGGTATGGCACCTAGGGTTGGGAGCTGCCAGTGGCCCCGTCCCCAGGGATTGATGCAATTAGAACAGAGGTGACAGGAGGAGAATAATGAGGAGGAAAATAGGGCCGGTGAGTCTGTGGCCCCTCTCTGTGGGGTCCACATTTAACATCTTCATGGCTGGGAAACCTCAAAATGGGTCACCAGTCAGTGGCATGGGAAAGAACCGATTTATCATAGCCACCAACTATCAGTGTAAAGACATGCATCTTGCCAAGAGGTCTCTGAAGCTGGGGAGGCTCCTGGCTCAGGCGTTTGTATAGTATCTTTAGTACAAAAAGGAGAGCTAGAATTTGCCTTTCTTCTCTCCCTCTCTTTCTTCCAAAGTTTGGGGACATTTCCCTTTCTTATCTTCCCCTCTATGTGCATCAGCTGTCATGTCCACTCTGCCTTGGGGAGAGAGTTCAGTAAGGCTGTTTATTTGGATGGAAGGAAAATAGGCTAGATGGTAAGAACACAACTTCTCGACAGCTCCCAACTCTTCCTGGGTCATTCAGCATCTTCATGTCATCCAAACCCTGCTGCCCTCCATCTTACTTTTTTTTTTTAGGGGGAGATATTTCAAAGAATGTTCAGTTTCAGATTTCATTAATATCCTGAAATTCATTTTTATGATATACACATGATATACACACATTCCTGAATGTTCAAAGTCCTAAGTGGTCAAACACACACACACACACACACGCACGCACACCAATCAACCTCCTTTCATTACAAAATCATCTTTCTTTTAGTGACTCAAAATCCACTGCCACTTCCTCGGGTGAGAGTCTCACACAACTTTACCAGGAAAGAAGATGGGTAGTTATTACATACAGGGGTGCCCCTCTCTCATCTGTCTTCCCGGCTTAAAACTGGCCATTGGCTTCCCAGTGTTTGTAGTATAAAATCCAAACTCCTTAACATAGTCATGGACTCTATAAGGTCTGGTCTCCCCATCTCTCCTTGCCTCCTGTCCTTGCACACACTCCTCCTGCCTCATTTATTACACTTCAGTCTCATGGCCTTTCCGTACCCTCCAAGATTTTCTCTGCCCCAGGGCCTTTGCTCCTCCTTTTGCCACAAAACTCTCCACTGAGCTGTGTCTACGTGACAGCCCCGATTAGCTGGCACTGCTTATGACCTCTACAGAACATGAGATCCTGAACACTCCCTGCAAGTTAGATACCCAGGGAGATACTTCTTTCCCACAGAGGGGCTTACCAAGAGTCATCTGTGATTGTTCCCAAACTCATTCATGACAATTAAACCTGCTAATGTAGTTACTTAATGTAATGAAATGTTCTAGAAACCAATGAAATATGAGTATAGATTGGAGAGTTTTTATGGAAGCTAGGATGAATGCTTTTTAAAAACCTGCTAAAGGTCAGTGGTTAAAAATACTGTTAAGAGTGGAAGGAAAAAGCATAAAAACATTGGGAAAATAGTAAAAATCTGAGATTCTGCACTCAGATTGTTTCACAAATGTTTTAAGCTCCTGCTTCAATTTAAAGTAATTGAAACTAGAAATTGTGACTACTCAAAAACAAAAACCAAAACACCCTTCAAGCCAAAAGGAACCCAGAAGCTGCCCAGGGGTGCTGGGCAGGAAGAAATATAATGCTAAATCCAAATGACTAATATTATCAAAAATCAGGACGTAAATTTCCTGAAGATAAATCAATCTTATTACAATGGCTCAAAAAGATTTTTAAATAAGTAAATTCTCAAAAGGAGTGAAGAAATACATTTTCTAAAGAAAACAAGAAGGCATGCCACAAGAAGGGGGAGAAATAAAATTAAGGTAACAAAATTAAGAAGCGATTAGATATCTTGGAAATAAAAGATATGGTCGTTGAAGTGAAAGCAAAAACCTCCACAGACAGGAAAAGCTCTAGACCAGATAAAACCACATGAAGAATTCATGAATTAGAAGACCACTGAGGTTCACCCGGGACAGAGTATGAAGACAGAGAAGGAAAAAAAAAGGAAAAATGGGGAGAAGGATCTCATTCCCTCCTCTGCAAAGGAAGGGGGTTGACTGGGTTTGAATGCTGTGTAAATGTTCTATTTGTCTAATGATGATTTCAGAGTGGCACCACTTATTTAAGAGTCTCACGCATGAGGTTATTTTAATGTCACACTTATACTACACATATATGCAGATTATGTCCTGTGCAATCCTGCTCCCTCTCCCCAGCAGGCTGTAAGCACCTTAAAAATAGGCTGTGGTTTCCGCTTCTTTGTTTGTACCATAGCAACTGCTGGGCAAAACATTCTTGCCAATTGATTTGGGAAAACTTTATTTTGGATTATACTTGTATGTGTTCTCTAGAAGTACAAAATTACTCTGCATCAACATGAGAACTAACTCAAAAGGAAGGGTCTTGCAAAAAGAAGTGGAATCTAAGGAGGGGAGGAAGCAGGAAACACCACTTCCAAGATGTTGTCTGGAGGAGATAGGCATCTTTTCCAGGCTGACCACTAGGCAGATCCACCAAGTGACACGTGTGTAAAATCCCAGACGGTTCATCTCCTCCAGATCCAAGGAAAGAAGGAAATCCTTTTAAAAGGATGGGAACAGAAACACATTTTCTGCATTACTCGGTCTGGGTACTGCCCCTTAATGCCAGACCACTCGGGGAAACATTTCCTAGGGTTTTCAGCCATCATTTCATTCTCTGCTGAAAGTGCAAAAACGTTCAGTTCGTTCTCCAGTCCCCAGATGGATGCCGGAACACCCCATGGATTAGTGTCATCCTATATATTAAAAATGCCAGGGCAGTGCAGATCCTAAGTTTAGGGTCAACATTAGAAACCTTTCTACATCCCTGCTCCAAGCTGTTTAAAGACACCCTTGTTCATCTGACCATCTCATGTCTATGCAGGCACACTGAGCAAGCTTATTTACAGGATGTACAGCAATAATAATCATTAGCCTTTTAGGATGCAGTACTCTTATTTATTTTCTAGAGCAGAGGTCAGCAAACTATGCTTATTTTGGTAATAAAAAAAGTTATTGGAAAATACCCGCCCTCATTAGTGAATGTATTGTTATGCTGCTTTCCAACAACACGGGAAGAGTTGCAATGGAGAGTTATAAGGCCCTCAAAGTCTCAAATATTTACCTTTAGAGAAAAAGTTTGGTGACTCCTATTCTAGATAGTCAATGCAAGCTTGGCAGATCATATGTCATGTATCTAAGCACATTCAGTAATATCAACATCAATGACAATGATAATGATAGAAACAAATGCCAACTACTTTTTATTGAGTCTTTACTCAATAAAAAGCCCCAAGCAGTGCATTAAGAATTTTAGACACATTATGTAATTTAATCCCCAATATTCTAAGGAGGGGATATTATTATTGCTATTATACAGATAAGAAAATTGAGGCCCAAAGAAGTTGAGTGTTTTGTGAAATGTCCCAAAGCTCATCAGTGATAGAACTGGGATTTGCACCCAGGCTCTTTGATGCCCATGCTATGCCTGCACTGTATTGCCTTCATTCTACGAGGCTATTTGCCCTCTGTGGACAGAAACAATCTGTAGATACACAAGACTATGAATACAGAGACCCAAAAGTTGCAGAAACAAGAACTGCATTTGTGATCCCTCAATGCTAAGAATGGGACCATTTTGAGGTCTGGGTGAATGTCTTCATGGGGAGCCGTATCTCTGGCATTGGTCAGCCCACATGTCAGGACATTGCAGACTCTACACTGGCCTCAGAAGCCTGCTCACTGCATCCAATGAAGCCACTCCAGACTCCAGAGAAGGGCTCCAGAGATCTGTGTGTGCCTCCATGAGGCTACTTGACTCTTTTTATGTTAACCATGTTCAAAGATTTGTCCAATATTGGTTTACAAAGAGAAGCTGTTGACTGCTGGGTGGAAGAGTCTGGAAGGACAACTAGTAGTAGCAAAGCCCCTTCTCTCCTACCCCAAGCAATTCAGCTCCTGCTGCAAATCTGCCATGTGTCTTGGCAACACAGAAGCCCTGTGGTTAAGGGAGCCCTCCAGCAGCTGCCAGGAGGAAGTTTCTCCCAGGCATGCTGCCCCTTGGGGTCTGAACCTGAAACCCATGGGAAGTACCTAAGAATTTCTCCGACCTCACTCACTATTCTCCCAGTGCTAACCCCCTGCCTCCCTGCTGCACCCCTCTCCCTCAACATCTATTCTCAGTGACTTCTGTGCCCTTGGGAAGTGGTTACCCAGTCCTCCTTAATCAGCCCGCTCTACAACAGCTCAATTACTAAGAAATGGCCGTGTGACTTTCCAGGCACAGACAGCACGTCCTGTAAAGCCACTACATGGTGAAGGGTGGAGTGTGGAGGGCCAGCCCTGGGACAGAGGTAACCACAGGGCCACCAAAAAAGGACCAGGGTCATTTACAAGAATAAACTTGCTTCCCAGGCATAGCCCCCTTAAGTGCTGCAGCCCTTGACCTTGGAAGCCAAAGGAAGTTGTTCTGGTCCCTAGGAAACTTCATTGACCTCGGAGCAAAGTCCTTTGATTGCATCTGAGAAAGCCAATTGAGCACTATCTTCTCAAATGGAGTGAGCCTCTTCCTTCCCTCCCTGGGCCCTCAGCCAGCCCTCCTCCTGGTGCCGGCGTGCCTCTGGGGTTTACCTTCACAGCCACAAGCATCTTGTCCTTGGTTGGGCTGAGGTTGTAGCACTCGGCCAGGAAGACCTTTCCAAAGGCTCCCTCACCCAGTTCTCGCTTCAACACGATGTCTCTCCTCTTAATGTGCTGCACATCTGTAGGACGGGGACAAAGAGGAGGGCAGCAAATCAGTCCTCGTTTGGTGACACAGGGAGACAGAAGAGTACAGAGGTCTAGAGTGGAGAACTTGGTTCTGAGCCCACAGCAGGCAAAGGCAAACTCTAGCACACCAACTTTAGCATAAAAACTGACATCCCTCTGTGGTTTGAGAGTATGGGCCAGAATCAAATCTCAATGCTGTCCCTGAATAACTCCTAACCCCTCTAAACCACAGCATCCTCTGCTGGCAAATGGAGTTAGTAGTTAATGCACAGGATTCTGGTATTCATTAGCCAGAGTTGTTGGAGATAGCACAAAGCAGTCTCCACAGTTTTGTGCACATGAATCCCCTGGGAATCTTGTCAAAATGAAGATTCTAATCCAGTGGGTCTGAGAATCTACATTTCTAACAAACTCCCAGGTCATGTCCATCTGCTGTTGGTCACACTTTGAAAAGCAAATTTTCCAGGGTACGACTGAGAATCAGGTTGGAATCCTGGGTCCACTCCATTACTAGTTTTTTGAGCTTGGGAAAGTTATTTAGCTCCAGAGCCTCAATTTCCTCATCTGTAAAATGGGATTAACAAGAACAACTTCCTTGCTGAATTCTTGTGAAGATTAAATGAGATAATCCATATAAAGAGCTTGGCCCAGTGCTGAGGACAAAGTAAAGACGTAGAAGACATAGACACACGCATGCACACACACATACACATACACACACACACACACACACACACACAAAGACACATTGGTTTTTGTGGTAACATAAAGGCTGTAGTGACCCCATCACAGTGCCTGGTTCATGACAGAGACTACTAACGAGTAGCTAAGATTATCTGGGGGAAACCCCTACTTGGCCAACCCTTCTCTGAAAGAGAGAAAGACCAATGAGATCACAAAAGGAAAGTTCAGAGTCCAAGAACGAGGGTGTGTGTAGAGAGAAGGGTTGCCCCTGCCTCTGCTAATTTAGCAACCTAATTAAGGTCTGTATGCCTGGAGAAAGCAGAGCTGTGACCTCAGCCCTCCCACCTATTTGGAAAGAATGCTACGAAGGAGTTATACAAGCAGTGGGCTGGCGATGAAAAGAGCAAACTCACTGACCTTTACATTAATTGTTCAACAGGCAGAAGCCCATTAAATACCTGTATTCACATTATGAAGAGCATTGCTGAGCCAAAAAGCGGATTATCCCAAGTGACTTTGTAGAGAAATGAAAGCTGCAGATCCTGGGCCATGGCAGACCATCCCCATAAATGAGGAGACGTAATAGGGACAGAGGGGCATGGCTGGAAGTCTTGGGGTAGTGTTTTGTTGGTTTGGGGATTCCTTTAAGAATAAACTACAGGAATCTTTTTCCTCCCATCAGAGTCCTTGGTATCCCCACAGTGTCGCAGATGATCTGCCTAGTAAGGATTTGCGAGAAGAAGCATTTACAGACTATTATTTTCTCCTCCCCCCAGGACAGACCTGCACATTAACAGCTGCTGGCGACCGCTCCTCCCAAGCCACAGGCTGCAATGCGGCTGCTACACACTGCAGGGCTATGCCCCAGTCTTTACAGGGAGGGGATTAAAACTGGTTCCCTTCTTCACACTTTCTGTCTCTGTTTCTCAGCCTCTGAGGAATGGTATTTGTTGACCTTGGAGGGCAAGGCTAAAGAGTCTCCCACTGCGAGAAAATAGGAAGTCAGGCCCTCTCTCGGGAGGCCACCTGCTCCTGCTACCTAATCATTCCCAGGTGACTAGGGATGACACATAGGTTCTGCAAGGTGAGTGTCCTGGCATGGCCTGGGAGTGAAGACAGGGCTCACGATGGCAGCTGTACAATGTCAAGCCCACATCTCTGAACACACCAGGATTGGGAAGGCCTGGGAAGCCACAGGTGCTTGCTTCAAGACCTGGATCCTCCAAGAGCTTATGCACCTCACACAACAACAACAACAATGAAACCTTGGGTCTCAGATTTCTCACTTGTAAAATGGGTATGGGGAGAATAGTACGAGTTTAACTTACCTATTACCTGAGCATGGAAGTTTGTAAACCTTTAAGTCCTCCAAAATGTAGGCTGTGTTTTGGCATTTTCATTATTATTGATATCATTTTACAAAAAGGAGAAATGAGGGCCAAATCAGGCATCCCCACCTGGTGACTGAGCTGGGCATGGGATTCAGAGCATCAGGACATGGCAGGGTTGCCAAGTTACTTGGGGAAGAGCCCCGTTTGGCCCCAGACTCCACCCCAATCCCACCTTTCCTCTGCATTGTAATAGGAGAACTTGAGAATGCGTCAAAATCACCTAGACGGCTTGTTACAACAGATTGCCGGGCTCCTCCACCAGGGATTCCAATCTAGTAGGTCCAGGTTGAAGCCTGAAAATATGCATTTCTAAGTTCCCAGGTGCTGCTGGTGCAGGAACCACACTTTGAGAATCACTAGAACACGGCTTCTTTGGTGGGGTGGGAAATTAGCCAGCTGAAGAAGTTTACCTTTACAACTTGGCCTAAACAAGTACCATGCTCACAAACAGTTTAGCCATGCCTCACTTCCAGAAGCCCAGGAGGAGGTGAGACGTCCTGGGCTTAGCTCAAAGGTCCTCCTTCCCTCCCTAGCTGTGTGGCCTAGATTGAGTCAAGTCCCTTCTCAGAGGCCCAACTACCCATCCATGCAATGCAGATCATGCCTCTCTTGCCTTCTTATGTTCTAGAAACATCTCTACAAAAGGCAAAACAATATTATAGATTTTCCTGGGTCCCTAAGTACAACTCTGGGCTGGGAGACCTCACCAGCTCCACTCAGAACACTCACTCCCAGCTACAATTAGTGCAAAATGGGAATGGAGGAACTTTAAAGAGAACCAGACTCTGTTTTTCAGCTGCTGTGCCTCGGTCACATCTTGGAATCCATCCTTCTCCTCTCCCTCCCTCGGCAGCAAGAATCACAACCCCTGAGAGATTCAGACAAGCCAAGTGGGAGCAGCATCCAGGGAGTGGTTTCTCAGCCCTCCCTCAACATCCCAGGACAGCCTGGCAGCAGCTGCAAACCCCTGGCTGCAGGAGTGGGGAAGCTGTGACAGCTGTGAGCCTTGAAGGTAGCAGAGGGCAAATGACCATATTACTGGAAGCTCATCTGCTCTCTGTGAGTACATGAAAAAGCCCGAGCAGAAGCCTCCGTGGGCCAAAGTGTCTTCCCCAAATGTGCAAATGGAACTTTTTCCGGGATGTGGAAATACTCAGGTGCTCAGAAGAAAATAGCCTTGGCTCATTCTTGTTGTCTTCAGGGTGAAAGAATTCTGACACCAATACCTGTCCTTAGCCCTGGGTAGGGTGGTGAGTGCTGGGAAGGAGCTGAAGGAGGAATGGGAAATAAGCACAGATTTTATTCGACCATAAATTCTCCTCCAGGAGAGGACTGGTTCCTCGTCATGAGGATAAGAAGCTCCACAAGGTAACCAGGGAGCTTTGGCAGAGACTGGCTGGATTTGGGCCAAACACATAAGGCAAATCACTTCCATGTGGACAACCCCATGCATCAACAAGACTGGAGACTCCAGAATACCATATGAGCAGCTTCTTTCACTGAACTTACCGAAGAAACAGTAGGGCAAAGGGAATTAACTTGCACGCTATGTATTCAACACCTACTGTGTGTTCAACACTTGATTCTCATCATAACCCTGAGAGACTGAGAGATAAGTGTTATTACACCCCCTTCACAGGTGAGAAAACAGAGGCAGGGGGTAACTTGCCAAATTCACAGAGGTAAAATGCGACCAAAGAAGGACTCTCTTGTTTATGACTCCGAAACCCGTGTTCTTTCCTTTACCTTAGGCTGCCTTCGCTCTGTCTTCCCAGCTTTATGGCCACTAAAATGATCCAGTTCACAGATGCTTAACCCTCCATCTTCCACTACTCAACTTTCCCTCACTCTGCTCATCCTGGAATTCTATGACAGCATCTTCCCAAAGGCGAGGACAGGAGCCCCCACTGGAAGCCTTACAGAACAGACAAAGCCCTGGGGAGAAGAGTGTATCTGGGGACAGAGTGCGGGAGGAACAGCCTCTGCTCAGGCCCTGGGGAATGACTGGAGTGAACCGTTTCACTTCTGACGTCCACGCGTCTATTTGGGTCCCTGCTTCTGCATGCTTGTAGCTCACACAGTGCTGTTCAGAGCTGCCTCTGGTGAAGCTATCTGACCCACATGCCAAAAAGTGATGGATTTTCCTAAGAGGAGAGGGCATCAATCTCCTTTTACTGCCTGGCTGGCTGGCCCAGCAGAGTCTGGGTCACAAGGCTCAGACATGGAGACACTGGAAGGGGAGGCAGGGAGGGGGATGAATAACCCAGGCCGTGGGAAGACCTCCCAGTCTCCAACAAAAAAGGGGCTGCTGGAGAAAGCAGGGGGCTGCTATGTAATGGGAAGGGTTCTTTGGGAAATTAAAAGAGTTCCTGGGACCTTCTGGCCTGGCTTTTCCCTAATTCCTTTTTGTGAGACAGCCACCAACTGGGTTCCACCAGAGGAAGCCACCTGTAGATCTTCTTGTTCCCACAGGACAACCGGTTCATCTGACACAAGAACAGAAACAAGATTTCTGTGTTTTAGTGGCTGCTCCAAGAATTCTTTCTCTGTAGTGGGGACCAAGATAACTATTCCATATGTGTGGGATTCACTTCTGGGAGGTCTTCCAGCCTGCAGCAAGCGTGACCTAGAGCAGAATCTCTAATCCATTGAGGTCACTGGTCACCTCTGGACAGAAAACCTCAGAGCCCTGAGAGGTCAGTGGGCAGGCAGGGGTTATCCCTCGTCCTACCTCTGTTCCCCTTGGCAGCCCTGTGGGGCGGGAGGGGAGGCATACACAGAGCCGCTGGATACACTGACATCGCTGGACACAGAGGTGACCACTGTCAGCTTCACCTCCCTGTTCTGGGAGAATGAGGGCAGGGAGGTGGCAGGCATAAACTGCTCAGCCCTGCGACCAGGGAGGAAGAGGGAACAAAAAATCTGCCCCAAATGGCGCTGCTGAAAGAGTGAAGACTGGAAAAAAAAAAAAAAAAAAAAAAAACCCAGATCTCTATTGAAATCCTGACCCTCTTACTTCCTAATTGAATCCTATACTCTCCACACCTCTAGTTCCTTATCTGTAGAATGGGAACATGGATGTTGACTTGGCAGAACTGTTCAGAGGATGATCTAAAATTTTTAGATAATAAAGATGATATAAAATATCTAAAATATATTAGACATTTAACAGATGTTTTTCTTTCCTTTCCGATTTTCATTTCAACTAGGAGCTCAACACCTATCTTGCAAATAAAATCGTGGCTTGGAAAGAAATGTGGAGAAGGATGATGATTTTCTCCTAAAATAAAATGGCACGAGCTTGCCCAGGAGTAAGCTGGCCCTGGCTCAGAGGTCACCAGCTCTGTCTACGGCTGCCACCACCATGCCTGACCTCCTCCTCCTTCAGAGGTCAAAACAGTTTGCGGGAGGAGGTTGGTCAGACAGTGGAATAAAGACATCAAAAGGCAGAGACAGCCACCGACTCAAGATTGGTATTGATCAGTAGAGAGGAACCCGATTTCCCAGGGTCGGTGGTTATAAATAACAGTTATCCTGCTGTATGCCAAGCAGCAAATTTGGTCCCCAAAGGTGAGTGTGTGCACTCAGTCACACTCAGATCGCCTTAAAAGAAACTTGTTTGCTACCTCGGTGCTTTGGCTAATTATTGTCTTGGGGACCATGTGTGTGGACAGGACTGAGACAGTCCTTCTCTGAAGGTGTTGACTTAAGAGGCTCAGAAGCAGTCCCCTGCCACCACCAGCAGCCCTGAGGGCTGGGCCCTGGTGGCAGCTCCTAACCATCCTGCCCTCCCCTCTTCCCTGGCTCATGTTGATACTCAGTTCCTAACTAGTTCCTGTCCTCATCACTGAGACCTCACAGATCTTTCCCTTGTGGATTCCATCTCGCTCTGCACTGCTCCTTTAGCTCATTGTTATCCCTTTGCACCCTTATTAATAATAAAAATAACTGCCATCAATTGAGCACTTATCCTGAGCCAGATACCAGGCTGAGCACATGATATCTTTACAGCTCTGTCTTTCGTGGGTTCTGTTTTTTTTTTTTTTTTTTTTTTTTGAGATGGAATCTCGCTCTATCGCCCAGGCTGGAGTGCAATGGCGCAATCTGGGCTCACTGCAACCTCCGCCACCCAAGTTCAAGCAATTCTGCCTCAGACTCCTGAGCAGCTGGGATTTCAGGTGCGTGCCACCACACCTGGTGAATTTTTGTACTTTTAGTAGAGATGGCATTTCACCATGTTGGCCAGGCTGGTCTCAAACTCCTGACCTCAGGTGATTCACCTGCCTCAGCCTCCCAAAGTGCTAGGATTACAGGCATCAGCCACCGTGCCCGGCCCTACAACTCTCTTAAACACAATATGTTGCTGTCCCCGTGCTACAGATGAGGGGGCTGAAGCTCAAGGTGGTTAAGTAACTTGCCCAAGATCCCCTAGCTGTTAGAGGTGTCCTGTGGGACTCTAAAGGCTGGGCTGAGCAGACTGTGCCACCTTGACATCCTTTAATCATGACAGCCCCCTTCAACCCCTGCAACCCCTACTTCAGAGAGAGGCTCTGCTTTCTGCACTGGCATCAGTACTTGGTAGAAACCAATAACATCTGTAAAGAGAGTGTGTCACTTTATCCTGGAACCTATTCTTCCTACCCTTGATTGCCACCACCTAAGCTCAATGTAAGCCACCAGGATGACATTTGAAGATAAAGCCAGCACCAGAATGCAGAAACCCAAGACCTTGCTGCCCCACCCAGAAACAGAGTTTCCAGGACCTCAGGCTCACCCATTACAAGGTGAGTCCTGAGCGTGACTACACGCAGGAGGGAGGAGGGAGGAGGGAGATTCTTGGCAGGAGAGAAGAGGGAAGAGGAAACAGGGAGAGGAAGGGAGGATCTGTGAGAAGCGTGTGTTTTCTCTGCACTAACCAGACCCTAGGGTCTCTGGCTGCCAAAAAGGCTCAGAAGAAAACATTAATTCAATACCACATATTTAATTACACATGAAATGGAATGTCTTTAAATGGAAAAGAATAACATTCTGGGAGCTCCAACTCTGGGTGTTTGAAGTGGCAGGAGGGAGAAAGAGGGCCAGCTTTGAACCTCTGAGGGGGAAGGAGACCACCAAGAGGGCAGGGCCCTGCCTGAGCTCAAGATATAAATTTCTGCCAGCCCTCAAAGAACTGCCCTCACACTTTCTCCTGGCCTCCTGGCTGGGTCTCACCTCACGCCTTCTATGAATGGCAAGCAAGAGGAGCTAATTGCATAAGGTATTGCATAAGAGCATAGCCAGGCAAACGTGTGCCCTGGCCAGCTACAGGCCCTTTGTAGGGGTCTCCAGCCAACCCAGTCAGTTCTCCACCCGGACAGAAGAGTAGAGCATGGCTAAACTATTCAAACCACCACTCCTGCAGAGCCATCCCTGGATGATTTATAGACTAGGAGAAAAAAGAGGATCTCCTGGTTTCCTGTAAAGAACCTTTCTAAGAGAAGACATTTTGAAGGCTGGAGATCTAAGACAAAAACTCTGCAGAATTTTTTTAGAGGTCTAGAATTTAAAAATTAGTAATCAAGGCCAGGTGCGGTGGCTCACGCCTGTAATCCCAGCACTTTGGGAGGCCAAGGTGGGTGGATCACTTGAGGTCAGGAGTTCAAGACCAGCCTGGCCAACATGGTGAAACCCCATCTCTGCTAAAAATACAAAAATTATCCGCGCTCAGTGCCGTGTGCTTATAATCCCAGCTACTTGGGAGGCTGAAGCAGGAGAATCACTTGAACCTGGGAGGCAGAGATTGTGGTGAGCTGATATTGTGCCACTGCACTCCAGCCTGGGCGACAGAGCAAGCCTCTGTCTCAAAAATAAATAAATAAAATAAAACATAAAAATGATTAGTCAAATGGGGTAACAATGACTTGGGAATGGATTCCAGGTTGAATGACCACCAGCCCTGATTGTTCCTGTTGCTGCCCTGGGGCCAGGTTGGCTCAGGATTTTTTACCTAAGAATAAGAACCTGGATCTTTCTGCTGGCCAGTCCATGCCTCGTCCCTAGGCCTTCTCTGGATTAGGGCTTCCCTCACACATTCTTTTCAGAGTTTGACATCTTTACAAAGAGGCTTTGAAGGGTGCTGGCAGTTGCACAAGTCAAAAGGCCAAAAGTCAAAAGGCATGTGTTGCTCAAGTTCGTAGGCTGGGCCTAGCACAGGGCCTGAGACCAAGTAGGTACCCACTAACTATATGATGAATGGGCAAATAAATTAAAACTCCCCCTGAAGCACTGCTAGAGACTTTAGCAGGGAAAACACTGCAAAGAGGGAGGAAGAAGGGAATCTGGGGGAGTGGCAAAAAGAGAGGAAAGATGAGTGAGAATGGGAAAAGAGCCAGGAAGTTCCTAAGAACAGACTTATTTATGTCCTGGCTCCGAGAATGGCCCGAGGAACCAAGATCATATTGAACCAGGAAAGTACTGAGACCCACATCCTAACCCTCAGTCTCCGGCTCCCCAGACTTCTAAACAAAGTGCCTCCGTGGTCAGCTCTGAAGAAGCTCAGCAAACAGCAGGTCCCACTCTGGGGCACATGTGCACCCTTAGGCTAGAGGTAGCAGTCTAGGACACCGAGACACTGTGTTCCCACCAAGATGAACATATAAATAAGACACCCTGCTGTTTCTGGAAGCAGCGAAGAGAGAGGATCAGCAGAGGACTGTCTGTTCTGGGGCAATTTCCAGCTCACGTTTCCTGACACAAGAAGTTCAGAAGCTGAGGCTGAAGTTCAGAAGTGTCCCTGCTCCCCAGTGCTACCCCACCGTGCTCCACCGCCATGAGCTCAGACACCAACCAACACCCAGGCTCCCAACATCAGCCTCCCTACCACAGTATGCCTGCCCTTTCATACCCACTTCCTGGTCTCTATATTCTGTTGGCCTTTCCCGTGGCAAGAGTGCCTCTGCCTCTCATTAAGCAGTGACTGCTCGAGCCAAGAATAAAGAGAAAAAGAACTCCCCAAGGAGAGCCATCTGGAATTGTGAAGTTAGGTGCTGAAAGATGAATCTCAGGCTCCGACTGAGAATGTGTCCCTCTGACAACTTGCTGGGCCCCCTCCTTCCTCTGCGTCTTCTGGCCTGACAGTGACAAACCCTCTTCAAAGCGCCCATATGAGGGTCACATCCCACCTCTCAATCTCCCCAGAGGCCCTTCCTTTCCAGCTACTACCCAGGAATGCTGCCTTGGCCTCTCATTCCTGGCATCTGACTCTGTCCCCCAAGCCCTCCCTGTGATGTCATGTTCTCACCAGAACACGCAGAGCACGATGTGCTAAAGGCTGCCCCTTCCAGCACCAGAACTCTGGGCCAAGATATAGGCTGCAGGGCACTGGAGCCATGAGATGCAGCTCCATGCTGAAAGTCTTGAGGTCAGGAAGAGAAACACCTGTGAGGACCACAGGGTGAACCGTAGAAGGGGAGACCAGAGGATCCCAGTCACCCATTCGCAGGACACACCATTGGCCTTGACAGCTACCCACAACCATGGGTCCAAGATAAAACTGAGCTGCTTCAGGCAGGATAGGGAGAAAGAGCATCATTTGATCTATATAAGAGAGGCAGCAGCACCCCCCAAAATACAACAGACATGAAGAAAAGAAGAAAGGACAGGAAGGGGACCTTGGGAGCAAACACCAGGATCAGAGTAAGGGGACTGAGAAAGAACATGGCTTTGGAATGAGACAGAACTGGGTATAAATTCACACTCAAGGACACATCCTCAGAGGCCGCATTTGGCAATTTACTAAACCAGTCTCAAATGTTGTTTTCATGAGCGAAATTAAGAAAATATCCACCTCATTGACTTGCCATGAGGATTCAGTGAAATCATGTGTACAGTCGTACATTTGGAGCGTGTCGAAGGAGCTAATGCCCATGAAAGTTCGAGAAGGAATATGCCAATTTCTTCCTCTCACCTGCTCTCTGCTCAAACCTGCAAGGATTCTCCCTGATTATTGTTACGGTTATTATTAAAGTGCTTACTGCATGGAGTTTTGATATCTTTAAATGAAGAGATTGAGTGTTTAAAACAGTTGGGAGGCACACAGTAGGTGCTCAATAGGCCTTAACATAGAGTATCCATGTCTTCAGGCAGTTTTTAGTCTGATATTTGAGAATTCTGATAACCTGGCACAAATCCCCAGGCTTCATCCTCATAAATGCGTTAAATAGATCCAACAGATGGACAGTCTGGCCATCCACTGTCCTCTGAGCAACCATGTGAGCTCGTGCTGTGCATCTGTGTCCTAGCTTTCCTCCATCTGGGGTACCCGTCCCCACTTCCAGTAGTAGAAATCAACCCAGTCCCCAACACGGGAAATAATCCTGTGTTATCCGTAAGATCATTTCCTGATCTTCTCTTTCTCTCCTCAGAATGTCTATTCCTTATGCAAAAATAGGTGTCCTGGGACCATCTCTGCTTATTTTGTTGCCCCCTACATAAGCTCACCTCCTGGGCAGCTCAGAGAAAACCAGTTCAAAACAACCTTGCTGCCTGACTAGAGAGAGTAAGTGGTGTTGGCAAAGACCAGCATTCAATTTTTATGTGATAGAATTTAGTTATACTAAGGCATAAAATTCCAGTTCATTTGTGGACATGGGCCGAGCCCTTAGACTTCCTACATTCACCAGGTTCCAGAAGAAAAGCTTGCTGGCCTGAAGAAGTCTGCTTACCCTCATTCTTTCCCCCAGCAATGAACTTACTGATGGAAAGGATTTTAGTGAATGCACAAAGGACCCTAGGAAATGAACAGGTCACCCAGAGAGTCCTTCCACAGAGACTTGGGAGGCCTTTCTGTGGAAAAGCCTAACTTTACTCTTGCTTAAAGCAGAAGGCTCAGACACCAGAGAGAAGGTGATGCCCTGCTTCTGAAGGGAATGGAAGGCAGGCCCGAAGTCCACGGAAATGTAGAAACTAGAATCCCCATGTGGGGTCCTTAACCCTAAGGGTCTTTCTTCAAGAAAGACTTGGCCGGGTGTGGTGGCTCACGCCTGTAATCCCAGCACTTTGGGAGGCTGAGGCAGATAGATCACCTGAGGTCAGGAGTTTGAGACCAGCCTGGCCAATATAGTGAAAGCAAGTTTCCACTAAAAAAACAAAAATTAGCCAGGCGTGATGGCACGCACCTGTAGTCCTAGCTACTCGGGAAGCTGAGGTGGGAGAATCGCTTGAACTTGGGAGGCAGAGGTTGCAGTCAGCCGAGATGGCGCCACCGCACTCCAGGCTGGGCAACAGAGCAAGATTCCATTTCAAAAGAAAGAAAGAAAAGAAAAGAAGGAGAAAGAAAGAAGAAAGAAAAGAAGGAGAAAGAAGAAAGGAAAGAAAGAAAGACAGAAGAAAGAAAAGAAAAGAAAAAGAAAAAGAGAAAGAAAGAAAGGAAGGAAGGAAGGAAAGAAAGAAAAGAAAGAAAGTATCCTCTTTCCTCTTCTTCCTAAAGTGCTTAAAATCCAGTCTAGTCGTGAGCTCCTAGGACACACACGTGCCCCCCATGAAAGGGCTCTTGCCCTTGCACAGCAGGGAAGCTCTGTTGGGCTGCTCTGGTTGCCCTATTGGGGCTTCCTATCTTCCCTCAGGTGTGCAGAGGGGCGCTGGTGATCAGCCTCTCTGCGAACCCCCACCTCCTCTCCCTGCCCCGGGGACAGACAGCTCCCTGTCCCTCTCTAACTCAGCCCAGCTCCCACAGGCTTCCTCTGGAGCCTTTGGTGACACAAAGTTATCTTGGCCGCCAGCTCACCCTGTGCGCACTCCATTATTCCCGGCACCATCTCCTTCCGCGTGACCTCTGCATTTGGACACCGTTTCCATCAGACTCTTTTGGAAGTCTCTGAAGCCCACCCTCCGCAGACTGAGGAGACTGTCCGGGAGTCCCGAGAGTTCACGCTGGGCCCCTTTCAAGGTATATGTTCCCATTCCCCACTCCCACTGCCGGAGCCAGGGCTTCTGCCAGGCACCCCTGCCTTTCCTGCCCTACCCCCGCCGCCCCCTCTAAGCCTCTCGCTCTGGCCCTCACCCTGTATCTGATGGGGAACAAGGTCGGAGGCCAGGGCCTGCGAGTCCCAGCCACGCCGGCCCTCCGCGTGGGCAGCCAGAGCTCGGCGCAGCCAGCAGATTCGTTCCGCAAGGCCTCCGCGATCCCAGATCCACGCTTCCCCCTGTCGAAGCCCACTCACTCTGCCAGGTGTTTTCCCACCACATCCTCTGAGCTGGCTTCCAAGAGTTTCCCCCACACCAGATGTTAAACGCACTGGCCGGTGGTTTTCTGGCCTGTCTCCTGAACCTCTCCCACCCTACAATTCTATAGAAAACAACAAAAGAAAACCAAAGAAAAAGAACTGGTGGAATTACAAGCGCCCCTATCTGACCCCTGGAATCCCTCCCCTGGCTTGGGGGTCTTGGATCAGGTCCATCTGTGTTCACCAAGCTCCGAGTTTGCTGCCTCTCGGGCACTAGCTAAAGTCATCAGCAAACACTTACATGGATGGTGCTTTGGACCAGAAGACGATTCTTCATCGTTTTCCTGGTACTGACAGAAACTGAGTCACATAGAGAAGTGTGAGGTTTCAATGATGTCAATGTTATTTGTTCTTACTAGTCTCTGGGAAGATCCCAGACATTGGAGGTCAAGTGGTTTCTGGGACTGACGGTCAGTGGAAAATAGAGAAGGGAGAAATCTTCACTGAATATCACTAGACCTGTGCAGCTAATGAAGGGCCACCTCTTATTGATAGGCCTGGACCTCTTTGGGTGGCCCCAGAAGAACCAAGGTGAGGTCTCTGGGGCATCAGCCTCAGGAACCCACATCAAACACACTCAGGAGCCCCAAAAGGAGCCATCCTTCTATGCTCTGCAGAAGGACCCCAACTCCCCTTTCTTATCAGCCTCGGGGACGTTTCCTCTCTGCTTTTTCAGAAGAGATTGCTGCTTGATATGGTGACTTCTACACATTGTCTGCAGGCTGTGGCCTCCTTGGGAATAGACCACTCCACTTTCTCTGCTTTCCCTGGGAACGAGCTCTTTCTAGCCCCCTTGCCCACCTGCCCCTTCTCCGTGCGGGTTATTGACCTCCATTGCCAGCCTGTTCTTTGCTGCCTTCTGCAGCTGCTCTGCTCCTGCCAGACCTTTTCAGTGTGTGTGTGTGTGTGTGTGTGTGTGTGTGTGTGTGCATGCTTTTTTTCTCTGAAATAGATCTTTATTGTAGGCTCTGTGGCCAGATGTGAATGGCTCCTTGAGCCTCCACTGTGCAGGGTTCAGGCAAGGCCCACGGCCTGGGTTGCCATCCCTCTCCTGCCAGCTCTCTGAGAGGCCAGCCCTTGGGCTCTCTTTGTACAGTCCTACAAATTCCAACTAGGGGATATATGTGAGATGAGATGTTTCCCACACCAGCTCTTTACCCTAGAAACTAGCCCTTTCCCTCTATGTCTCTTCTCTAAGTACTTACTCATTTTCCCATTTTCAGTACAAAAAGTATGGAGGCTGAATGACCAAACAGCTATACCTCCTGCCTCCTGCAGATGTGTTTTGTGTCAATTACACATGGATATTCTCCTGTATAATTTCCGCTTATCTGTGAGATTTTGGAGCAAACATACATGAATCTCCGATTACTCCAGGTCATGACTTAGGCAGAATGAGTTAGGAAATCCAAGTTATAAAATCAGGAAGGAATTAAATATTTGGATGGAAGACCAGTCATAGGAAAAAAAAAATATTATCTGCAACAGAGCAAAACCACTTGATAAATGTTTCATTGAAGAGACTTCCCCCAGAAAAGTTTCTAGCTGGCCAGGGTTTGGGAAATGGAATTTGCTGTTCAGTGCCCATGGTTACTAATTTAACATGTGTGAAAAACCAGGTCATCTTTTCACCTGATGTGCTGTCTACACTGTTTTCATCTAGTGGATGCTAAAAATAAACAGATCAATAAATAAAATCATCTATAAGTGCATCCATAAATTCCCTGACAGCCACAGTGTCTGTCTTTTTTAGTAAGTCCTTTCATTTCTCATGCACAAGTTGCACAATTCTTTGGCCATAGATTTCCCAGGAGTGTGGTAAGGAGGAGTGTGAACTATGAGACTGGGCATTCCCAGCTCTGCTACTAACTAGCTATGTGACACCAGACATCTTACTCAACCTCTCTGACATGACATGGCATTGGGGAAGTGTGATCTACTGCTAACATTTGTAAGCAAATGAGTTACTATTCATCTGTAAACCCCTTAGCATAGTATCAGGCATGGAGTGCATGCTAAAACTAAGATTCATTTCTGCTCTGTTACCCGAGGCTGCTCAGTTTGAGCTGCCTTGTGCCCGTGGACACAGAGACGAGTATAAATTCAAAGGTCCTCCCTCCTTTAATAACACACCTACTCCACCTGCCCACCTGAAGCAGGAATTTGTCTGCAGAAGTTCTGCCTGCCACTTTGAGCTATAGAGAACTCTGACTGCCCTAGGTCATAGGTGTTTAACTGGGGCCTTTGCTCAGCTTACAGAAGCTGTTTATTATCTGCTGCACGCTACAGAGGGTCAGGAGATTTGGGGACACGGCATGGCTCAGGGAACCTGGAGGGCAGCCGACAACAAATGATAAACTCACAGCAGGTGGAAGGCACACACAGTGACCTTGCTGAGTGCCTTTCACATTGGCATAGAAAGCCCTATGAGGGGTTGAATGGGACTGCAGCGAGTGAGTAGCTCTGTGCCTGGGTCTTCACTGAGAAGAGGATGAAGAGAGCTGGAAATGTTCACCTACACCAACGCCTCTGAGCAACCCTTGCTCCAAACTTGCCAACAGGCACAACCATTGGCCCCATTCCAGCCCCCTGCCTAGTGGTACTGGGCAGAAAACAGGCCAGTTCAACAAAGGAGATCGTTGTTGACAGTGATGGAAACTAAGGTGCCAACCAGGGCTCTCCCACTTATTTGCTGAGGGGTCACATGTTGGTTCAATCCTTTTCATATTCAACAAATATGCGTTAAACTTTATAGTGTGTGTCAGGAACTGGGCTAGGGTCTCCAGCAGGGAATAAGAGACTCTTCTGGTCCTCCTGGAGCTCATTGGTCTAGGGAAGAGGATAGATGAGTCACCTAGGAAATTTGGATACATTGTAATAAGCCCCGTGGTGGGACAAGGAGAGGACCCTGGGGTACCAGGAAGGTGTGTATATCTAGATCTGGAGGGATCAGGATAGACTACCTACTCTCCCTGGGCCTCCATTTCTTTGTGTATAAATGGGAGAATATATGGAAAAATGACTTGCAAGCAACAGTCTGATGGAAACTGATTTTTCATCTTCCAACAATAGCAATAAAAATTTAAAAGTGCCCAAATAACATACTGCAAGTTACTCCAGGTACGTACAAAGTGTGCTGTTCTGGTTTTTGTTGTTGTTGTTGTTTGAGACAGAGTCACTCTGTCACCCAGGCTGGAGTGCAATGGCACAATCTCTGCTCACTGAACCTTTGCCTCCCAGGTTCAAGCATTTCTCCCTCCTCAGCCTCCCGAGTAGCTGAGATTAGAGGCACGTGCCACCACGCCCAGCTAATGTTTGTATTTTTAGTAGAGATGGGGTTTTGCCATGTTGGCCAGGCTGGTCTCAAACTCCTGACCTCAGGTGATCCACCCGCCTAAGCCTCCCAAAGTGCTAGGATTACAGGCGTGAGCCACAATGCCCGGCCTTTTTTCTTTTTTTGAGATGGAGTCTTGCTCTGTTGCCCAGGCTGGAGTGCAGTGGTGCAATCTTGGCTCACAACAACCCCCGCCTCCTGGGTTCAAGCAATTCTCCCCGCTTCAGCCTCCAGAATAGTTGGGACTACAGGCGCCCACCAACACGCCTGGCTAATTTTTGTATTTTTTAGTAGAGATGGGGTTTCGCCAAGTTGGCCAGGCTGGTCTCGAACTCCTGACCTCAGGTGATCCACCCGCCTCAGCCTCCCAAAGTGCTGGGATTACAAGTGTGAGCCACGCTGCTCTGTTTTTTAGGGCAGGGGTGGGGTAGTCATTTAGGGAAACACTGTCCAGAAAAGCCCACCTTGTTCTGGTTATCGTTTATCAATTCTCAGGGCCGTGACTAAGACATCTCTGCACTGGGGGCGGAGCAGTGGGTTGTATTGCCTCCTCACCCAATCCTCTTAGCTCCAGCCAACCCCACTCAACGCGACCCATGGAGCCAGACTGTCTGGGATCAAATCCAGCCTACACCAATCATTTCACTCTGAGATCTTAGAAAAGTTACCTAACATTTCTGGTCTTCAGTTTCCTTAGCTGTAAAATGGTATAATAATACTAGAGCCTGCCTCATAGAATTGTTTTGCATACAAATGTGTTAGCATGTGTAAAACACTTAGAAAAAATACCTATTAGGTAAGCATCAAGTCTCAGCTATCATCACCATGGCAATTGTCTTCATATAATTATCACCAAGAAGTACATTATTATGATGCCTACAGTCCCACAGCGGGAGCATCTACACACTACATCCCTGTGGGACATTGTGTGGCTTCATTAAGAGACTGGGCTGGACTCCCACCCAGGTTCCACTGCCCCTGGCTGTATAACCTCTCTGAGCCTCAATCTCCTCATCTGCAAAATGGACTCATAAGATGTCCTATAGCACAGTGTTGTGGTAGGATTGCATAAGATCCTATATGGAAATCATTTGGCACAGTGCATGGGGAAAAAAAGGAGCTCTTGGAAAATAGAGTGGCTACACTATAATTAGGTTAACACAGAGGAAACAAATGTTGTGCACTGTGAATCCAACTGTAGTCACTTCTGTAAGGTGGGGTGACAGACTTCACAGAAGTGAGAAATAAGTCTTTTTACTGCTGCCTCTGCTTCTCAGAGACTATGAAAGAGGACGAATCATTTTAAGCTTCTACCAGTTCTTTGTGCTGCTGGAAGTTACACCTGAAGTCGGTGGCCCATTGTTTAGCAGAGCACATTAATTAGTCTGTGTAAATTCAAAAGTAGGCTCAACCTGGGAAAGGAAAGAACTAAATTGCTCTGGACCTTAGACTGTGGTGGCTGAATTTCTCTGAGGAGAGGAGCGATGAGTGAAGGGAACTCAGGTGACTTAGGAGAGAACAAAAGGGAGCCTATAAGCTTGGGGGTGGCCTGTTGGTGGGGTGGCTGGAAGTCTTTTAGAGCAGAAATGTCTAACATGTATTATATGGGAGTTTGTGTTGATTCATCATAAACTTCCCACGTAATGCTAAAATTACAGCAAAAGCCACTCCACACACAATTCCACAAATTAGTGATTTCAGGGGCATAAAATACTGCATAAAAGGCATGTTTCACATACAGGATGAAGATTCAGAAGAGCAGTGGCATATATAGGATGCTTAGTCTGTCTGTATTGACTCACTTCAACAAAAGCGAGAACTCTGATGATTTCAGGAGAAGAGTAAGATAACTTCAGCCCGCCTCAACTCTGAGCATCCTTAGGACAGAATGTCTATTCAGGGTGGAGCTCCAGCGATTTCATCTGAAGGATGCTCAGATATCATCTGACTTGTGAAATCCAGCATTGTTGTCCAAACCCCTACTTGGCATCTCTGCTTGTGTGTCTAGTGGTCTTTCACATGTAACACAGCCGAAAAGAACTCTTGCTTCTTCTCCTTGAATCTGACCTTCCCCAGGGCGTCACTATGTGGTAAGCAGCATTCCCATTCACTCAACGGCTCAAGCCCCTAACCCAAGAGTTTTCCTTGATGACTGTTTTCTGCAGTGCTCCCAAGCCCATCAATAAATCATGTCCACTCTACACCCAAGCAATTCTCAAATCTGTCCACATCTGCAATAGACCCTCTGCCCCTTATCCTGCTGGCACCATCCTAGCTCAAGCCATGAGGCTCTCTCACCTGGGCAGTGGTCTCCTAAACTGAGCTTCCATTCTTTTCCCACCCCTCTCTTCCATCCCTCACCCCAACTCTGGGACATGGTCGGCTAACCCAAGTCATCTTTAAAAAACTGTAAAGTAGGAATCTTGATGTTCCTCCCCTGCTTCAAACCCAAGTTTGGAGTAAGAGCCCAATGCACTCTATCATTGCTTACGGAAGTTGATTCTGCCTAGCCCTCTGAGCACATCTTCACTGCCCCCGCCCCCCGCTCCCCGCCCCCCGCATTCCCTCTCCACTCTACCCAATGCCCTTCCTTCTCTTCTTAAACATTCCAAGCTCAGGGCCACCTTAGAGCCATGACAGCAGCCACTACCTGTCTGTGAACGCTTGCTCTCCAACCACTTAGTGGAAAGGAGTCACTTCTAGCCCAGCACACTGTTTCCATTCTCATGCCTCGAACTGCCGCCGTCGGATAATTATCTTCCTGACTTATTTGTTTGTCTATCATCTGGTCCCCTAGTGGGCAGAGCTCTGGCTCCTTGCGTCTCCATCAGTGCTGTACCCAGCACCTCCGCCACCACCTGGTGGACAGTGGTGCTCAACAAGTATTCGTTAAATAGATGAGCGGCTGCCTTTCTGGGTTGTATTATCATTACTCCACAGGCTCCTGTGACTCTCTGGAAACATCAGGTGAGAGCTGGAGATCCAGCACCAACTGAGATGGCTGCAGCTTCAGCAGATCCGAATTCTGAAACCAAGGCAGGCGTGCTAGTTATTAAATCAGGGCAGTGCCCAACAGGACATCAATCACAGCTCTGAGTTCATATCGAGCTTAAGACGACAGCCATCTAAGCATAGATTCTACCAGCAAATACCTAAACGTTTAAAGTTATTGAAAATCAGAAGCTCGGGTCTCGATCTTCATGGAACATCCCAGCTGCTCCTCAATCTGAGGCCCTACGCTCAAGCTAGAGCTCCATCACAGCATTAACTCATTAAAGGATTGACACCAACACAAAAGGGCCACTGAATCTACTGGAAAGCCCTCAAATATGTGGCAGTTTTGTGGGCTCTGTGACTCTCTTCATGGTAACGGCTAAGAGGGAGCCAAATGTGGAAGCTCCGTCAGTCTCTGGGACACTGTCCCAAGGCATCCTTGCATGGAGCCAGCATATCTTGGCATGGCCACCAAGTTGAATTCTCAGACATGTGGGAAACTGGAGATGAAGGAGGTTGCCTGCTGCCTTTCCCCAGCTGCATCCTACTAAAAAAGAAGTGGGGAGCAGACCCCAAATTTAGCTATGACAGCCAAAATTAAGTGTGTAGAGCAGTTGAGTTCAGCCAAAACTCATAATGGTGGAAATAGGCAGTGCTCTGCCTCCTTCATGAAAGACTATCTGTTCATCAGTACCTTGTTTGGGTCCCTCCTCGAACAAGACTAATCCAGGACCTCCTGTCAAAGGGACCAGAGCACAAATCTCCCAGTATAAATGGACTAACTCTCAGATGAGCTAAGGAAATAGGAAGAAATTCCCTTATTTCCCTCTGTCTTCAATACTACTTACCTCATGTTTATTTTTCATCTTACATGAATTAATAACTCTTCTCTTTCTTCCAAGGTTGTAAAGCTTCCACTCAAGCTTTTATCTCATTTTTTTTCCATCTACTTTTTGGATGTGGACCCATCTAGTACCCGTCTCTCTTCACTACTATAAACCCCTCTTGCCCACTGACTTCTCACCTACAGAATAAAGCTTCCCCCCATCCTTTTTTTTTTTTTTTTTGAGGCAGAGTTTCGCTCTCTCACCCCGGCTGGAGTGCAGTGGTGCCATCTCGGCTCACAGCAACCTCTGCCTCCCAGGTTCAAGGGATTCTCCTGCCTCAGCCTCCCTAGTAGCTGAGATCATGGGTATGTGCCACCACACCTGGCTAATTTGTATATTTTTAGTGGAGATGGTGTTTTGCCATGTTGGCCAGGCTGGTCTTGAACTCCCGGCCTCAAAGAATCTGCCTGCCTTGGCCTCCCAAAGTGCTGGGATTTTAGGTGTGAGACACCACGCCTGGACTCCCCCATCCTAATCAAAGTATTTCCTTGACCCTTCCTCCCCTAGAAATTACTCCTTTGTCTGCCTTCATCACCAGACTCTGATGGGTAGTCTAAGCGGCGTGCCATATCATTCTTCTGCTTCCCAATCATTTATCAAGCCTCATTTCACTCTCACTTCTACCACTTCACCCCCCTGACTTTATCTGCTATAAAGTCACAGTGATCTCTGATGCCCAGGCCCAACTGCTTTTTCCTAGTCCTCATTCAACACAGGTGAAGTTCAAATCCTTCACAGTCTGACTAATGCCTACCTGGCCTCTCTGATCATTAGCAACCTTGCATCTGATGAGATGGGGTACTCACTTATCTCGACAGACATAGGTATGATCAGGATTCTGAAATTCCAGGAATCCCAGGGCATATGGATACTTATCACAATGTGGTATATGACTTCCCTGTGCACAGCCATCTCCCTCTGAAGCACAGACCAGGTTTGAATCCACCATGTAAATCTGATGCATAGCCTACACTTGGCATTAAGTTTAGAGACTATCATTAAACTGTTGACTGTCATTAAAAGAAGAACATATGCCACTGACCCCTAAAAAACTCAAGCTAGCTATGTGGGTAGATTTCCAAAGAATCTGGAGACACTCCTTCTAGGGAGATTTTTTAAAGGCGCATTTAATTGATGCCTTAGCTAATAACTTTCTGAAATGAACAAATATTTTTTGAGCACCCACTTTTCTGGGCACTGTAGTATTAGCAGGTTTGCAGATTGGCATACCAGCTACAGCAGGAGCTGGGGTGGGAGATGGGAAAGTTAATCAGGCAGGAAGTAAGTCAGGTCTGAAGTGGGCTGCAGTGGCAAGGCCAATTCCTGAGGGTGCAGTCTGTCCCCTAAAAGCTTCTGCTTTCTGAGCTGCAGCAGGTCCTGCCCAGGGCACGCCCAGATGGGCTAAGCAACAGATGGACATTGGTGTGTTGGTGAGAGCACCAGGCTTCCCTTTGGCCTAGCCATTAACCCCTGATTCAATCCACCTATAACTGCTTCTTCTCAACCCCATTGCAAGGAAAGTGATGAGCAGGTGCTCAGACTTCTTTCTCATGCTGTATTTCCTTGATTCCAACTACCCTTGCTTCCAGGAGCATACCAGAGAGGTGGGCCACACATGCCTGAGTGGACTTCCAGAGCTGGCATCCATTGTCCCTCTCTCGGCCTGGCAGATAGGAAGGGCCAGCACCCAGGGACCTTGGAATGCACATGGCATCTTGGCAGCCACCTCTAACAGATGACCAACAAACAGCTTGCTTGGGCTGTAGGAAGTGACACAAACCTAATTGCACTTATTGGTTTCAACTACAATGCTCCTCCCACACCCAGTTTTTTTCTCCCTTCCCTGTTGCCATCGGATCTTGATCCCTAATATCATCACTTTATGCTTGTCTTGCCCGCGCATATGTTTGGGCTCTTTCTGCATCATCTGCTCTGCTGTCTAAAGACCTTTCCTTCCCCCAGGACTTATCTTCAGCAGACAAGAGCTCAGGAACCCAGAAGAGGAGAGAAAGAGGATATATTTCTCCTGCCTGACCATCTTTGGCCCCATCCATGCTCACCCCTAGAAAGACACCAAAGACCCTGTTTGTTAGAAAAAGAGGAGGAGAGGTGTTGAAGCCACAGCATGGGCTTTGCTGTCACCGCTGAGGGCTGCTAGAGAGAAAACATGGCTATCACTTGGCCTCAAAAGCTGCAGATTTAGATAATCTCACTAGCAATCTCTCCACCCCTTCAGATTTCCTGTTGCTATTTCCTTGAATTCCTTCCAGCTGGTTGACTTCTCTCCAGTTTGTGCCCCTCCCTTGCCTGGAGCCCAGATCAGTGGGTTGGCTGGAAATGCCTCTCTCTGAATTGTCTGTGGCCTTTTACAGCCAGCTTCAATCTCTACTGCCATGCCCCACCCGATGTGTTCCAAGGACGCCGCCTGCTTAAAGGTCAGAGCAAGAGGTCAGGATACATGGGTACTACCTCCCAACCCTCACTCTGACCTTGAGAAAGTCATGGCATCACGCTTGGTTAACCCTCTGCAGGACACAGAGATTAGAGGCTTCATTCAGAATTCCATTAACATTTCTGGACTGTGCAGCTCAGAATCCCCAGCCCTAAAATGTGGCAGGGCTCTGGCCAGAAGAGCCCTTTGGGGAACAACATTATGTGAATGTTGGCAACATCTTGAAGTTACCTGAAAAAAGATAATGACCTCTGCATTCAACGATGTTGCATCTTTGGGTCTGAAGCAATAATGTTTCAGAAGGAGATAGCTTTCCACAGTCAGCTCTCTGTTACAAGATAGCTGTCCCTCAGGAGAATCCACTGGATACCTGCTTGGGGGAATCCACTGGATACCTGCAGTCCTCATCAGAGATAGCAATGCAGTGACAGACATACTGTCTCTGATGAGGGCTGCCACTGAGCCATCTCCCTTGTTCAGCTTAACCACCAAGAGTACCTAAATACCTGAGCTGTTTTTCATAAGAATGGAAAAATAAAACAATCCAAGTTTTCAAACACAGGGGACTAGACAAATAAATCTGGTATGTCCACACAGTGGAGCATGACACAGTCATTAAAAGTCAAGCCATGACCCTCTGTTTATTAAGACTGTGGGGAATCTCATTCTCATATATGCACAGTCCCCCACTTACGATGGTTCGACTTGGGACTTTTCAATTTCACTATGGTGTGAAATTGTTCTGCTTTTCACTTTCAGTACGGTATTCCATAAATTACATGAGATATTCAGTACTTTATTATAAAGTAAGCTTTGTGTTACATGATTTTGCCCAACTGTAGGCTAATGTCAGTGTTCTGAGCACATTTAAGGTAGGCTAGTCTAAGCGATGATGGTTGGTAAGTTAGGTGTTCTTAAGTGCATTTTCAACTTGTGATATTTTCAACTTATCATGGGTTTATCAGGACATAGCCTCATGGTAAATTGAGGAGCATCTGTATTACTCTTGGCGTACACATTGGTATCACCCCATATGGTCAATATATACAAAACAGATATACCAAATAGCTTATAGGGGTCATACGGCTTTATGTTAATATTATATTTAGGTTCAACCACATTTATTTTGTTTCAATATATTTAGGATCAATCCATTTCCGTGATTTATAAGAGCAAACTATTGTGAAGAAATTAAATAAATTTGAGTACATCAATATAACAGGATAGTATGGATCTCTAAAACAACAACGAGGGAGTTCTCTAAGAGCTCCAAGAAACTGGGGTGGGGAAGGGATTATCCTAAAAAGTGCACAATAGTATGTATGATACAGCTGCAGTTGTACAAAATAGAGAAAAAATAAACAACATACATTTATATCTGTTTGTATATAATTTGCTTAGATATAATTCATAAGGACACTCAATAACAGAGGTTACTTATGTGATAATGGTAGTGGTGCTAGGAACAACTTGCCAATGAGGAACAGGTGTGAAAAAGGGGAGTGCTCTCATTTTATAGACAGATAGATAAATCTGTAGCAGTAGTTTGGATAAATAATGATAATACTTCAATAAAGTTTACATATATTATATATGTTTAGTTTATATATTATATATTTACTATGTATTATATATAAGCATCATTGAGTTCATATATGCAAACTTTATTTTTCATATTTATTATATAACTTATTTTGTATATATATACAAACTTTATTGAGACATTATTTTACATACCATAAAATTCACCTATTTTAATGTAAAATTCAACAACTTTTAGTAAATCTACTGAATGGTATAATCACCAGCATAAACCAGTTTTAAAACATTCATCACCCCAACAAGAACCCTGGGTCCATTTATAATTAATCCCTGCTTCCAACCCCAGGCTTAGGCAGCCACTAATATAATTTCTGTCTCTCCGTATTTGCCTCTTCTTGACATTGCACACAAATGGCATCATAGAAAATGGGATGTTTTGTGTCCAGCTACTTAGCATGTTTCTTTGAGATTCATTCATGTTGTAGCATGTGCAAGTGCTTCATTCCTTTTTATTGCTGAGTAGTAATCCATTCTATGGTTACACCACATTTTCTTTCTCCATTCACCAGTCAATAAATATTGCATTTTTCTGCTCTTGACCATTATGAAAAATGCTGCTATGAACATTTCTGTGCAAGTTTGTGTGTGTGTATATGTGTGTATTTTTTTAACCATGTGGTGAATATATCACTTCCACAAAAATTTTTAACATTGCAAAAGATCAGTTAATTGCAAATGCAATCTTATTTTTTAAAAAAGGTAGCAAAGTAATGTGTATGTGCATGTGCACATGGAATGATTTGATTCTGACAAATAAATAAGTACATAAAAAAGACTAGAAGGCAGAAAGCTGAAATGTTAACAGTGTTGTCTCTGGGTGATGGGATGGTGGATAATTTATGTGTTTGTGTGCTTTTCTGTATTTCACTGAATTTTCTACTGTATATATAAATTACTTTTGTAATCAGAAAAAAGCACAATGTTATTAAAAGAAAAAAACTATCCTTCCTATTCAATTTCTCCAGGGTCTTTACCTTTCTGTGACAGAGAAATATTCTCACAATAGTCCACAAATGGGGAGCCGGGAAGGGGCAGCCCCTCTCTTTCCTTTATGATGCTGGTCACGGCATCCAGAAAGCTGCAGATCCCCAGTAAATACCAGTCAATTGTGGAGACCTCGAGATCAGTCTCTATGGCAACTGGGTGGGCCTGTAAGAGCACTGCCCCAGTGTGGAGACTGTCCAGCAGGAAGAACCTCCACAATTGTGTACCTCAGGCAGCCCAAGGTCACCAAAGGACCGTGGTGTTTATTTACCAGGCAGTGGAGTCAGGATTTCCAAGGCTTGAAGGCAGCTCTCTCTAAACAATGGAAACTTTAAAGTCTTAACTGATCATTTTGATTATGCCATTCTTTGAACTGCCATTTTTATTTAAACATCTGCAGATCAATATCATGATTCAGTATTTTTAGAACTCCATTAGGCTGAGCAAGGTGGCTCATGCGTGTAATCCCAGCACTTTGGGAGGCCGAAGCAGGTGGATCACTTGAGATCAGGAGTTTGAGACAAGCCTGGCCAACATGGTGAAACCCCATCTCTACTAAAAATACAAAAATCTGCCAGGTGTGGTGGCGGGCACCTGTAATCCCAGCTACTCGGGAGGCTGAGGCATGAGAATCACTTAAGCCCAGGAGGTGGAAGTTGCAGTGAGCCGAGATCACACCACTGCATTCCAGCCTGGATGATAGAGCAAAACTGTCTCAAAAAAAAAAAGAAACTCCACTTGGGAACTAGGTGTCTTTCCTCTATGTTTACCTCTCCCATAATTTCATCATATTGCTTCATAATTACTCACTTATCTATACCAGGCCTACTCCTTACATTTGAAGGACTTGGGACAAGGGAATAATTAGAAGCATACACACATGTCTAAAATTTGGAAGTTATAAATCAAGCTAACACACTAATAAATAAGGCATGTCTTATCCTCCTGCCCTGCGAAATTGATCTTCAGGATGACCTGAAGGACCAGGTGACTTCCGGTGTCTCTGGTTCCTCAGATTTCCAAGTGGAGACACATGGTGCTAAGGAGTTGGCCCCTGGCCTGTTCCCTTCTCTTCCACCCCCATCTTCCATCCCACAGTGAAAGGGGTCTCACGTACATATGTGTGCACACTGAGCCTGCAACTCCATCTTCCTCTAACCGTCCCACCCTCACACTCTCGATGTTCCCACTGCCCCCACACAGTAATCCTTTGGCCAACTATTGGGCTTAGCAGTGCACATACCTGCAGCATAGCCCACCCTTAGAACAGATGAATGAAGAGACCCGCATGTGTCCTGGAGGCAAGCTGAGAGCTGTTTGGGTAAGGAATTCTGGTTTAGGAAATGAAACATTGTCTAGAAGGGAGGTGGGGTGCAGGCTCCAGATGGTCCCTTCTCATGGCCCTAGGACTTTTGGCAGCTAAAGGAGGGCCCTAAAAAGTGGGGAGGTCCCTCTTACCCAAGACTAGTGAATACTGGACTGTATTGTCTCTAGACTGGGGTTTCTCAACGTTAATACTGTTAGCATTTGGGGCTGGATCATTCTTTCTTGTGGGGAGCTGTCAGAAGCACCCACCCTCAGTTGTCACAACCAAAAATGTCTCCACACATGTCCCTTAGGGGACAAGATCACCCCGAATTGAAAACCAGTGCAGGAGACAATAAAGCTCTTGATGACAGGAAATACAACTGACTCACTTAGTAGCAGAGTGTGTGGCACAGAGTGGATGCCCCAAATATGTTTGAAGAATGAGTCAATTAAGCAACACTTGCTCATGATCTCAGAGGTATTCCTTGAAGGACCCTATTCCAGTGGGTTTGTGAAATAATCCCACAGAAGGGCAGTTCTTGCTCCCTGGGGTATAAATGATGAACAGGAAGAGGCATGAACACTGTCACCCACTTAGGACCTCATGATGAGACAGGTCCCTCTGCTGGGTGGTGTGCTGGGTGCTATACAGAGTTAACCTAAGGAAGCTCCCTAGACATTAAAGCATTTCATAGTCCAATCTTCCTATACCGAAGCTGCCCAGCTTAGGAGAAAGAGGAAGGAGGTGCCAGAGCATCTAAACTTAAATAGGCACTCCCATAGGTCCTGGCTAGAGCACTGCAAGCCTCACATGTTCCTTAAACAAGTCCAAATGTGATGCACAATGAGAGCTACAGTGCAATGAAGGGATGCCCAACCAGCAAGGTGCTGCTTTTAAATTCTCTCATCCCATGCCATTCATGCCTCCTGCTCTCACCAATGGGATTTTGTAAATCCTGTTCGTGCTGAGTCTCTTCAATCAACCAATAATGTTTACTGTGATATCAAGCCCATGTTCTTCTCTAGAGCAAGCAAACAGCCCCCACTCTGTTTTCTTATAATAGGTGAAGTCTTTCTTGTATATTTTCCACATTCCTAGCAACTGAACATGCATGGTTGTATCCAGTTTGCTTTAAGTCAACACCCATGGGGCAGTCAGTGATGTCTGAGTAAAGAAATGGAATTCTGATGGACTCCTACACTTGGATCAAAGTGCATGACTGGTAGATTTCCCTGGCTCCAAGGGGACTCAGGTTTGATTTCAGAATCTGCTTGTGCCTGTTTTCCTAGAACAGCAGGTCTCAAAATGGTCCAAAGGTCCCTGGTGGGCTCAAGACCCTTTCAGGAGATTCATGTGTCAAAACTATTTTACCAGCAACAGTAAGATAGTGTATGCCTTTTTTACTCTCGTGTCTTGCAGGTATTATTCATGAAGTTGTCCAGTGGTTTCCAGACATGTGATGATGTCATCATCCTGACAGCTACACGGAATGTGTGTGTATACTTGAGCTTTTAAATTATACTCAGTTTTAATTTCAAATGCAGTGAATATGATGGATATAACCCACAGAAACAAACATCATTTGGGGTTTCTATGACTTTTAAGTGAAAAGAAGTCCCAAGACCAAAAACTTTGAGAACCACTGCCCTAGAGCAATGGTGCTAGCCTAACTTCTACATCACAGCAAGTAGGGAGTGGAGGCAAAACACTTCAAAGACTTCTGGGAGGTAGAGTAAGTTAGTGAGGGTAAAAATATGTACACGTTCAGAGTTTTATAACAGGAGTGTCACTGTGACATTTTAACTGCAAAATGTTCTCCAGGTTCTTCAAGGTAGAAAAAAAAACAGGTCTAGGAAAGAAACGGAAGTATTGATATCTTCAACAAAAGCAATACCTCCTAAACACAATATTGCTTGTTTGGAGCTCTACTGATGATCTAATTTGCAGTTTGACTAGCCTCACCTCACCACCCCTAAACTGACCAAAAGTTGACTCCATGTGTTTGCATCTCCCAGAGTATTGTCAAGGGTATGCAAAAACAATTAGGAGAGTGACTAAGAGCGTGTTTGTACCACGTGTAGAGATGGAAGAGAGAGCATGTGAAGCTTGTGATTCTAACTGCAATTTGGGGATTATTGGTGAATTTCAATTACCCATGCTATAGAATCAGGATATGATTATCAACATGAAGTATTCATTTTATCACTGACCAAAATAAACAGATGAAAGAACTCATTCCCCCCAGCTTTACCACCAATCCTTCAATCAGTTTTTATTTAACCTTTTAACATTTCTTTACTTCTTTTAACTCCTCACATAATATAGATGCTATCCCCCCACCCCCTGCCAGCTACCAAGGTATTTTGAACACAATGGAATTATCCTTCCTATGCCCAGCATACTCAGAAGAGGCATAGGACAACTGCCTTCATCTTTCAGAGGGAACGAATGAGAGATGAAATTCACCTTCCCAGATTGACATGGCCAATTGGTGCCCAGGCCCAAACGGAGATGCTTCCCACCCATATCAGAGCAGGGTCTTCCGAATCCCTGCTTGAAGAGGCACAGGCTGGAAACACCCACAGGGGTGGAGTTACTGAAGGGCGTGCCAGAGTCCCTTTAAGGGAAAGAGATAACTCCTGCTTTGTGCAAATGTCATTTCCAGAAATTGCGTCCCCCAACTCATATATTGAAGGACATGAATTTTCTTGATTAAAATAATGATAATAGCAATAATAATAATAATAGATAGATGTAGAGCTCAACAGCATGTGACTAATGAGAAAAGTTTTACCAGTTCAAGGCTGGGGCAGCTAAATAATGGCCATAAACTATCATGTGAAGCCAGCCTACTTCTCTACAGCCTGCTTACATCTTCTGTGCTATAAATAATTCAGAGTTTTCTTTTTTCTTAAATATCACAAAACCAAGTCAGAATCTTTATGTGAAGGATTCTGCTGTGTCCCTCTCTCCCTCCTCCTCTCCCTCCCTAGCCAGCCCAGGCAACTCCCTGGAGAATGACCCCTCAAGCTTTAACATTTATACTTTGACATTTCAGACTATTTGTTAGGCAGAGCTGCCTTCTTGAGATCAAAGTCAGAAAATCTTGCCGAGAACTCCCTCTTGGCCTTGTCCAGCTGTGACAGAGAGGGTCTATTAACCCCCAAGCATCTGCTTCCATCCTCATCCAGAGAAATCCACTGATCCTCACCCAAAGGGGCAGCCATCTCTCTCACTCAGTTTGCCTTATACACAACATATTGAGAGAGAGAGAAGGACCAGGAACCAAAAGATGTCCTCCACTAAGAGACAACAGTGACTCATGGGGACATGGTATTTGGGGCATCTGTCCAGGCAGGGTCTTTTACATGAGGATCAGCAAACTCTACTAGCTACTCAGAGACAAATATGGAACAAGGAAAGGTAACTTACCCCATGTCATTTTGCTAGTGGTAGAGTTGAGACTGGGATCCGGGTCTTCATTGCTGTATGCTACCACTAGATGATGTCACCTCCACCAGCCTGGGCGGATGGCCAGGTTTAATGCTGAGGTCTCAAGCTCTTATGTGAAATGACTTACCATTTTCTTCTGAGATATCACAGCGAAGGTTTCCTGATCTTCACAAGAGTGTCTATCCATCAGCAACCAGAATTTTTTCTGACTCTATGTAGAAGGCAGAAGTGAGGGCTGAGCCCAGAGCTGGGTAGCTTGCTGGGTGTGGTGGTTTCTTGATATAAGAAGTGGGTGGTTGATGAACACATCCTGCTTGATTCTTCTTTAAAAGCTTCTGATCACACTATAACCCCGTGTTTTCTAACATGTGTGTGCTGAGTCTATTAATAGATGTTAAATGAAGAATGTTTTGTGTTTAATTAGAATTGGAAAGAGGTAGAATAAGGTTTGTTTGCAGCAGGACTTCTTGGAGCCTTTGATATCCTAATGCAAACTGTGAAACTCTAAGAGCTGGCCATACTGTGCAACATTCTCCAAAGTTCTCTGATGGATCCTTGGCATATCATGAGACTAAGGGGAAACATTGCTGCAATCAATAAAAAGGGGAGCACTTGATCCTTACAACATCATTTGTCTAGTAACTGGAGGAAGAGAAAAAGATTTTTCTGCAAGTTGGGGATTTCAAATTAAGGGAGAACCATATTGCAGGCCCTGAAGCTCTGCCCAGAAAACAGACCAATTTATGCAGGATAACAGTTGGTCAAGTGATTGACCCAATAAAATTATTAAGATAGCCAAAGACACCATCCTGAAAATGCACAGTGGGGTTATTCTGGTCTTCTTAACGACTACGTTGGCCATTTGGTATCAGAGGTACTGTGCAGCAATCTCCTGTTATGGTAGCAAGAAAAGCCAAATTGACAGCCATAAAGATTGAATGATTCTGTGAGTCATTTAAACATGAACTTAGAATTTAAATTCTCCCAAGAAGGACATTCTCAGAATATGTTCTATATTGGTGGTGCCTCCCCTGCTGCCCACTGACAGTGGGAGGGAACAGACTCAAGTTCTCCCTGGCCAGCTCTATATCTGGCTGCCTCTGAAGCAAAAGGCCTCAGTGAGGAGCTATGGTCGCCGGTTGGGGGCAACCAGAGAGCATCACAGATCCTGGCTGTGCCCTCCTGGCCAGGGTGAGCTGTGAGGAACTAGCAGTCTTGACAGAAGTTGTTTGAGATTTACTCTCATGTTCTCTGCCATGTGAATTTTCTTTCAGAATTAATAGCAAGAGCATCCAGAGGTTCTGACAGAATATAATTAATAGGCTAGATTTAGTTAGTATCTAGCCAGTACTCTGGAATGTTCCTTCTGTCACCCTTGCCTTGACTTTGGCAGCAAGAGGGCAGAGCTTGGAGACTGCTTGTCTGACCCAGTGCTGAGAAAGACTGGAAATTAGCCTTTGTAGGTGCAGGGGTCCCCTGTGTCACAGAGGCTAAACCCTTTCAGCTTAAAACTAGAGAACCCTCCATGTCATGAGCTCCCAACATGCTCAAGAACCTAGCTGTGAGAGGTAAATATTTCCCTAGGCCTGTGCAGCTGCTAAGGACCATGTCACAGGCTCTGTAGACCTGCCCCATCCCTGGAAGAGCACATGTGCTCCCCACAGCTCCACACCCTCTCTTTTTATGAGAAGTGCATTTTTGAAGGTCAGGATTTCATGACTTTTGACCAAAGGCTATTGCAAGCCTTGCAGAGCAAAGAATACCACAATGTGATTTTTAAACGACATTACGAGATCCCAAACAGACTGAAGGTAGTGTGAGCTCTGGAGTGAGAAAGTAAGTGGTCTATCAGAACTCTGTAAACAGAGGTATCACCAGGCCATATTAGACAGCAGTGAAGTCAATTTCCCCTTTACCAAGGCTAAGTCCTTGTCCTTCTCACTGCAGAATGAACTTGAGGGCAAGGGAGGGGAGAATGTGTCTTTTTCAGGGAAACAAGCCACTTGCTCCAGTGAGGTCTCCAAAGGCAGAGTTAGGCTTCATTGAGCTGCCATGGTAACAGCACACAGGTGGCAGAAACTGAGGCAAAGACAGCCATGAAGACAAGCTGGTCATCACTGCAATCCACAAAGGCTTCCAGCATTACTTACCAAAGCCAGGTTTGGTAGTGTTTTCTGAGGTGACATGTTCTGTCCCTCAAACTTGGAAGAAGGCAAAAGTCAGGGACTGCCACACTGGAATGAGGCCTTCGGGCAGCCTCACTCCTTGCTCTGCAAACCCTCTCCATAGCTGAGCAGGGGATTTTGACCACCCCTCCGAACTCAGACATTACTTGACATTACTCTTAGGGTGTGAAGTGAGAACTGCTCGAGGGTTTTGGCTCTCAGAAAAGCCAAGCTCCATTCTTCTTGACTTATGCCAAAGGCCCCAGTCTCCACCCATAGGTAAATCAAAGTCAGGTTCATCTATTTAAGAGAGGCTTTGAGAGGATCCTTTTGGCAGAGGGTCATGAGAAAATACCATGATCCTGAGAAAGCCAGGTGCCCATCTGGTCCCATGTGGAAGGCTCATGTATCTTGGTTTGAAAGTCCTACCAGAGCCCTCAGCTAAGATTTCTCTACAGCTCAGTTCTCTGGGTAACTTGCAACCCTGCCATTTTCCTCTACCCCAGAGTTCCAAGTTCCTTCCCAGATACAACCCACACAGACCTGGGCTGGAGGCCTTTGATACCAAATCTGAGCCATCAGTACCTTCTACGTCCCTGTGGGATCTGTGCTCCTCAGAAGTGCTCCTGTCTTTCTTGTTCCCTTCTCTCAAAGCAGAGCATGCCCCAGTCAAAGGTTTGCCTCTGATATCTTCCTTGTTCCCCTCGTTTCTGTCATTCCTCACCATCCTGGCCCAGGAGCATACAGAACATTTGAGCAATGCATTCACACCCACCCAGAAGTCAAGCATAATGAGGAGAGAAGATCTAGCTCTCTCAGGCACAAACACCCAGATATTTTGTGATAGAAGGAAAATGTGCCAAAATGAAAGGGGCAAAAACGCAGAGGGGTGTTAGACCTTATCACCCGTGCAGAAATCTCTTCCCTCATCAAGATTTAATTTCAAGGGAAACTGGGATCACTCTATGCAAGTTTTATCCACTGAGTAGGAGAAATTGGAACAAAAGTCCTACCCAAGAGGGCCTCAGAATCCTGATGGAATTTCAGAACCACCCAAAAAAGCAGACAAGGGACTTATCTCTTGCCAGCATGTCTCCTTCAACTCACTTTTGGGTTCAAGTAGGGTTGAAGAAGGAGTCTTATTTAGCTCTGGAAATATACTGTCATATCTAGGCTGAGGTTTTCTTGGGAGGTGGGAAGTATAGGGGGTGGTAACAGTAGGATTTCTAAAGGCAAAATGCAGAACCAGAGCTATCCAAGGAATCTGGAGGCTGCAAGCAGTTTCGCCCACATCAGCCAGCATTAAAGATTGGCAATGTGGTGGGTGGCGGAGAGCTGGGAGAGAGGAGGAGGAGAGCTCCAGGCCCGTGCTGGACAGTCCAGATGGAAGCCAGACTCCCCATTGTTCTCCACCTTCCTCCCGTCTCCGCTGTCATGCTTAAGAGTTTTCCCTGGGCCCTTCACAGAGAAGACTCCAAGCAGCCAGCATCGCCCCTCTCCCCCTCCCTGTCTCTCCCTCCCTGCCACCTTCATTTTGCTCTTGCTTTCAGAGTCACGCTGGCAGCAATGTGCGAGTCTAGCCAGAGCACAGGAGTCAGTAAACCCTGAAGGAACAAAGGCTCCGGCTCTTTGCCTAATCCATGTCTGGCTCCGTGCAGAAAGCTACACAACAATGAAGTCGTCCTGCATTGATCTGCCCGCTCCTGAGCTTTCCCGCGGCATCCAACCCTCCCTTGCTGCCTCACCATTGTATCTGAGATGCTTGATCCTTTGCTCATGCCTGGGCTTGACCTGAGGGAACTGGGACGAGCCAGGGGATGTGTCACAGCCCAGTGCTGTGCTGCGGTCACACCTGTGGCTGGGGAGGTGGAGGTGAGGATGTGGCTGCTGGGAGCTTGGCTGCAGAAAGGGATTCCCACACAAAAGAAGAGACAGAGGTGGCTAGAGGTCAGATTCTTGACTTCCAAATCGAGCCTGATTCGTGTTTGGTCTTTTTTAGGGTGAGCATTGCATGGCTGAGCTTGGACATATCAGGAGGTCTTTGAGGTGCGTTGAAGAAAGGTTAAGTGACAGTGGGTAGTCAGACAAGGCCCTTTCTTCTACTACCTTCCTGTCTGAAGCTGCTCACCCTTGCCCAGACCTGGGCAGCCTAACCTGATATCCTAAGGATCAGGTTGGTCTCATCCTTTCTTCTACCACCTTCCTATCTGAAGCTTCTCACCCTTGCCCAGACCTGGGCAGCCTAACTGCTATCCTAAGGATCAGGTTGGTCTCATCCAACAAGTCCTCCCCAATATCAAAAAGGCCATCATTGCTTGGGAATCTCACCAACTGTAAGACATGTGATTAATCTCAGATCTAAGCCCAACCATGCTTTCATACACCCCCAAGTCACTAAATGCTACAATGAGAGGAAAGAACGTTGCAGATGTTCTTTTCTAGTCTTTAAAATCACCCTGTCCCAAAAGTTCCAGAAGGAAGTCAGGGATGGTGCTCATCACTGAAGACCCCTGAAAGACTTCTCTGTCTTAGGAGTGGAGTGGGGTTGGGGGGGGGAGCACCTAGGTGGTGTTCCACAATCATAGCCTTCCAGGAGCAGAAGATGTGCTACTTTAGGGGGCAGCAGAGTGGCCAAAAGCATTTTGAGGTGTCAGGCAGTCCCCCTGTCAGTCCTGGTTCTGCCAGTTTCAAGCTGTGGAAACCTGAGCTAGTTATTCAGTCTTTCTGAGCTTCAGCTTCCTTGTGGGTAAAATCTGACTGGTTCTGAGTAAATGCTTCATAAGATACATAGAATTATTACTATTAATGCCCCACAGTAAACCCATTCTTGGAAGGTTGGCAACCAGTTCCAGGACCTCGTCATGTAATGCTAGTAAAAAAGTCCAGCCTCTCCAGGGCATGTCCCTGGAATGTATTAGATCGAATTTCACCTTGTTCTACAAGATCTTATTGGTACAGTTGAGTTTCTCATTCTCTGAGCTTCAGAACCAGCACCTGTCAACCAAGTCTCTAGAATGAAGATCCAGGGAGCGCCTGGCAAGCACCCTGGGTTCGTGAACTGAGTCAGCTGTCAATCTGTGCAGCAAAATCCCGCAGGATCAAAATGTAAGCTTAAGGTCTGACAAAGCTACTGTGAAATTCTGTTGGTGACATTCGAATGCAGGAGGTCAGGGAGCTGCAGGACTGGCTGGTTCCCTGAGCCACCCTAAGCTGAGGCCAGTCCAAACTGGCATCTTTCTGGGCTGAGTTCAGCTCTCCGCATCTGCCCTATACCAGCTCTGACTTCCCTAGAGGCACCAACCCTGGGGTAAATGCCATGAGACTTCAACACCTATCAGTAAAACATGGAAAATGGAGGCCTAGACTCCAATCGCAGCTGGTTCCTCATTCCACCCAGCAACCTTTCCATAGATCCCCATAGTCGTCCATAGTCTCTTCCCCCTGTCAATTGAGATGTTCCAACTCTCCTTGGGTCTTCTCACTAGCAGCACAAGGCCTTACCTCATTCTTTATAGGCAAAATGGAAGCCACCAGACAAGAACTCCCTCACTTCCTTGCCCTATCACCTTGAAAAGACATTGCACATCCTTTCCTCTTTTTGCCTCCTGCTCTATGGGAAGAGCACTCCCTCCATGAGGCCAATGCTATCCCCTCCTCCTGAGCTGTGGATACTTTTCCTTCCCATATTCTCAGGGGCCATTTTTATCTATTATCTCTTCTCCCATATACTGATAGGCTCCAAGCATCAGAACAAAAGAAAGCTCAAATCTCTCCTATATTAAAAATGAAAGTTCTCCCTTGAACCAGTGCATCTCCTCATGGTCCCCAGGACAGCCTCAACCCTTCAGGCATCCCTGTTCCAACTCTTTCTCCTTGGAACCCTTAAGAAGAGATGAACGCAGAGCTTGGTCTACCCCTCACCCAGGCCACTCTAGAGAGCAGGAGCTTCCATTTGGCATAAGGGGGTCTCAAACCAAACTAGACTTAAATAGAAGATAAAGCAACTGAGGGTATATAGAAAAGCACCAACCTAGCCTGATCAACTTCCTGTCAGACTGGAACATGAGCTCTTCCACATTACTTTACTTGTCTCATCTCTACTTCCTCAATGGCTGAGCTCCATCAAGGATTACTGGGGCCCAGTGAAGCATTCGGATCCACCCAGGAGCCTTTTCCCGGCCCGCATTCCCCACTCTTGCTCCATCTCTCCTGCATACAGGGCCTCACGGTGTCCTCTCCTCCTGAAAGGAAGAGGGCAAGTTACAGGTAGCATTTCAACTCTTCCAGCTGTGTCAGTGCCAGGGTCCAAGGGTGCACAGATGTGCCAGTTCATCTAAGCATTTTACTCTTCAGCCTCTCCCTCCTGGCAGCCCACATGAAACTTGCCATGAGAGTGTGGCTCACCTGAGTGTGTGCATGAAAGGGAGTGTGTCTCTGAATGACAAGTGTGTTGACCTGTACGCCCAAAGCCCCATCTTTCCTTGGGCAAGGTCACTTTCCCAACATCCACAGGGAACATACAAAACCACTCCATCCTAGGGACAGCCCCACTGGCTTTGCTGGTGCACCAAAGATAAAGGATCCCCAACCCCACTCTCAGACCCCCATATATCAGCTCTCAAGAGAAGATTTCTGTGAGCCTTGGCTGCTCAGACAACAGAACATTCCCCAGCTACCAAAGGAGTGAGGGTCTCAGTGGCCTGAGTAGTGTCTGTAGAAGTCAGGTTTGAATCTTGCTTTCACCTCTCATACTGTGTGACCCTGGGTGAACCATTCAACCTCTCTGAGCCTCTAATTCTTTCTCAATACGATGAAAAAGCACTTTACTGTATGAGCCTAAGCTATCTGGAAGACTCTCAATGAAAGCAACCAATGGAACAGATTGTGAACACCTTTGTAAACAAAGAACTTAACTAAGAAACTTCTTTAAAAGAGTAACAGGAAAACAGGAAAAAATGCAGGTAACCTGGAATTTCTGTATTTTGAATGTTTTTGCAAAATTTCCAAATAAGAGGTCTGATTCAGTCATTTCATTAGAAAATAAAGTGTTTATTAAGAAACTATACACTGAACACTCCTATAAGTCTCTGTGGAAACACAACGCCCCATTGTCATAGCACAAGGTGAGGAAAATGGCAGAATAAAAGATGCTGGGATGGATGGAGCCTGGCAGGCTGGAAATGAGGTAATGATTTACAATAATTAAAAAACATCATCCTCAAGCTTACTCCTTAAAGCCACACTTGGGAGGAGGCCCTGGACCCAAAGAATCAGCAGGGCATAATGGGGAACAGCCTGACATGGAGCAATGGGGAGCAGGATGAGGAGAGCTGGAGGGGGCGAGATAAACACACACCTGGAGCCCTGGAGAGAACCTGAACTCCCAGGTGATACTCTGGAGGCTGCCCCAGATACTGGGCAAGAACTTGGAAAGCCTCCTGTTTTTAAACCCCATGGAGGCATTTGCAGAATCAGGCTGGGATCCTGACACGAAGAACCACCATCCACAGGACCCAAGAAGTAAAACCCTTAAGTGGGAATCCAAACTCCCAGTTAAATTTGCCAAAGGCATAGACTCTATTCTCTACTAGTGTGCAACACCACCCCAAAACAATGGTGGGTTAAAACAACCACCTTTTTCCCCCACAAGCCCCCCACAGGATGCTCCCAGTTTCACGCTCTCCACCATTAGGTGGGCAGCCTATGCTGACTTCACACAATGGAGGCCCCATGGGCCAGTGGAGCTGGGAGCCATAAGTCTACTCCACCAATGAGTCAGCAAATACGGGAGAGTTTCAGGCCCTACAAATGTGCCTTTCCTACTGAAGAAGGGAAAGTCACCCCCTTCCCTCTCCTCAGTGGATCAAGTTGAAAATGGGGGAAGCGAGCCCCCTCTTTGGGAGAGGGTGGCCATGGAGTAAGGCATGAGTCAAAGCAAGCAAAGTAAACACACATATTGACCAGAGAACAGGAGGACACTTCCATTGGTGCCATGAGAGGGGCTGGAGGAGGCCAAGTTTTACTTCTCTTCCCCTTCAGTTCATCTTGACCTTGAAATGCTGATTCCATTGGGTTCCAAAAGTTCTCAGAGTCAAGAATAAGTGGAAGTAGGGGAAGAGAGCCAATCCCGGGATCATGGGCTGGCAGGAAGGGCCTTTGTCCCTGATTCCCTTGGTCCCTTGTGGTCCTAGTAGGATGGCCAGTTCATGGGTAAAACCTCCTGCAGCCAAAGCTTGTCGGAACTGCAGATCTAAGGGCCCAGGAAGAGCCTGGAGAAACTCTCCTCTGCAAGGAGTTTTCTAATATCACACTCATTGTGAGCCGTTCCAGAGAGAAGAGGAAGTAGGGGGCAAGTATGTCCCAAAAAAGGATGATTTTTTCCACCGAAAATAAAAATAAAAATGTAAAGTGATTGGTTTCCATTCTTTCCTCTGAGACCTAACTTGGTGCCAATACTTGAGCCTGGCTCCCCCTCCTCTTACCGCGCCGTCTCCACCTCTGCTTAGGTGCTCTCTGTGACTCTTCCCCACTGGAGGTTGCAGGGCGACGAGGTCACTAAGAGGACAGCATGGTATCCTGGGAGAGCCAGGGAGACCCCACGCTTCCAAGCAGGGAAAGTGAGGCTGGAGCACGGCTGGACTTCATCAGGCTTTCTTGTGATGGTTAGGTTGTTTTTGTAAAGCAAGAGAAAGGCTAGTGTATTTAAAAGATGCTCCTGGTGCACAGGTTTTTAATTCTCTTTATTGGCTCTAAAGATAGCGGCAGGAGCTGCCTCGTAGGCCGGGAAAAAAGGAGCACAGTGATGATTGGAGGGAAGGGGCAACCCTGCCAGTGGTGGATGGGGGAAAACACCCATCTGGTGGTGTTAAAGGGTGTCGGGGCACTGGTGGCTCATGCAGTTTCTACTTAGCATCCCTGGATCCAAAGAGAACAACGCCTAGAGCTTCCAACCTCTCAGAAGGCCCAGCCTACCAAGGTGACATCAAAACAAGGAGGCTTAAAAGGAGTTTTTAAAAGCCATGACGTCCTTTGCTGAAATAAACATTGACATCCTCAACATAGATGCCATGGTTAAGAGGCTTGGAATGTCCGGGAAGGCTTATTGGATTCAACATAATTTCTCTGAAACCTATAAAAAACAAAAAGAAAAAAAAAACAGAAAAAAGCAAAATAAAGTAAAAACCAAAACCCCCAAAGAAGATCAAAACTAGGAGGGGAAATAGAGAGGGAGCTTGAAAGGGGAAGAACTGTCAGCAAAAGGGAAGGATAGGAGGAGGGGATTAACTTAAAACCCTGCATGGTCAGAGAAACTGGAAACACTCCATTTTGCTGCAGTCTCCACTGAACTGAGGAAGGGAAGGGAGCAAAACCCTTGGGGGCTTGGCCTTGGATTGTCATGGAAGAGGAGGAGAGGTCTCATCTAAGTGGGTCTCAGTCTATAAGCATCTTTCTGAAAGGAGGAGCCCCTGATGATGAGCTGAGGGGTGTGTCGGAGAAGGGGTATGAACTGTAGGGTCACTTAGGGGCTAAGGGATGGGAGGAGAAGGCTATGCTTTCCCAGAACTGATGCTCTTTAAGGATACCAGAGGGGCATTTCTAATTCTAGGAGCTAAAATTACACAGACCACTTCTGACCACACCAGGAGGTGGGGGTGCTATATTCCCAAGCCTACAAGCTCTTTCTCATTGACCTTTTCGCCTCACACCACAGGTCTGTGGAAGGTTTAGAGAGTAACGGCTGATCTCTGAGCCTTGCCATCTTTCCAAATCTTACAGGGGAGGAAAATACCCTGGAGGAGTAACACTGGTGGCCCCGAGGGCACATGCTGCCTCGAGCAAGGAGGACTTCCATGACAACTCATTTCCTTTCCGGCCATACAGCCATGGACTGAGTTAGGATGTCCTGAAAAGTGGGAGTTCCTAATAAAATCTCCAGAAAGATGTTTCTCAATCAACTACAGATTTAAAAAGTGTCTGTAAAGAGTGTGTGTGTGCATTTGCATGTGTGTGTGTTTGCATGTGTACATGTGTTTCCATGCGTGTATCTGTTTGCATGTGTGTTTGCATGTGTATTTGTGTGTTTGTGTGCTTCTGTATGTGTTTGTGTGTGTTTGCATGTGTACGCCTGTGTGTTTTCATGTGGATGTGTGTATGTGTGTGTTTCCATGTGTGTGTTTGCATGTGTGTATGTGCGAATATATGTAGGTGTACACATATGTGTGTGTTTGAATGTGTATGTGTGTGTGAATATGTGCACAGAGTAAGCCTACCTTTTTATGGAAGCTATGCTCAGGAATGTAGAGGTCATAAGGGGCCTCTGGACATTGGGAATATGATGGGAAAAACTTGAAACAAAATTTGATTGCATTGAGACTTTCCTGTCCTCCTGCCCAGGACATGCTATGGACAAAACAGTATTGAGTCATTTGGGGTGCTGGGACCCCTTCCTCTGAAGGAGGTGGGGTCAGATTTGTGAAGATAGAGGAAACCTTCCTTGCCTATGACATCATGTTTGGAGGGAGGCTGTTTCAAGGTGAGACGTTTCTGAGACAGCATCCCTGCCCTGACCACAGATAAAGGTTATCTGGGGTATGAAGGAAAAGGGAAGGAAGGCCATTGGTCTGGGTATCCTGCTGAGAAAGTTTGTGACACCACTGTCTCTTTCCAGGCCATGGTCCTCTCCTGCTTCTCCCATAGCCCTTACCTAGGCCCTATGAAGCTTCCTCCCCTGGAAGACACTCCTTTAACTTAAGGGATTTTTTTAGTACCAAATCCCGTGCTGGGCACATAGTCATACCTCAGTCCACGAAATATATGGAGGCTTGATGAGTCTTAAGGTCTTAAGAACCAAAATTGGTTAGGGGAGGGATCTTTACTGCATACAAAGACGTCAAAGGAGGTAACTCACCATGTGACCTTGGGTAAGACACTTCCCCACTCTGGACCTCAGGTTCCTCATATATATAGTGAGTTGATGGGACTAGATGATCTCTATTGTCCTTCAAGTTTAATATCCCATGATTGTCTATGTTTGAAAAGACCCCTGGCAGAAGAGGCAGACATGGGGGAATTAATGGTCAGTATTAAACCCCAAGTGCAAAAAACATGGGAAAGTATTTTTCTTAAGTGCACAATGCCAGAAACAGAAATCCAGGTGTTCTCAGCTCCTGTACCCACTCTGCTGTGCCTGTAGTGGCAGCTGGTTTATTTTACACCTAAAATCTAGATCCTAAGAATCTCACCCTGGCATTATAGAAATGGCACAAGTTAGAGTCAGAGAAGAAAGATTCACCATCACCATGAATTCTGTCCTGCACTTTTCCTAACATATTTGCCCCCCATTTTCCTTCTTGGACCAGAATGTCTCAAAATTGTGCCCATCATTGCCATTCAGAGTGTCATTCCTGGGCCTGGACGGATGTTTCTTCTGACTTGGGAGATAATCCTGGACCCAAGACCCTCTTTCTGGCTTCTAATATCCCATCAAAAAATTCAGCTAATTTTCAAGAGGAAAGCAATGTGACAAGGTGGGGATGATGAGGAGATGAGAGGAGGTGGTGGTGTTTGGTTCCTTAAAATCTTCCTTGCCATTGTTAGGGCATAAACCATTGGAAAAACAAAAGCTGTTAGCTCACTGAAGACCTGAAGACTACAACTTCTATAAAGAAATATCATCGTAGCTTCTGAGGATGAAATCTCCTTTGGAGACCATGCAGCATTTGTGGGCCCTGGAAAGATCCGTGTCGGATCCATTAAAGACCAGGGCCAAGCCCGCCTAAGTCTCTGCCAAGGTCCCCGAAGCTGCCTTCGTGAACACGAGCCCTTTCCCATATGAGCCGGGATCTGAAGTTTGTTTTCTCTGGAACTCTTTCCCAGGTGGAGTCTTTCCAAGATTCTAAAAGCTGAAGCCTGATAGCATAAGAGGCACTGCTCCAAAATCCTCCATTCCTCTCCCTCTGTCTCAGAACAACCCCTGAGCAGAAAGCAAAAGGCATTTACTGGGGGAAGAGCAGGGGAGCCCAGAACCACAGTGGACACTGGTAAAGGGGTAAATGGATGAAGAAAAGGCTGAAAGGGGCAAATCAAAGGCATTTCCAAAGAAGGCCTTACCCACCAGGGACCCACAGACCCCGCTACATCTGACCTTTTCCTCTGTCTGTCAACAGCTTTCCCCAAAACATTCAGCACAAAGGTACCTGTAGGCTCTCTGTAATTCAGAACAGAGCTGGGTCTTCAGGGATCTTCTAAGAATACTTTCCCTGAGAAGCAAGCCAGAGGCTCTGGGATCTTTTTGGGAAAGGGAGGGACATTGTAAATGGAGCTTAGGGGAGAAGGGGCACTGAGCACCCATACGATTGGATGAGAGGTTTTGGAGCCAATCCTACTGAGTCAAGAGCTGGTTAAATCTCTAAAGGCAAGTCCTTTATATTGACTGCAGCAAGGAAAGGTCAGTTCCCATGGTTTTGCCACATAAAAAGACATTCAAACCTGTTTTTCTGAGATTCTTGCAGATTCTAATTCTCTCTCCCTTGCTGGGGTTTCACCCCTGTGCTCTGGCCTTGGGATTCTGGAGCTACCAGCCCAGCACCTTCCAGGGAGAAGGTATTCCCTGCATCTTCTGCCTACACTCTTTCCACCTGACTGTGGATTCTCACAGACGTCTCCTTCTCCTTCTGTCTCTGCTTCTTCCTTTTGTTATCTGAGATGAGACTATTACCTAACTGCATAAAGTAGTTTAGGTTATGGTTTAGACAATAGTCCCAATACCAAATGGAGTTCTATAGAATTATTTTCAAACATCCCCTCTTCAAATGTATTCATTCATCATCTTCAAGTTGCTACGTCACAGTAACCCTTAGCACTGACATATCACTGGCTGTGGAAAAAAGCATTTTGTACCCTAGCATGGGCTGAAATACACAGGAGTGCTGGCGCTGGGGCCCTGGGTGGTAGACTAACAGGGAGCCAGAAGGCAATGCAGTGGGAAGGGCATCCCACCCCAGTCAGGGTGCCACACTTTCCACAACCTTCCCACCTTTCCCCCAAGAGGTAAGAAGAGGTGAGATGTTTTTCAACCCCATTGCAGGTAGGCATGGAATGGAGCAGGGAGCCCCGAGCAATACCCAACTATGCCAATCCTACCATCAGACATGTTGCTGATAGCCCTGGAATCCATAGATCTATATAAGGGAGTGCCAGTGACAGGTATCACCTACAGTTAGTTCTTTATACCTCAACAACCCCAAAAGGTGGATAGTATTAACTCCACTTTACAAGGGAGAAAACTGTGCCTTTATAATATGGAAAAACAGCCCCAAGTTCACTTTGTGGCAAAGTCTAAATTTGAATCCAGCTCTTCATACCTCCAAAGTCCTTGCAACTAACCACTTTGCAATACGGATCTCATTTGTGGAAAACCAATATCCAGGAAGGGGGTGAAATGGAGGTCAAGATAGTGATGGTAAGGACATTCTCTGGGGGGAACAAGGCTCTCACTCGGGCCACTTCAACAAGCTCTAAACAGAGGGCAGGGCTTTCTTACCTCATTAACAGCTTCCTTAGTTAGGAAGGTAAGCAGCACCATACCCTGTCATTCCCTCCTCTGGCCAACCCTGGTTTAATTCTATCCCTGGTGGCTTCACCCCCACCCTCACAATGACACTTTGCATGCACCGGGACCTTCCAGATAAGGAACCCCAAACTCTGTCTGGTCACGGACTCCTTCATTTTGATGATGTTTCAGGGAGTTCAGCCTAGAGAGGATGAAAAATGACCACATGAACGTGAGGTAGTAATGAGTATGGAGAGATGGATAATTAAAATATAGTCATACCCTAACCAAGGGTTGTGGAATATCTGAGAATACCCTTGGTAAGCCAAGCATGGTACCCAGTGGAACTCTTTCCTGAGCACCCACCCCAGGCCACTGTGTAAACAAGCACGGACAGAAACAAGTGAGTCTTGGTGAAGAAAGGATTCCTCACAGACACATGTCTCTTGCTTCTTTTCTTGCCTGTATGGTGGTCCTTCTAAGGTTGTGGGAAGGTGATCATCAAAGCATTCTAATGGTGCCTGGGCTATGGTTATGATTGATTTGTTCTGTATCTTTTCCTTGGGTGTAGTTATTGCTTTTTTGAGTCTAAGTTCTTTCTTCTCATGCCATCGGATTCAATAAAAGGATGGCGGCACTGGCCAAGGTGAGTGAGCCCCAAATGCCTAGGCTTGCTGGCCACAGACTATGCTGCTTTAAACTTTCAGGTTATTTCTTTTATTATTCTGAGATTGCAAACCTAACCCACAGGCCGTATATGGCCCTACGATGTGCCTTATTTTATTTTATTTTTTAACACAAATGGTCTTTTTAAAAATTTGTTGCTTAGTTGCCAGCATTTAAAACTTGGAAGATCTCACATTTAAAATATCCCCATTTCTAGCTTCCCTTGAAAGTCCGAGAGTTCTGGCAACCCTGGGCCAGAATTACTGCACAGTGATAACCCACTGCGGTAGCCACTCAGTTTATACGAGGTGTGTGAGTGTGTGTTCTCCAGCTTGCCATATTCTCCACCAATTCCTATTATCCTCCACCCCTGCACTTATTTACAGTACCTACATGGCTTGTCTTTGCATTTGAGATTCAAACTGTACAATAAACATTATGTTTATTGTACTAGGTTATAGGCTGTGCATTAAGACCAGGAAATCCCATCTCTGCAAGCCTTGTTGAATGCCCCTAAAATACCAGACTTATGCTCCCTCTGGTCATGGCTAACAATGATAAAGAAGTGGCTGGAAACCTACAGCAGAAGGACAAACCTATCTCAGAAGGGGGAGACAGCTCAGAAACTGAACTATGTGAGTAAGGGAAGCAAGCATGGTCAGAAATCAGGTTCCCAACAAGACACCATGCTGAAGCATAATGCTGGAAAAAGCTACTGCTGGGAGAGAAGGTGGCATTCATGTCATCCACTGGCTGTGTCTTCCGCATTGCCTGACATGTATAAGGCACACGACAAAAGGTTGTTGAATGCCAACAAGCAGGACTTTTTAATATAGCTGTACATTTCATGGGGGAATAACTGGACCCAAAGTGTTCCTACATCCCTATAATAACAAACACATTTCAAAGGGTTCTATACAATATTGAAAGGTACTTAGAACCAAAATGTCCCTGTTGTATACTGTGTAGCTAAGAGTATTGAACTGAGACCCCCAACTTCAGTATGGGCCGCCTCTTCCTATAAAGTCACCTCAATGCTGCTGGGAAAATGAGTGATGAGATTGTCCTGGCCCGCATGCCACGGTTGCCAAGTCTGGTTCCAGCTGTGTGCAGATGCTCAGAGGGAGGGGGCTGAGGCTGAATGTACCCCGACTACAATTTAGCTCATGGCGTCGTGCCCACAGGAAGTCACAGGCGGAGGACATCCATGCCTGGCTGAGATAAAGGGGCATGGACCACTGAGATTCTCAGACAAAAGCAAAAGGCTCATTCCTGAAGGGATCTTGAAGGCTCTCACGGCTTGTCCCTGATGAGTATTTCAAGGCTCTAACTCAAAAAAAGGGGGGAGGTGTGCTGGGGGGCCACCCACCACTTGGCATCACTAAGACTATTCCAATGATAAGCTGATCTTGGCTTAAAGGAGTGAAATGTTAGTCCCCAGAGAAAGTGAAAATCCTTCCACTCCATAACATGGGTGAAGTGACCTCTTAGAATCATAATACTTCATAAGCCATGGAGCAATATTAGTCATATGGAAAAAAAATTTCTTTACCATTCTCAGAATTCACTATATAAGGAACAATTTGTAATAGCTGAGCATCTTCTTTTCTTGCTTAACTGAGAGTAGAGAGAATCTCGGGTATTAATAATCTATCTTCATTGCCTTCATTGCACTTCAAAATATCTGTCTTTGTATTCAGTATATTTTTTCCTGAGTCTTTTGACTCTTTTCAAATGTTTGAAATATCTAAAATATCAGAAAAGTGTAGAAACTCTGCGCCTACCTCCAGCATTAACAATTTATAATATTTTGATATCTTCTTCTCAAATTTCTAAACAAATAATCCATTACTGCAATGGCTGAGAACCCATGTGAGTTCACATATAACCCTGTTTCTCCTCTACCCCATCACCAGAAGTAATCACTGCTCTGAAATAGCTGATTATCCTTTTCAGGAATCTTGAAATAATTTTGCTGCATATGCATATATCCATAACCAAATTATAGTTTTGTTCTGTGTAAGTTTAAGCTTTTAAAAAGTGGGTATTTTCTAGATTTATCCATGTTGATACATGTAGCTCCCATTCATTAATTTTAGCTAACAAAGTCCATTATGTGAATATGCTACAAATTATTTGCCTATTCTGCCGACACTTGTTTCTATTTTTTCATTATTCCAAAAAAAGTTGCAATCAATATTATTACACACATATCTGTATGCACATGTGGGAGAATTTCTCCAGAGCAGTAGTTGGCAAACTTATCCTATAAAGGACCAGATAGAAAATATTTTAGGCTTTGCAAACCATGCAGTCTCTGCTGCTACCACTAAACTCTGCCAGTATAGTCTGAAGGCAGCCACAGACAACACATAAACAAATAAGCGCGTTCCAGTAAAATTTCATTTGTAAAAATAGGCAAGAGCCAGATTTGGCCCTTGGCCAATGAGTGATAGTTTGCTGACCTCTACTCTAGAGCTTTTTTACTCAAAGTGCAGGCAAGTGGACGAGCAGCATCAGCATCAGCTGGGAGTTGGGTAAAAATGAAGATGCTCAGACCCCGCTGAATCAACATCTGTGGTTTAATAAGCTCCTCAGGTGATTTCTATGCACAAAAACATTTGAGAAGCACATCTTTGGAGGAGATCCCTAAATTTAGTGTAATTGAATCCTTAACATAATTCTATTGCTAAATGTTTACCCAAAGTATTACCAACTCATATTTCTATAATCACTAAATGGATGAACTTCCTACCCCATCTTCCCATATCAGATGTTTTTTCTAACAAACTGATAGGTAGTAGATGTTATCTCCTTGTAGTTTGAAGATTCATTTCCCTAATTACTACTGAGGCTGTACATCATCTCAATAAGGGTTTCCCCAATTAAGGAACTGTGAACTGCCTGTTTGTATCCTTTCCTCATTTTCTTGTGTGTGTCTTTCTCTATCTATATATCTAGACATAGATATATATAGATAGATAGATATGTGTGTGTGTGTGTGTGTGTGTGTGTGTGTGCAGTTACTCTTTTCTTGATTTGTGGGAGTTTGTTATTTATTCTCCATGCAAATTCTTTGTTACATATATATGCATTGAAATGATGTCATCTCAAGATACTGTTTGTCTTTTAACTTTGTGTACAGTACTCATAGATTTTTTTAAATTAATGTATTCAAATGTATTCACCTTTCCCTTTATGTTACTTAAATTTGTATGTTAAGAGATATTTTCCTCCTCAATGTCAGGATATTACCTTTTCCTTTAAAAGTACTACGTTTAGGGCCGGGCCGGGCGTGGCCGAGATCGTGACACTGCACTCCAGCCTGGGTGACACAGTGAGAATCTGTCTCAAAATAATAATAATAATAATAAATAAAAAATAAAAGTACTACGTTTAATAAATCTCCCTTACAGAAGAATTATGAATACTTTACGCAGAGACTCCTCACTCAAGGACGTAGAGTTTCACTTCCCCCCACCCCTTGAGTGTACACTGTTATTGGCTTACTTCCAAAGTATACGGAAAGAGGGAGAATGTAGTTTTCAGTGGAGAAAACTGACAAACACCATCTCAGCCAGGTAATGAGGGTTAGCATCATCAGTGTTAAGTCATGTGATAAGCATGCACTCTTTAAGTGAAGTGATGAGAATGGCCTTTCACCTCTGTGGTCTTCCTTCCCAATATTCCAACTGACAGCCAAAATTGAGAGATATTCTACATGAAACCTGACCATCAAGGTAATCAAGGACAAGGAAAGTCTAAGAAACTGTCAGAGATCATAGAAGGCTAAGAAGACATGATAACTAAATGTAAAGTGGTGTTCTGGATGTGGTCCAGGAATGAAGAAAGGACATTTGGGGGAAACTGATGAAATCAGAGTATAGTATTGAACTTAATTAAGAATAATGTACCTACACTCATTTCTTACTTGTGACAAATGTATCATGGTGATGTAGAATGATTACAATAGGAGAAACTGGATGAGAGATATAAGGGAATGCTCTGTACCACTGTTATAACTTTTCTATATGTCTAAAGCTATTTTAAAATGAAAAACTGATTTAAAATAGAAAGTTATACTTTAAATTTTCATCCAGAATTTATAATTTACTTTTTGACTGGTGTGAGGTAAAAACATCACTTTGTTTTTCCTTATGGGGTTTTATTTAATAGTTTCTCCCTCTTGTTTTTTTGTTTTTGTGTTTTTTTGTTTTTGAGATGGAGTCTCGCTCTGTCACCAGGCTGGAGTGCAATGGTGCTCCCAGGTATAAGCAATTCTCCTGTCCCAGCCTCCAGAGTGGCTGGGACTACAGGTATGTGCCACCAAGCCTGGCTAATTTTTGTATTTTTAGTAGAGATGGGGTTTCACCCTGTTGGCCATGATGGTCTCGATCTCTTGACCTCGTGATCTGCCCGCCTCGGCCTCCCAAAGTGCTGGGATTACAGCCATGAGCCACCATGCCCGGCCACACCTGGCCTAGTTTCTCCCTTTCATACTGACTTGCAATGACATGCACAAAAAAAGCACTCATACCCACACATCTGTCTCCTATTTATCTATCTATCTCTCTATCTATCTATCTATCTATCTACAAACATACACACGTAAGTTTTCTGAGTGTTGAAAACAATTACTATACTTTAGCCTATTTGCTTTCCCTGTCTTCATTACTGTAACTTTAAAATAGGTATTTTTGTCCATTAGGGCACATCTCTTCAATCTTTATCTTCTTTTTAAAAAACATCTTGGCTATCTTGGTGTTTCATTCCCCCACATAAATTATAGGATAAGCATATCAGGCAAGAGCTTTCAAAAACTCTGCTGGAACCTTTATAAAAATTGTATTCAATTTATACATTTGGGAGAAAATCAACATTACTATTATATTGTTTCTTCCCATCCACAAATAAAGTATATGCTCCATTTACTCATTTCTTCCTTTATACTCTTCATAAGATTTTGCATTTTTCCATAGCCTCTTGCATATCCTTTGTTAGGTTTATACTTTTTTACTTCTTATTTCTTGGTTTTATTTCATTTTTGCTACTGTAAATGTGATTTGTTTTCCATTAAATGATCTAATGGTGTTTAGGGAAGACATTGATTTTTGTTTATTGATCCTATATTAGCAAATTTGCTGGACTCCCTAATTAGTTCTAATGATTATTTTATAAATACCCTTTGATGTTCTATGTAGGGTGATCAGAATCTTCACAATAAGGATAATCTGTCTTTCCAATTCTTTTATTTCTTTTATCTTATTGCAGTGGCTAGCATTACAAGAATATTATTGAATAAAAGTCATACATAATAACAAACATGCTTATCATTCTATTTTTTTCATGTGTTTCATACATTATTTTTATTTTTTTTAGAGAGGGTCTGGCTCTGTCACCCTCTCTAAGGCTGGAGTGCAGTGGTGCAATCTTGGCTCACTGCAACTTTCGCCTCCTGGGTCCAACAGTGGAGAAAGAGGAACACTTTTACACTGTTGGTGGGACTATAAACTAGTTCAACCATTGTGGAAGACAGTGTGGCGATTCCTCAAGGATCTAGAACTAGAAATACCATTTGATCCAGCCATCCCATTACTGGGTATATACCCAAAGGATTATAAATCATGCTGCTATAAAGACACATGCACACGTATGTTTATTGTGTTACTATTCACAATAGTGAAGACTTGGAACCAACCCAAATGTCCATCAATGATAGACTGGATTCAGAAAATGTCGCACATATACACCATGGAATACTATGCAGCCATAAAAAATGATGAGTTCATTTCCTTTTCAGGGACATGGATGAAGCTGGAAACCATCATTCTCAGCAAACTATAGCAAGGACAAAAAACCAAACACCACATGTCCTCACTCATAGGTGGGAATTGAATAATGAGAACACGTGGACACAGGAAGGGGAACATCACACACTGGGGCCTGTTGTGGAGTGGGGGGAGGGGGAGGAATAGCATTAGGAGATATACCTAATGTAAATGACGAGTTAATGGGTGCAGCACACCAACATTGCACATGTATACATATGTAACAAACCTGCACGTTGTGCACATGTACCCTAGGACTTAAAGTATAAAAAAAAAAATTCCAAGAAACTAAATCATATAGATCTAGTGCTGACACGAAAAAAAAAAGAGATTCTCATGCCTCAACCACTTAAGTAGCTGGGATTACAGGCGCACACTACCACACCTGGCTAATTTTTGTATTTTTAGTAGAGATGTGGTTTCACCATGTTGGCCAGACTGGTCTATAACTCCCGACCTCAAGTAATGCGCCCACCTCAGCCTCCCAAAGTGCTGGGATTACAGGTGTGAGCCATCATGCCTGGGCTTGTTTCAAGATTTTTCATTGTAATTCATTTTGAGTGAAAATAATTTTTTCTGGTTTTGTTTTTTCCCTTTTCCTTTTCTTCTCACTCATATTGTCTAATTTGTTGCTGCTGTTGTTGTTACCTCCATCTAGCTTCCTGGGACTTCAGTTATAAACCAAATCCTGTAATAATGACTTGGAGTCCTCCTACAAGGGTAATATTGAGGGTAGAGTACAACAGTCTTCAGCTAGTTGAGCGGCTTAAGTCAGTTCATGGTCTCAAAGCTGCAACTTTATCCTCTCTCTCCCACTTCCTCAGGCTCACAGGTTCCTATTAGGAACCCAGAGAGGGGTCAGCCACATTATCTTTTCAGACTCTTTTCTTCACTATCCCCACCCCAAGACTTGAAGCAGTGAGTCTAGCTCTGACCCTCTGACAACGTGGAGCACATACCATTCTGCAGATACCCTCCAGAGCTAAATTCCTGCCCTGACTTTTTGATTCTAGACTTGGAACCCAGCGTAACAATGAATGTAACTCTGCACATCACTTTTTATTTCTGTACCATTTCTTGTTCACAGATTATTTATCTTGTTTTGGGGCCCAGCCATGTCTTTTTATAATTTTTGTCATTGTTACATATTTGGAGCAGAGGAGGAAACTAAAGCACAAACTTATTGTACCATCCTGACCAGAGCCCAATTATTTGCCTTTCTATATTGGAGAAAAATTTATTTTGTTTCCAAAACTAACCCTTTAACTGATACCTTCAATATTATCCCCAACTTCCTTCTTCAATTATTTCCTGTCTCTTCAACATCTGCCTTTGCTGTTATATTCCCTTTTGTACAGAAATCTATATATGGTTATCTCTATCTTTGGGTATGTGCACACATACCAAACCAATGTATGCCCACACTCTCAGTCTCTTACCTAGTAAATGATGGAGCAATGTCCCCCACTTTACCATACCATTTGTTTTCATCCCATTTTCTTAGTTCCTTTGGATACTAACAATTTGCATAACTTAATTCCAACCCTAACCTCCACTGTTTTGCAGATCATTCATGATTACGTTCCCATAATCCAAGTTCTAATCCTTTTACAAAACTGACCTCTTGAAGGTCACCAATGGTAACCCCATGACTAGATTTTCTCCACTCTTTGATCATTTTACCTTGATCATTCCACAGAATGTGGCACCTTGACCATCCCACACCCCCCCATGACACCTAGAGTACTGTACCATCCTCACCATTTTCCTACCTTTCTGCTCCCTTTCTTTCTGTTGGCTTCTCTTCCTTCACTGGTCCCTATGCTAGTTTCTCAAGCATCAGTCTTTTCACCCCTGGCTACATAAGGTTTGTATCTCAGACTGACAGCAACAGTATCACCAGGAGCTTGTCAGAAATGTAGCATCTCAGGCTCCATCCAAAACCTACTGGATTGGGATCTGCATTTTAACAGAATCCTCAGATGATTTCTATGCAGAGTAAAATGTGGAAAATGCTGCTCTAGCCATCTGCTCCTCTCTCCATCTCCCTGTACCCTCCATCATTAATGTCCATCTCCTGTGCGGTGACTTCTAGCCCTTTATCTCCAGCACAAACTTTCTTCTGAATTTTATTCTCACAATGGCAGCTGGCTTCTTGGCATTCCCATTATTGTGCATCATAACAACAAACTCAACATTTCTACCATCCCCATCCCAAACAATTTCCCTTTCTGACAGGCCAATTCTCTAAAGTCATATCATGCTTATAATTACCTAAGTTCAAACTCTTGGAGTCATCTTCATTTCTTGCCAGTGCCTTTCTAATTCCCCATATCAAACACCTGATTTCAATGATTTGTTTTGGAATATCTTATGTACACATTCTTTAATTTAGATCCCCACTTTAGCAAAGCATGGCAGAAAAGTTGAGAGATAGTAACTTTAAGTAAATTACTTAACTTCCCTAACCCTCAGTTTCCCCTTCTGTAAAACGAGGATATCTTTGTCTATCTCCCAGATGCTGTTGTGATTTTTTTTTTTAAATTTTAAAGGCACCCAGGTCAGTATCTGGCACATGGCACACACTAGATGATGAACAAATCTTGGCTTATGCTTCCTCATCACTCAACCCTATTTTAGGGCCACTGTTTGGGGGCTTCTTAACATGTTTCCCAGCTTCCAGTCCTTAAGTTAATCCATTTTATGTATCATTGTCCAATCATATCAATAAAAATTGCATTCACCAATCACTCAGAAGCCACCAGTGACTTGAAAGTGCCACTGTGTGATGCCCAAACAGCTTAGGCTGCCATCCTGATATTGACATACTCTATCTCCAGCCAACCATTTGGTCTCATCATCTACTCCTTCCCTACTCACACTCTCTTGTTCAGATAAACTCTGACCACACTGTATGCCTTTCAGCTTCTGTCCTCACTTCCACAGTATTCCACTGTCCTGAATGCTTATCTTCTAATTTATTTTTCTCATCCAATTGCCGTTCAATCCTTTCACCCCCAGCTCATACTCCACTCTCTGTATAAGCCACTTGGCAGTTAATTGTTAATTTCTATTTGATAATTCTTCTCCTCTTACCTGGAACTGTTTCAGACGCATACACTACAATGAAATGGTTCATGGATTTAGTTTTCATTTCTTAATAAGACTATTTGGAAAAAAAAAAACCAACAACCAATATCTATAAGCACTTTCACTTGCCCAGGCAATGAGCAAAGTGCTGTGCATGGATTTTCTAATCTGACCTTCTCAGCATCCCTATGAGGGGAGAACTGGTATGACCCCTGGTTTGTGGATGCAGAAATGAAGGGGCAGAGATGCTCAGTAATTCATGCCAAGTTGCCCTGTTAATGGGAGGCAGAGCCAGGACTTGAATCCAGGTTTTGCCATTTCAGCTCCCATGTTCTTAACCCCCTCTATATGTAGATGCCAAGGGCAGGAAACAAATCCAACAGCTCTCTCTATTTCCCATGTGATAGATAAGGATTTCAGAGAATTGAAGTCTTGTTTTTTCAGAACCATGTAATCTGACTTGTGTGTGTGTGATCTGTACAACAATATGCCACATTATCTTCAGGCTGCACTACAGTATCTTGGCATTTGCAAAGCATTTCTCCTTCTAAGGACTTTAAAAATGATTATGTTAGTTTCAAAATAACTCTGAGGTAAGGAAAGAAAAAAAATATCTTAACATCAATGCCTCCTACCCTGACTTGGCCATATGGCTCCTGGAACCAACATCTTCAGGTCCCAACTGCTACCCCAGGGTGCTCAACTTTCCTTGGAGTCATGGCCGTACCATTTAGGATATGATGAGCAAAAGACAAAAGTCAGAATCTGGCAGGAAATGCAATCAGCAAAGTCCACATTCCAGGGTGGTATCAATTTTAAGCAGATTATCTAAGAGCAAGATGTGGCTAATAGGATCAGATAGCTGGCTCATTCTAAATTTATGGCCCTAAAAAATCAAATAATATAAACCTCTGAGTTGGGATTTTTTGGCTCTGAATTCCAAGATTTGTGATGACGAAGAAGTTACTGAAGGTGATGAAGGGGAAAAGAAGATGGAGGAAAGGTGTCCCATTGTACATCAGTATAGAAGAATAGTTCTTCACCTTTCTTTGGGTCCTTTTTAATTTGATGGAAGCATACTCATACACAGAGACACACACACAAAATACTCAGTTTCAGCAGTGCAGGTGTCATCACCTCCCCCAAAGGCCTAGAAAAAGAGTGGAAGATATATACTACACAGCTCCCAAGCATCAGCATTTTGCAGTGCCAGGCGCTATAGCAGATACCAGCAAATGCATATCAAATCCCTGCTTGCACTGTCCTCCAAATCTCCAAATAACCAACACACATTAAGGGCCTCCTATGCTCATGGCCACTATATTCAGAGCTGGATAAAGGGAGAGGCAATATCAAGATGAGTAAGAAGAGTAAAAAACAATGACTGCAAAGAGGAGCTAAAAACCCAGTGCCAAGAATGGGAGTCTATACCTTTGTAAGCTTACCTAAAAATAATTTTGCAAATACCTAAATATCAATCTTCCAGGAGCCGAGAAAGTAAAAAGGAAAAGACAGCATGGGAAGTTTACAGTCATGGGGTCCTAAAACAGATTATATTATGGTATTTCACTGGTAAGCAGCAAGAGAGAGGCATACACCCACAGCTGAGGGATTGTAGTGAGGGAGTGGTCATAAGATCACATGCGGGTGGGAAAGAGGCGGTGAGAAAAATGGTCACCAGGCAGAAATGCATGGGCTGGGGAGGGGGAGACATTCTATGTGGTGGGAGCAACAGACAAAGCATAGCAAATAGGGAACTGTTAGGGATTGAATTGTGCCCCTCAAACACCATGATCACAGTACCTCATACTGTCACCTTATTTGAAAACGGGATCTTTGCAGATGTTCAAGTTAAGATGAAGTCACTAGGATGGGCCCTAATCCAATATTACTATGTCCTTATACAAAGGAAAAATGTGAACACAGATAGATACACACACACAGAACACCATGTGAACATGAAGGCAGAGATCTGCATAATGTGTCTACAAGCCAACAAATGTCCAAAATTGCCAGCAAACTACCAAAGCTAGAAGAGGGGCCTGGAACAGATCCTTCCCTAGTGCCTTCAGGGGGCTCACAGCCCTCCAGACACCTTGATCTTGGATTTCGGGCCTCCAGAACCGAGAAAATAAATTTCTGTTGTTCTAGGCCATCCAGTTTGTGGCACTTTGTTACAGCAGCCCTAGCAAACTAAAACAGGAATTGTTTCTTCCCTGAGGAGGAAAGTACATAATTTGGCAGGAACATAAGGCAGGAATATGGGAAAAATGGGAAGCAGCTCAGTAAGGGAGATTAGGAACACAATGTTGCAGGACTATCTGTGAGTAACTCCATAAAAATGGGACATCACCAATCAAGTGACAGTGCTAGAACTGCAGCTATGGAATTTAGATGTGGGCACTGGTATGGATCAATAGATAGAGATGAAGACTGACAGACGGATAGATGGATAAATGAAGATGACAGATGATGGGTCAATAGATATAGACATGGATAGATACTTAGATAAGAGATTTAGATTAAGTGATGTACCTTCAACTAATGATAATGGCTTTTCACATTAATGTTAAAAATCAATTTCCAAATGTTGAATTCTGTTTCCCACTTTCAAAACAATGTCACATAGGTTTAGGAGAACAAAAGTCCTGGAAATTCATAGGAATTACACACCTGGGAAAGCAGAGTGTCCCATGGAGCCCAGAGAGCACCTGCTCAGGTAGACACACCCAGCCTGCACTCACCAAATCTGTGCCTTAGCCCTCACAGATCTCACCCCTAGTAGAAACTGCACAACCTAGGCTGAAACAGTCAGACTGTGACAGAAAGAACCTCAAGAAATAAAAGCAGTACAGGGAGAGTGCTAGGGCATTCCTAAGAGGTAGCAATAGTAGGAGACTTAGCTTTCTTGGAGGAGGCAGCTGTTGCCATGAGGCCTAAAGGAGACATAAGATTTCCTCCTAAGAAGATAGGAAGAGAAGTTATTCCTGGAATAAAGCACCACACTGACAGCCATAGTGGGGAAGTACAAGACACACCTGGGGAAGTGCAAGGAGTTCCTATTAATAAATGGAGATGATTAGCTTGGGGGCAGATCATGAAGGAACTTGAGAGTTTTGGGCAATGGGTGATTCTTGAAGGATTTGAAAGAGGGGATGACCAGAGAAAAGATTAAAAGGAATGAAAGATGAGACAGAGAAAGGTCAGCGGTGGCTGGTCTAGCTAGGGCAGAGGCCAGGAAGCTTTCTCTGTCAAGAGACAGATAGTAAATATTATAGGCTTTTCAGGCCATACGGTCTCTGTTGCAGCTACTCAACTCTGCCGCTGCAGCATGAAGGCAGCCATAGACAATGTGCAATGAATGAACATGGCTGAGTCCCAATAAATTTATTTAGAAACATTGAAATTTGAATTTCACATAATTTTCACGTGTTACAAAAGAGGATTCTTCTTTGAATTTTTCCAACCATTTAAAAACATAAAAACCGGCTGGGTGTGATGGCTCATGCCTGTAATCCCAGCACTTTGGAAGGCTGAGGCAGGTGGATCACCTGAGGTCAGGAGTTCAAGACCAGCCTGGCCAGCATGACAAAACCCCATCTCTACTAAAAATACAAAAATTAGCCGGGCATGGTGGCACGCACCTGTAATCCCAGCTACTTGGGAGGCTGAGGCAGAAGAATCACTTGAACCCGGGAGGCGGAGGTTGCAGTGAGGCGAGATCGCACCACTGCACTCCAGCCTGGGCGACAGAGAGAGACTCCATCTCTAAAAATAAAATAAAATAAAACCATTCTTAGCTTAAGAGTTGTACAGAAACAGGCTGGATTGGGCTTGCAGGCTATAGTTTGTGGCCCCCTGGGTTAAATGGTGACAGTAACATCCTGGACACGTGATACATTAGGGCTGGGATCGCTGAAGGAGAACCAAGAGGATGGATGCCAGAGGGATGCAAAGGTAGAGCTTATGCAAATCAGAAACTTGGCATCAGATTAAACATAGGGGGTGGGAGAGGAGGCAGGGTCTGGGCTGCTCCAGGGTTCTCCAGTGTGATGATGACAAGACCATTAGCAACACAGGAGGGCAACAGAAAAGAAGTTGGTGATGTGTTCAGCACAAACTCAGGACAGCATGCCTGCAATGCTTAAAGAAGTGTGGCAATGCTTGAACTATGAATTAGAAACCTCATGCCCTTGACTTTATTTCATCAGACCTGAGGCAAGCCACCTGCTGTTAAATAAGGCTCTTCCAGCCAGGCATGGCAGCACACAGAGGAGCTCTGAGCTCCAAGAATTGCGGTACACTCTACTCAGGTTAGAGCCACTTTAGACTTGCTAAGATCGGTGGAAGAACTGAGGTTAATGTTAGGTCAATTTATTTTATAAACTTTTAGTGTGTAGATGAATTCTTTTGGGACTTCACTATGCCTATTACCCCCAAATGCACTCACTGCCTTAAGAGGCAGGAGATACAACAACACATTCAATGCCTAGCAGCCCTGTTTCCTCTTCCTAAATGAGGAGAAAAGAGTAAGATGTAATTGCTGTGATTAACATGGCAGTGTAGTCAAGGGGAATGTAAGCAAATTCTAAGTTTCACTTCCAGTTCTGCCATTAGGCAGATGTGGATCAGGCACCAGTAACCTCCTGAGCTCAGTCTTCCCACCTGCATAATGGGGATAACTACACTTCCCTTGGAGACCCAAGGGATTATAGATATTTGGGTGAAGCATACAGTGCTTCATACAATTGTCTGGCAACAATTGGCATGAATTACATTCCAATTCCAAATGCGAGCTGTAAACAATGTTCAACAAGACAGCCGTGAGTGTCCTAAGAAGAGAGAGAAGGCAATGAAGCATCAATGAGACATTTGCTATGCATTCTCTGTGGTAGAGTCTCCTCCTTCTATATATCCTTCAAAATTCTCAGGCAACGAGGATGTGAATACAACTGCATTCTTACCACCCTGCATGACCCTTCTCCCGCTTGTTATTCCACTAAATTGACAGGGCCTGGAGGGAAATCTCACCTGCAAATATATCACAAACAGACACACAGATTTTGAGCAGTAAATTTTTTTTTATATGAGTTCTCTTTGGCAGATCATATACTCATTCTAAAAATCTCAAGTATCAAATGTGAAATGTGATCAGGTGTTATCATTATACAATACTTTTGATGGATATGTGTTCTTTGATTCCTAGGGAAAAAATGTGAAATTGAGGTACGTTTCTTACATAAGAAACCTGGGGACATAGTTTCTCCAGAGATGTACCATAGGCACTTAGATAACACTTGTGCCCCTTTTGGACACTTGTAGAGACCCCAAAGCTCACACCATCCCACACGATGTGTGCAAATAGCTGTAGAATGAGAACCAGATGATGGCCTAGCCCTGTGGGACAGGGGAGAGTCACTGTCTTTCCAGGTTTCAGTTTTCCAATCTGTAAAAGGGAGAAAAAACTTTTGTACCTTCTCCGTCACAAAAACTTCATGAGCTCTAAAGAAGATAATGTAGGAATTATCTTTGAATGTTAGTGCAATGACATTTTGCACCAGATAATTCTTAGTTTTGGGGGGCTGTCCTGAGCATTGTGGGATATTTAGCAGTATCCCTGGTCTCTCCTCACTGGATGTGAATAGCATCCTCCACCCCATTGTGATCATCGAAAGTGTCTCTAGACATTGTCAAAAGTCCCCTGGGGACAGAATCACCCTGGTTGAGAACCACTGCTACAAGTAGGAGATTTTCATTGCAGCTTATGATTCAGGAACTGGGAGAATCAGGACCCCTAATGCTAGCTGAGTTCCATCTTTAACCATAACATATACTGATGCTGCTCCTGAAAGCCCATAGACCATTAACAAGAGCTGAGAATGTCATAGCTGCCTGCTGTAGTTGTGTGCATCATGGCCACACGGCCAAGGACATGGTGGCTGTATGTGCTATGGGGCAGTGGCGATGCCAGCTTCAGATGTCTATACAGTGGCTCTGTAGAGCTCTGGAAGTCCTGGGAGCTCTCGTGCAAACAAGTCACATTGGACTTTAAGCAGTGATGCTTTTATAACTATATGAATCCATATTCTGATGCATTTTTAATCCATGTAAACTCACAGCCAACCACCCCTTATTATACCACATTAGGGAGTTTAATTACTTATTTAATCAGAATCTTTCCTGGATGGCCAGAAACAGCAAATAGAGAAACTTCAATAGCCATTATGCCAACCAAGAGCAATAGAGACTCCATTGAAACAATTGCCTGCACTGCAATCATGCTAATTAAAGGCCCCCAGAAGAGTCAAGATAAAAATGTCAAGTGAGATTTGTTCTGGACTGCAATGATTTACTGCCTCACATGATGAAGTTCCAATAACCCTGGAAAGAAATGCCTTGCTGGTAGGGAGTGTGGGGGGAGGAGGATTGCTGGCTGCAAAAGCCAACCAGTAAGGCCCCAGAGGTGATGTACTGCAATGGAGGAAGGCAATTCAATCAATCCTCAAAAATGGGGCTTCCCAAAGGATCCCCATTTCCAAGCAGTGCCTTAGTCTGCCCAGGGTATGAAAGGCTCCTGTGGGTGCTTCTCAAAGCTTCTCTCCCCCATGCCAACCCACCTACTCTATGAAGTGGGTTTGGACATGAAGCCACTGACTTGCATCACAGGATATTTTAACAAACACCCCTAAGAGGTGCACTGTTAGATCTATTGTCAGGAAGCTGGAAAGTATAATACTGCATCCCCACACTCTTCCTCTGAACAATGGAAAAGATATTCTTCCTCTGAATGACAGCCTGTAACCTTTGATGCTTACCTTTGTTCCTTGGCCACTAGGATGCCCAGAGCCAGATCTCTAAGGTCCCTCTAGCAGCAGGTACTTAGTAGTCTAAACTTGCCGCTGATTTTATTTTCTTACATGTATCCCCCACTATTACTAGATATTGTCATTCCAATTATTCATCTTTGTTGCATTACATTTGCATTTTTGCAAAGCACCTCAAACATTTTTTGCAATGAAATGGGATGTCACTGAATAAATAACATGTAGATGTCTTTTCTTCCTTCATGCAAATTTTATTTCCCATGAATCAAGCCATGTAGATATTTCCCTGGGAGGAATATGGCAGGCCCCATCACAAAAAGCTGCTGTGGATAGGGGCATGATAAGGAGCTGAAGACATGACTAAATTGAAAAAGTTTATCTTTAAGACTACATCTTTCAGACTTGGGATAGGCTTATGGAATTCTGAATTCAGATGAGGAAGATGGCACTGGGACAGACAATAGAGGCTTACTAAAGAATACAAATGATTCTTATCAAAGAAGGAGGGAGGAGGTTTTTCTATTACATTGCAATATGATTCCATAGAACCAGACAAATTTCCACCATCCTCTATAAGGACCTACTCCAAAATACTAATTGAAACACTGATTTAATCAGCTCCTGACCCACAGACTTAGGGATCTGAGAGTACAGGGCTTGGACTTCTTAGTGCTATGATAGTGATACTTATCAGACTTCTTAATGCTATGATGGTGATATTCAAGTATCAGACTTCTTAGTGCTATGAGGGTGATATTCAAGAAATGTGTAGGGGTGTATATACACTTTCTGTTGCCCCCAATGGGGTAATCCAGGAGTGGAAGTCTGAGGATTTAGACACAGGTAGGGACTAATAGTGGACAGGTAGCTGTATATTCACACTCTTTGTTAAAATGTCGACATATGTCCATACTAGTTAGTAAATAGCCCCTGCCTTGAGTACTCAGACCCTCAACACTGTCATGCTGGCCCCAGGCCCCTCCTCTGAGAATTCTCACAATCGAACAAGGAGCTCATGCAAGGTCAGGTGCAAGAATCTCTTCCAATAGGGCAGTGTATACCAGGCAGGGTTTTTTTCTCTTAGAATCATTTATGGAAATATAATTCACACAACATAAAATTCACCCTTTAAAACTATACCACACACACACACACACACACACACACACACACACACATACACATGAATAAACCATATCCATTAGCAGTTATTCATCACCCTGTGTGCCTTTGACCCCTGGAAACAACCACTAATCTACTTGCTGGTATTATGGATTTGCTTATTCTGGACAAATCATAGAAATTGAATCATTAAATATGTGGTTACTTTGAATCTAGCTTCTTTCACTTGACATACTGTTTGCAAGGTTTAACCATGTTGTAGCAAGTACCAATACTCTATTCCTTTTTATGGTTCAATAATATTCCATGGATATATTATATTCTTAGTCCATTTTTAAGTTGGTGAACATTTATACTGTTTCTGCTTTTTAGCTATTATGAATAATCTTGCTATGAATATTCATGTACAAGTTTTTGCATGAACACGTTTTCAATTCTCTATTATGCACTTAGAAGTGGAATTGGTAGGTCATATGGTAATTCAATGTTTTAACTTTTTGAATATATGCCAAACTATTTCCCAAAGCAGCTGCATCATTTTATATTACCAACATTAAGGTGTAAAGGCTCTACTTTCTTCACATCCTCACCAGTACTTTTTACTGTCCAACATTTTTTATTGTAACCATTCCAGTGGGTATAAAATGATATTACAATGTGGATCTGCATTTCCCTAATGACTAATTATAATGAGCAACTTTTCCTGTGCTTATTGGCTATTTGTATATCTTCTTTGAGAAATGTCTATTCAAACCATTTGCCCATTTTTTATTGGGTTGTCTTTTTATTGAGTTGTAAGTGTTCTTTATATATTCTGGATACTACTCCCTTATCAGATATGATTTACAAATATTTTCTACCATTCAGTGGGTTGCCTCTTCATTTTCTTGATGGTGTCTACTGAAGCAAAAAAGTTTTCAATTTTGATGAAGTCTGATGTATATATTTTTTCTTTTGTTGCTTGTGTTTTTGGTGTCATATATAAGAAATCATTATCTAATCCAAGTCTACAGAAACTTGCACCTAAGTTTTCTTCTAAGAGTTTTATTGTTTCAATGCTTACATTTAGGTCTTAGATCCATTTTGAGTTAATTTTTGTATATGGTATGTGGTAGGGGTTCCAACTTCACAACGAGCACGTGAATAGCTCATTGTCCCAGGACTATTTGTTTAAAAGACTATTATATCCTTTTTGAATTGTTTTGGCAACATTGTTGAAAAATCAGTTGACCGCAAAAGTACAAGTCTATTTCTGGACTCTCAATTCTACTCCATTGATCTATGTCTATCCTCATGGCAGTACCATATTGTCTCTATTACTGTAGCTTTTTAATAAGTTTTGGGATTGAGGAGTTAGAACCTCCAAATTTGTTCTTCTTTATCAGGTTTGTTAGGCTATTTTCAATCTTCTGGATTTTCCTATAGGTTTTAGGATCAGCATGTCAATTTCTGCAAAAAAAAGGCCTGAATTTTGATAGACTGTGGTTAAATCTGCAGGTCAATTTAAGGAGTACTGGTATATTAATAATATTAATTCTTCCAATCAATATACATACATACATGCCAGTTGTTGAATGAAAATGATATTTGATTTAAAAATAGAGTAAAAATGAGTATAGATACCTATGCATTGATATAATAAAGTCCATGGGGGATTGTGAACTCTTCATCACTGGAATTATTCCCAGAGAAGGATGATAATGTTGGCCAGGTGTATTGTAAAGGGATTTTCTCTCTCTGAAGGATAGTGGTTGTTTTTGTTTTTTTTTTTTCCAAACTGAAAATCTAAGAGTTGGACTATTTCGAGTTTTCTCAACTCCTCAAGCTATAAAGCGTTCAGGCTCACACAGGAGAACTGTACCATCATAAAATCTCAAAAGAAAGACATAAGTTCAGCCAAGGATGGATAATGGAAGGCCTTGTTCAAAAAATTTCCACTAGCAAAGTGACCCTGCCCTCAAGGAAATGGTGAATCTGTGATAGTGTTTATGTGCCCCAGCCCTCATCCCTGATGACTAAGATTGCTAGGAACTACAGAGGGTAGGGAAGCCCTTCCCCAATTAATATCTCTATCTAACACCAAACTAGAAGCTGACAGTCAGAGAATCTGAGATCTCTACTTTAATTCTTAGGATAGATTTTTGATCCTGGAATGGCAAACAAAGCAACAAACAAAGGTATACAATTTCATTGTAACTCTCGCCTTGAAATAAAGAGACAGTTTTTTAAAAACTAAGACTCAACAGAATACCCGAGAAGCTATGCAAAAAAAAAAAAAAAACACCTTGCTAGAAGCCCGGAGAAAACAAGATTCTTATGAATCAAAATATCCATCCTTTAAACCAACAGAAAATTAAAACAAGCATGACTAACCAGGTGAATCTCAGCCTATCACAACTAGGGCCTATTGAAGGAAAAACAACAAAAAGCAGACTCCCCAAGCCAGAGAAAGAGGAAGGAAGCCTGGGGAGTGGGGACCTTCGCCAGCAAGCTCAAATCAGATATTCAATGAGTCCCAGACTTCAAGTACCACTTTTCAAAAATCCCCCAAAGTCAGAGAGAAGAAGACTTTAAATCTATCAAAGGCAGCGTGCCAGCACATGAATCTTTGGTTCCACCCAATAATCACAGAGCAAAGGGCATGCTTAAGGTTGAGAAGAAGCAAGAAAGATTTAAAAAAAAAATCATTAAGTTATTTGACTAATTCTTTACAAGGCAATCAAATGCTAGCCACTCACTTGTCTTTTGAAGCACACAAGTGTGGCACACACACAGAATGGTCTAGATCTAACTGACAATTATATAGGAGATAAACTGGGAGGCGTAGAAGCAGCCAACTATGAGCTTTGAACAATACTATGAACCTGTAGACCTGCTGACCAAAATGTTAAGGTCCTTTCCAGCAGAGCCAAGATCTCACAGGTAAGCTGTATGCCAGTGTGCGTCAGAGCTCCCTAGAGAAAATTCTTGACTGGCATGATCTGAGAGCTAACTTTGCACCAGGCACTGTTTTGAGTCCTTGGCAGGTTTTATTTCCTTTAAACCTTAGAATCCCATGAAGTAGGTAACATATTGGTCTAATTTTACTGGTGAAAGAACTATGGCATAGAGAGAGGTTAAGTAACTTGCCAATGTTACATGGTTACCAGGATGCAGAGCTGAGATTTGAGCCCAGGAAGGATGCCTCCAACAATCACACAGCTAATTACTACAATGCACTGCTCCGCTGAGAAGAAAGAGGGCTGTGGAACAAAGTTTCAACCAGGGAATCACTCATTGCTAAGCCAGTATAACATATGGAGGAACAAACACTTTCTCCATAAGGAAAAGTCAAACCTCATGAAAATCTTCAAAAGAGTAAATAGGCACAAGGGTGTAAGGAACCAACTGTTATGATATATTTGGATTTTTTTTTTTTTTTTGCACTAAGATTCCACTCAATGGCTATTTTTAAGATGGAAGTCTCCATGGTAATTGAGATGTATCCTCAAGGATGGAGAACTGGTCAAAGAGTCTCTTGAAAACCCTTTCCCATTCAAGAGCAGAATCTCCTGCTTCAGGGCCACACATCCATAAGAAAGAAAAGACAGGACAATGAGCCTCTCTCTTAGTCTAACTGGCTTGCTTGGGGTACTGCTGTTTGCTGTGCCTCTGACTTGATTCTAGGCTTTCCCTTACCTCTCTTGTCTTTCAGCACCTGTGCCCTCCTCCACCTGGTGGAGCTTTAGAGCTTTACACTTTGTCCAGTATCACTCCTTCACTATTCACCTGATCTCTCCATCTTTAATGCCCCTCCTGGCATCACTGATCTCCAAGAGGGACTATGCCAGAGTCCCTCTGAGATGATCCTAAGCTATTCCAGGTAATATAAAACTAAAACAAAAGTTATAAACTATAGGAAGAGCCCAAGAGACTTTTGCATGTGCTGTAAACAAGAGGAGAGAGATGATCAGAAAAATGGGCAGATAAACTCTCATGTGGGCAAGAAAAGGGGAATGTTTTTCATCAATGGAAAATCCAAACCATTCAGTCTAGAAAAGAGACTTGGGAGAGATCAAAAAGTATTCCTTGAGGATGTGGTCTCAATATGTGCTACTCGGGCCAAAAATACCAACATGTTGCCAAGCATTATCAAAACAGCTGTTGGAAAAAAGAACACATTGTCCTGCCCTTGTGCAAATTCAAGGCATATTTACACTAAGAAGAATGTGTACCCTACTGCCTTCCACAGCGCAAGAAACAAATAAGACAGTGAGGGAAGTTTGAGGAAAGAGAAGAAACATTTATAAGGATTTAGCAGGTGTGGGAGAGTGTGAGAGGCCAAACATAAAAGCTCTGTGAGACTCACCCTTGAAAAAGAGGGGTAAAAGTGAACAGGATCAGAATTGTAGCACTAGGGGAAGGATTGGCTCAAGTGAATGATGGTCTCACTATCATTCAACTCCTCTTGATCTGTGGCAGCAGAATGAATGGATGGAATTTACCACAGTGCTGGAGTATTCCATGTGTGAAATCATTTCATCCTCCCAATGCCTAGCAAAGTGGTATTTATTATTCTCATCTTACAGATGAGAAAAATGAGGCCTATGAGCTTAAGTAATTTGTGCAAAGGTATGAAAGTAGAGCTGGGTTTTAACCCTATATTCGTGTTACTCCAAAGGTTTTCACCTGCATTTGTTTTCCCTCTATTGATTTGGGTCTCTTTGCTCACTGGGATCCAACCGCATTAGGCACTCACACTGTTCTTCCCTGATTGATGCTTTCTGGACACACCCTGGTGCTGCCAGAGAAGCCTAAGTACAGGCTGCCATGCTTTCCTGAGCAGGAACCAGGTGCTTCATGAGCTTGACCCCCAGTTCATTCAGGACTTCTGATGGCCCCAGAGAAGCCCATGGAGTAACAATATCACCACCTAGGATGCCTGTGTTAAGACAAGAGTCTTGTGGGGACAGGCTTTCCTAGGAATTGTTCCAAACAGCTGTCAGTGACTTTGTCAATGGGTCCAGCAAAGGGCCTGCCCTTAAAGCCTAAAGTCTGTCCGCCCTAAATCACACTGGTCTGCATGGATTCCTTTACAAAGCCACCTGATCTTACCCTCTGCATGGCTCTCCCACTGCACTCTGCGTGAAAACTGCCTTGACTTGTCTCAACTTTAGACTCCATGCATGGAACAGACCACCTCAAATCTCTGCAAAGGAGAGATTTCAACAAATCCTGGAATACCTGACATCTGTATATCCCACTGCCTAAGGGCCAGAGCACAGAAAAAGGTGCTAGCAGGCAGTCTCCCTCTCTTACCAAAATAAGCCTGAGACCCTCCCATCTACCCCAACAACTACACAGTCTACACTTCAATTTCCGTAACATTCCATTCCCCTTCAACAAAGTTTTTACCCTTGAACATTATTAGCAACCTATCAGAGGTAGGGCAATACATTTGAGGAAATCTATCTTCACATCGATATGGTAAATCCAAGGATAACCAGAGCATAACAGGTTTCTGTAGGAAGGATCTCTCATCCCCTCAAATGCCGATGTGCACTGGGGCTCACTAGGAGGCAGATGGTATTTACAGCCCTTCCCAAACTTATTTAGTGGAACACTTTTTCAAGAGCTTCTCACAGGACCATATCAGAACACTTGTAATTTACAGCATCTGTAGCTGTCAAAATAGCCTCTGACTTTAAGGAGAAAGTAAAAATGTTCATTACCAAATCCAGCAAGCACCAGGGTGGATGATTAAACCAGAATATTTCAGTCATCCCCAAAAAAATTTTTCCCACAACCTCTCATAATTATTCTAGGCTTTTCTCTCCTTCTCTTCCACCCCCACCGTAAGAGTGTTCCTCGGGAAAGGGATTTAAATTACACAGGGATGAAACTTCTGCAGCTATTAATATCTTACACGTCTCAGGTGTCTTTCCAGGCAAAGCGCTTTTCAGATTAGCAGTGGAGGCAGCTTTTCTCCTGAAGCACCTGGTGCAATGCTATGCACTACCAGCAGCCTGGGGAAAAAGGATTGATAGAGATCATCATGCACAACTGCAGGTCACATGAAGAGGGATTGCTGGTGGCTGGTGGCAGCCTCAGCAGAGAGGCAGCTCTATCTGGGGGCAGCAGCCCTCCACAGGCACAGGACACATGTGGCTTCAGGTGGAAATAAGAGATGAACCAAAAAGCCCTGCCCCATGGGATGGCATGATTCTGGGATTTGAAGAAGCAGTGAGCATCTCCTTGATGTAAAAGAAAACGGGCTAGTACATCCGTAGCTTGAACACTGAGGTTTGTGGGAAAGCACACAGGAGCACAATACATGCACACAGGGAAAGAAGTACGCACAGACACACAGCTCGGCTTCCAAATGCACACATGACATACAGACTCACACATGCACAGCCCATGACGGCTAGTTTCCAAACTGTGGATTTCAGAACACAGCACCATCAGAGAGCCACTAAGATAACCCCACGAGTAATTTTAACTTTGCCTTCCTCATGCGTGAAAAAGCAACTGAGACCCATCTCAGGAGAGTCTGCTCAGCTGGGAGAGGCACAGGGAGCACTTGTGCCCACCTGTGTCAACTGACACCACATGAGGACAAATGGAGGCCATGGCAAGGTTTAGTACAAAAATGGAAAAACCTAGGGTGAAGAGAGACATGACCCCAGGCCTCCAAAATGTGGACAAGCCTGAACCAAGGGCCTGATGTGCTGGGATGTGCTCTAGGTATGATACAATGATAGCTTGAGTTATATTCATAATAACTATCCTATATGGGCATTCTATTATCCTTATTTACAGACAAGGAAGCAAGGCTTAAAAAAGTGAAGTGACTAGTCCAAGACACATAACTAGTAGTCGGCAGGGTGGAACCAAAACCCAGTTGTGCCCAGCATCAAATCCTGCTCACAATACCATACTGTTGGCTAAGCGGTTTCAGGCAGAACAATCAGGACCAGTGAATGGGTCCCCAAGATGATGATTCTTGGGCCAGGATAGGACAACCTTTTTCACAATTAGAGCTGCCTGAAAGGAGACCGGACACTCTGGAAAGAGTGACTTTTGGTCACTAGAAAAACGATCTGAAATTGGATGGCCACCTATAAGGGATGGACAGGAGACTCACACCCACAAGGATCTGTTGTATCTTTTTCAATCCTAAGATTTTCTAACTTGGACTTGTTGAGAAACAAGAGAAGGCTTGTGCCTGGGAAGCCTGTTTTATCTTTTGTCTGAAGCCTGTTTCCAGGCATGTGAAATTCTACCACCAGAGATGTGCTCATTGAAATCAAGGCAATCACTGGGCAGAGGAATCTGAAGACCTGAGTTCTAATTCTTCCTGTCTTCTGCACACAAACCAGCTGTGTTTCTTGGGCAATCCACTTGATCTCTCTATGCCTCAGTAATCTCGTCTGTAAAATGGGTGGATGAATAGGACCCCTAAAGTGCCTTATACCCTATGATGCTGCATTTCTAGACCTTTGTTACCAAGAAAATGCTCCTTTATGACTGTAGCTTCCTAGAATCATGGGCACAGAAGATTTGCCAAGGAATTATCTACTGGGATGACTTGGCCAAATATCTCTAGAGATACAGGGATCTAAGGGAACAAAACTATTCCCATACACTAGAGAGAGGTTCCTATTCAGAAGAGAAGTGTCCCCTGAAGCAAAGTAACTAAAATTAATTTGGGTTGGATCTATCCAGAAGAAGAAAAAGAGCAGAATCCTAAAACTCACAGAGAGCAAATACACTCCCAGAACCTTAGAGCATAACAGGGTTGGCTCTTGGAGAAGTTCCATGTGTTCAATGTTAGCTGGTAAATTTAAGGTGAAAAAGGAAGGTGGGGCACACCTGGTTCTATTTCTACCAATGCCACCAACTCACTAGGTCTCTTGGGGCAAGTGTCTTAACCACTCAGGGCTTCAGTTTCCTCATCTGTAAAGCAACAAGAGTAGATGCAAGTGCCAAACTCACTTGTACATGTGAGCCCTGAGAGAAGCTGGCAGGCCCCACACACAGACTAAGAACCAGGATTTCTGAGGTTCTTGGACACAGTGGTCCAAGAACCCTAGGCCCTAGGACACAGTGGTTTCTAAAAGCTCCCGGTTGATTCCAATGCAGATTCCTGAGGACACATATTTACTATCCATGGAACTAGATGACCTTTAAGTGCTTCACATTTTAAATTCTACTAAGTTCCCAGTTCTGAGTCCCAGTCTCCCGACACTCAAGGCTCTTGGTGGCAGTGCAGTTCTGATGAGGAGCAACCAGGGCTCGGCCCCCAGCGATTCTTCATATTAAACAGACGCTATAATTCTTTTGATCCACACTCCATTATTCATAAAGGCATATCAATTACTGAAATATTATCTTGACCACTACCAGGAAATGGAATATATAAGATCCACCTCCATGTTTAGCACCTCCCTTCACTCTCCCTGCTGGAAGATTCCCTTTCCATTAGCAGTAGCTCAGATGTCCCAGACTTCACAGACCAGCCCCGCCTCGGGCCTAGAGAAGAAAAAAATTAGGACTGAAGAAGGATTTCTACTCTCAGGTTAAAGAAGAACAGATTCCTGATTTTGTTTTCTTTCTGCCTCCAGGGGACCCTCTAGTTGAGAAGGAAGAGATCCCCAGTTGAGTGGGAAGAGACTTGTCATTGTCTGCATGTTTTTGACGCTTATAGCTAAAGAGGCAATGGAGAAACCCCTACCTCAGTGACATATCAGGGACATTAATTTCATATTGCTTAAAAATATGAAGATAATTTTGATGATGATAATATTAGCTAACATTCAATGTATGAAGCTATTACTATATGCAGAACACTTTGCATTTATTTCCTTTATTCCTTATTTTTTAAAAATGGAGAGAGAGAATCACAAACTAAAATGGCCACAAAAGCCAGGTGAGCAGTGTAGATGAGCAGAAAGAGTTGGGTGTAAGACAATAAGGAGAAAAGGAGACTCTGGCAAAAAGGGGAACACATGCTCTGGAAAAAGGTCCACTGCTTCTACGTTCCACCTAATGGTTGCCATGCAGAAATGCAAGCCAATTTTGACAGATCCTTCTATCTTTCAAGAGAAACTGGAAATGCAGATTTTTTTGTGTGAACCTGGTTAAGTTTTACTTGTTAGCAACCAATTCAAAAAGAATGATACGCTCTGCATAGGCCATAGAACACACCCCTATAGGGTGCACATGACCCTCCAGCTGCTGTTTTGCAACCTGTCTATCTTCCAGGAGCCCTACAAGATGCTGCTTTGCAGATATGATGTTAAATGACCTGTGAAAGGATTTGCAGCTTGTAAGCACTGGAGCTGGAGTTGAAACTCAAATCCAGACTTTTCTACTAGGACAGGTAGCCTCTACCCTTCTCTCCACTGCAGGGTTACAGGAGGCACCTCTGCGCCTGTTCTCAGAATCTCCTCAGATCCAGTGAGAAAAAAGCACACTACAGACTGCTTTTCCTTCCAAACAATATAGTGGATTCCTTTGTCCTCAGATCCACCAAACTTATCCAAGCCAAAAGACATTATGGAGAAAGTAAAGTAGAATAAATCTTCTTCCAAATGATTAGATGTCGAGCTTGCTCCCAAATCTCTTTCAAATCTACAAAGCAAAAGCTCAGTGGCCATGTTGTCCATTTCTTCTGTTCTCTGGCCTGTTTTGGCATGACCAGCCCCCTCTAGATCCCAGCAATCTAGGGATCTCCCTCACCCCTGTAGTCCAGGCTTCCAGGCCTCAGCTCCTAACACAACTTGGGGGTCGAGTCTCTGTCTCCTCCTTCAGCCTCCAACACCACCTCTCTTGTGAAAACTCTTTCCACCTTTGCCTGTTCTAATAGCCCTGCCATCTGCTTTTCTTTTCTTTCTCTAGAACACGGCTCCAGCCCAGGGTCCTGGCTTGGAACTTCGGCTCTTCTCTACAATTTCTCATTCTGGGTGAATTCATTCTCAAGGCTCCAACCACCGCCTCTATAATTATTTAAGATATGAGTATCCTGGGGAAAGGAGAACAATTGATGTAAAATAAATTGGTAGTTCTTTCTCCAAGCTTTTTAGTAATTTTTCCTGAAGAAAAGGAAAAGGATGGGAAGAATGAAACTATGCTTTTTTTTGGCAAATGATGAATAATATGGTGAAGATATTTATATATTACTAACAGATTTTATTCCTAAAAGCAATGTAATAAACCTATTGAATAAGGAGAATTTTATTTTTAAAATATGCATTATATTTTTGTCCACTTAAGAGCCAATAACAGAACTTGCTAAATGTATTTTTACCTCTAGCACTGCTGGCATTTACACACACACCCACACACACACACACACACAAAATCAAAGTATTATCACACTAGAAGCAACCTGGGAAACAGCCGGGCTAATTGTACCACTCACAGACACATCTCAGTGTGCCTAACTCATTCACCTGCTGCCACATCATGCATTCACAGCAGTTACCTGGATCTGGCTTGCATTCTAATTCACTCCCTACATGAATGACTTCCCGAAACGCAAATTTTCAGTTCAGGGTTTTGCCGTCACACCACACTACCCATGAAGGGATAAAAAAAAAATCCATCCTTTTGGACATGTTTTTCTTTTTGTTCCTTCCTGGTCCATGGGTTGTTGAGGGATATTTTCTTATCCAGTATTATCTTCAAATGGCTTGGAATGAACAAGCATGCCACACAGGCCATCATGACTGGATCCCACCCACACACCTTCCACCCCACTCATCCAGAGCTCCTGAGTGTCCCCAGAAAACACCTCCACACCTTTGTATCTGTTGTTCCCTCACCAGGTCAGCCTGTCGCTTCTTGCTGTCTAGAATTCCTATTCATCACCAACAGAAAGCTCAGTCTCCAGCTTGCTTTAAGAAATCAAAATAGACAGGATTTGAGAAAGTTTATCTGGGAATGAATGAGAATGTGACTCTACTAGTAAGTCTGTAAGGACTTACAAAATATGCACATTTCCATATTAAACAGGAAGAGGTTAGATGTCTCAACCCAACACACTATGGGGCATTTGCTACATTCCTATAATTTCAGAACATTTGGAAATCATAATTAAATTCTCGGTAATCTGATATTTTCTGGCAAAATCTTCTCCTTGACTTTGACAATGAGGTGAAGTTTGGGGTTGGGTCATGGTGAGTTGGGTCTATCCCTGAAAACAAGCCGCAGCTGAAGATATACACATCCTGGCAGTGTATGCACGAGCAGGCCACTGAATTACGTCAGCACAATAGGACACCAGCTTCTACATGAGGAGACACTTCCCACCGCACATTACTCTATTGGAAAGTTGATTTATCAGTAATGTCAGGGAAAGTCTGCACAGACAGATACTGCCCCTCCCTTCGCCTGCCACTGGGATGACCCAGTAGTGCAGAAGTGAATTTCTTCTGTAGTATAACTAAGGCAGACTATGGTAATAGTGCTGACAGCCAGAAGTTAGCCATTTCTTCCTAAACACGGGCAGCTGTTCCAAATCCCTCACATACATTACCTCATTTAACACACACGAAGACCCAGTGAGGCAGATCCTCCCTTTAGTCCCACCTTATGACAGACACACAGAGACATGGGGAGAGAGCACAGCAGCAAGTCTAGGCTCCAATGTTCAAGCCAACAGAGCTCACCCACCCTGTACCCTACAGCCTTGTGCAGCACGAAGGAGAGAGCATGCATTGTTCTTCACAGAATCCCACCTTCAGCTCTTTGGCTGCCATCCTGCCATCTCTACATCATCCACGAACCTATAAGACAATGAGATCCTCGACAAACTGTGATATTTCAGTGCAGCCATTTTGACAGGGTGCTAGGAGTTGGTGGTTTTGACATAAGGGAAACGTATTAACACAGCCTAAAACACAAACCTTCTCACTTCCTTCCTTATTATTCACAAATAAAATGCAGAGCTGGCAACATTCCCCCAGCCATGGCTCATACTTGTGCCCTGCTTACATCCTCCTTCTCACTCAGGACACTCTGACCCCGAGCTTTGGCAAACTTGCCCATTTGGAGAGGCCCAGAAATAGCACGGAAATCACAGGCAGGGTGAGAATGAGGCTGAGAACCTCTTGTTTATATCACTGTCACAAAAAAGTATTTCTATATGTTCATACCAAAACAACCACAGCAGAATGAGCCATTTGCTGGTTTATTTGTGCTCCTAACACCCAATACAGAACCTAGAACTTAATGGATGCTCAATAAATGTTTACTAAATAAATAAATGTTTTATAATGCACTATTAGTAACTATATTGAAGCACTTCTCAGCTTCTTCAGATATTTTTGATCGGGGGAAATAGGAAACTACACCAGTATCTTACACTGTGCTTCTCATACTTTGATGTGCATTGGAATCACCCAGAGGGCTTGTTAAAACGCAGACTGCTGAATCCCATGCCCAGAGTTTTGGATTCAGTGGGTCTGAAGTGAATCCTGAGAATTTGCATTTCTAACAAGTTTCCAGTTAATGCTGATGCTGCTGGTCTGCACACCACACTTGGGTAACCCCTGACTTCAAAGAACAACGGTCTTCTGAAATTCCACTACCAACAGCTGAAACTGTGCACTGGTAAGACTGTTTAAAATCATACCCGCATCTTCCTCTAGGTCAGAGCGTAACCAGATAACAGAACTGTGGAAAAAAAGAAACAGGGTTCCTTCACTAACCCAGAGCTCTGTGCACAGTGGACCATCGCCAGTGTTGGTGGAAGAAATGCCTGAGGATAAGAAGCCATACACTTGGTGATGCTCTATCAACCAATTTTCCACAGAAACAATGAAATGCAAGAAGAGTCCCAGTGTGCTGTTTGTCAACTGTAAATCATGTGAAGTTATTTAGAAGTTGAGGAATAGAAATGAATTCCCTTTATGATCTGACAGCATTAAGTAACATGAAAGCAGCCTGAGAATCAAACAGATGCCTAGCTTCAAGTTTCCTTCCTTTTCAATGCCAGTAGGAACTCAGACACCCTTCTAAGAGATCCTTCAAGTGCAGACAACATTTCAGATCATGTACAAAAAATCCTGTAGCAGGGCCTGACTTGGCCAGGCATTGTGGCTCATGCCTATAAATCTAGCACTTTGGGGGGCTGAGGTAGGTGGATTGACTGAGCCCAGGTAGCAGGCGTGGTGGTGCGCCTGTAGTCTCAGCTAGTTGGGAGGCTGAGGTGGGAGGACAGATTGAGCCCAGGAGATTGAGGCTGCAGTGAGCCAATATCACACCACTGCACTCCATCCAACTTAGGCGATACAGTGAGACCCTGTCTCAATTTTTTTTAAAAAAGACTTAAGATAGTAACACTGTATCTCACTAGGAAGCCAGTGCAGCAAAGTGGCAGTGCCCCTTGAAAGTTTACTAAAATAACAAAATATCGCTCCAAAGGAAAACAGTGATATCTGAGGTTCTTAGAATTTGTAAAAGTGTTGGAACACGCTACTTGATAAGGATGCCTTCTGGGTTCAACTGCAGAATTCCCCAAAGACACCAAAACCAATTTCTGTGGCAATTACTGTACCTGAGTCAGACAGTTCACTTTTGTCAGACATTCCTTATTAAATGGCCCAAACAAAAAAAATCAACTTTTGGGAAAATGAAAAGATTGCATTTCCACTTACAGTTTCAGGAGTGAGAAACATGAGACAACAGCCATTGGTCCTAGACCTGTTCCTTCTTCCAAATCCTTATGCAGTTTAATATCATTGAACTATGTGTTTGGCCCTCAGTTTCCTCATCTACTAAATGAAAAGATAAGTCTCACTGGATCTCTGAGATATTTTTCAGATTAAAAAACTTCTATGTTCTACAAGGAAGTTAAGTGAAAGAGAACTAAAGAGCAGGAAAGGAAAAACTTAGCTTTCAGCCAACTCCTATTGCTGGAATAATTTTGGGTCCAAGATTTGAAGGCAAAAATATAAGCGAAGATCATATTGCAACTGCAACTAACTGGTGATAAAACCAAGATCAGCTAGGACTTGATCTTGGGCTACCACTTTTCCACCTGCCAAAAAAAACAGGCTCTCTCAGGTGCTCAAGGAATAAATGCTTCTTGGATGCTTCCCCGCCTACCTCTCCGGCAACACCGGAGCAGGTTCTTTGCAGGAACACAGTCTCTGATTCCTCTTCTCACCAGCTCCGAGATTTTCTTTTTTATTTTTCCAAAAGCAAAAGTCATTGGTCGATCTATGTTTAGAAATATGCACAACAAATCAAGAAATAAATTCATATGTGAAAGGATAGAAATGTTAGTCTCAAAATCTAGGCAAACTTCCATTTTTATAAGCCTATGAAGACAATATAAATAAATCAGAGGGAGTGGAGCCTGCTGGCAGCAACTGCTAGATCGCTCTCATTTTCTACATAACGTTCCCTGTGCTGAAAGGTATATTCAGTGAGTGTTTCATTTCTCTTCTTTCTGGAACAGGGGACTCTCTATGTCTGCCTGGAACTGTCCCTAAATTCAGAGAGAATAACTTGCTACTTTGTTTTACCTTTTTTATTACAATGTTGATAGTTTCTTTACTCCTCTAGTCATCACCTACTTCTGAGAAACAGTGACAAGCGTGATAAACAAAGGCCTGGACTATGTAAGTGCAAATTCTATGAATAAATTCATAATTATTGTGTCAATAAGCTATGCTATTTAATACATCAACAAGATCTGCTCCCTCCACCCCGGGAGGGAGTCCTTCTCTGGTCACTCACCTCCAGCCCTGCCCCCACCAAACCCTGCCCCCTGTCTGCCTCCTGCTACTGCTACGGTGGCCTGGAAGGCCCTTCCTGTCCATCTCTGCCAGTCCAAGTTTCCCCGCAGCTTCCTAGCTCAAACACTCTCCCCTCTGTGGAGCCTTTACCCAAGCCTCTGCTCCCCTAATTTAAACAAGCCACTGCTCTCTAAGCACTCTGGGCCCTTTAGTTGCAGGGTCTCTGTGGCAGGCATCTCATTATGCTCATATCTCCAGAACTGTTTCCTGGCCTGTCTCCCCAGCTGGAGTGTGGACTCCCTCATGCGGGGATGATGCCACTCTGTTCATCTCTCAGCCTCACTGCATTGACTCTGCAGCATAGTAGTTGCTCCAAGATTAGGAGCTCTGTGCAAAAATCATCTTTGTACTCAGTTTTTCTCCTGCACTATGTTTATTCTGGAGTTGGCACTGTAATGAAGAACGAAGGAATGCATCTTGATTGACTGATCGCCAGCTCTACAGCGGCTCCAATGTGAATATAGCCTGGCCACGTATTATGTAGTCATTGAAAATAGCGGCACTGTGAAATAAAGGTCTACGATAGGCTGCTAGATGACAAATTCAGATTATGAAACCGTATGCAGAATATGATCTCATTTGTGTGTGCTATACATGTCCATGTTGATGTGTACATGTCTGCGTATGTTATTAGCCTGTGCATATAAGGCAAAATGTCATGCATTCATCACTTGGGGTGGCATTAGGGATGATTCTTATTTTCTTCTTTTCACTTTTCTGGATTTTCCTCAAAATATTTTCAGTGATTGTATATTACTTTGAAACCAGAAACAAATGTTAGGTGTTCCTGTCTGTTTTCTAAAGAGACATAGAGAGGCTAACCAGAGCTGTGACCACCATCAAAGGATGAACTACTGAACACATAATCCCAGAGAAGCATGGGAAGCCAGTGAGGAAGCCCTGAGGGTATGTAAGGAGAAGCCATGGACAGTTTTGCTTAAACACCAGGAATTTAAATTTACATCATGAATTGTTCCTAAATGGCCCATCACCTTTTCTTATGAACTTTCTCCTGGACCGCAAGAGTTGCAGCTATTTGGATCACTTTGCTGAAAACAAGATGAAGGAATGGGCTAAGCTGTGTCAGAACTAAGCAAAATGCTATGGCAGGCTCTTCTCCAGCTGGGCACAGCAGGGCACGCCCCCTCCCAGGGGCCTCTCATTCAATGCCTCTCACCATTTACATTCCAACACTGTAAGATGACGGATACTTTTAATACAAGAGACCTGTCATTTATTTATTAGCTGGGGACAGGCTTTGCAGCCAGGAAGGATGCATTATAAATCAACTCCTTTCTCAGCCATTAAAAATTAATACAGTTCATAATGTAGAACGTCAGTAATTTCTTTATTAGAGGAGAGTGTCATTTTTTTTCTTTTCTTCCAGGTTTTGTTTTTACTTCCTCCCTTCTTTGGGGATATTATTTTTTCTTTCATAAAGACTGGCTGAGTATAAATTATCCCAGGGAAGGGGAATATACCCTTTCAGACAGAGGTTAAAATGGAAGAGACGAAGCTAAAAAAAAAAAAAAAAAAAGCCCCTGACCAAATTCCCCATGGAAATATGGTCTCACTGCATCTTTCAAATTTGCCTCATTAAGCCTCACTTACAACATCCCTTGTTTCTTTCTGATCTACCTTGCACCAAAAATGGGAGGCATTTTAGGTTTCTAATAGACCAGAGGGAAAGAAATATAAGGTGAGTGATTTGGGGTGTGCTGGGAGGTCTCTGAATATTATTTTCTAATAATTGCTCCCTCACAGAGGGGCCTTCATTAGCTTTTCTATTGTCTCCAAGTTAACTTGGCATTCACCAAAAGAAGCATGGATGTTAGAAGCTCAGCCCAAGACCAGGAACCCTTCATACAGCTCCCCCTTTAGACCTAGGATCCAAGGATGCAGAAGGAAAAGATGGCACCAGAATATGCCAAAAGGCTGATTAGTTAAGCATCCATGAAGGCTTCCCCTTTGGTTCTTCCCCAGAGTGGCAGCTCCAGGAAAAGTGAAAGCTTGGAGTTAGAAACAAGACAACTTCTGCTCTTAACTTCAGAGGAAATGAAAGGGAGAATCCAGAACCTGTGATGTCTCCATCTCACCTTAGCAATATTGAGGGGTTTGCAGTGGTTGGTTCAACCAAGCTGACCTTCTCAAGACCTGAACAAAGGAATATATGTGAAGGGAGTGGGGACCATCCCACCCCTAGCCACCCCACCCAGCACATTTTCCTGACTTTGGGGAATAGGGGGAGAGGGGTCACCCAGAGATGAACATCACACCCCAGGCACAGGCTCCCTGTGTTGATGTCTCTGTCAAACCAGCCATGATTTAGTTAAAGCTCCTAAGTAACAAATCCCCACAAATCCCCAAGCACATATTTAAAATCTATTTTCAGAATTACACTGAGCATAATTCAACCAATCAATGAGCCATTAGGAGTTTAGTCCCAACACTTCTTCATTACCAGTGGCATGAGGGCTGCTCGACTCAGCAGAATCCAATGCGAAGAGTTGCTGTATAACCAGCAATTCTAGGTCTGGGGACAGAAGCTTATACATTGCCTGCTGAGAGGCCCAGCCACAATCTGGGTGACAAATTAAGCTACAGAACCACCAGCGACAGGATAAAAGGAGACCCGGCCAAAAATAGGTCAACTTGGATCCAAGGACTTCTGCTCTTCTCCTTCAAGGGTAGCTCTTGCATCACCACCAATGCCCATCTCTAGCTGGACCCTGCTTCTGGGAGGCCTGCCTCATGGGGATCTGAAGCTCCAAAGAGCCTCCTGGGGTGGACACACGGAGGGGGATGACTACATAGGAGCTAAAGTGCTAGAGAGGAATTGCCTTCTGCTGCCTCACTGGTGAGCACCATGGGTCACCCAAACTGGTATCTGTCTGAAAGTCTCCAAGATCTCCCAAAAGGTGGGGGTGTGGGTGAATTGGAAGTCAGCTGACGGTGGGAGGGGGCATCCCAGGTTAGTAGAAGTGGCATGCTCCTAAACTCTACAGTTTGAATCCTGGCTCTACCTTTGACCAATAAATGACCTTGGGCAAGTCCCTTAACTTCCTTGCTTCCCTAGGAAATGCCTAATCTGTAAAGTGGAGAGCACTACACTTACATTAAAGCTTGATTTAATGTAGAAAGAATGACTTCATGAAAAGAAGAGGGGGTGGTGGGCTCTGTCATATCACAGTTTTGTCATTTTCTAGCTGCAAGACTTTAGCAAACATTTTAACCATTCCCTGTGCCTCAGTTTCCTTACCTACAAACAAAATGGGGAAAGTAATAGAAGCTACCTCATATGATTTTTGTGAGGATTAAACAATTTATTTTTATATTTAAACTGATTTTGGTGCCTAAGATATAATAAGCACTACGCAGTGTTTGATTTTATTATTATTTGAATGTACTTCAAGTTCAGAGCCTGGCCCTTGGTAAGTATTCAGTAAATGTTAATGTATTTCTTTATTTTTTTACTACTCCCCCTTTTCCCCTCTCTTCACCACCTACCTGCTCCCACCTACTCTCCAAAAGCTATGCTCCCAAAGGATCACATAGCAGCTCTGAGGAATTCACACAGCTTGCTCAACCAAGATAGTTGGATCCAGCTAAAACCACAAGCAGAAATGTTTCATCACCCAGGCATACAAGTCTAGCCTTGAACATTAGCAGGACAGTTTACCAGACCAGAACAGTGATGACGACAACAACAAATTACTAGGTTGCTCTCCCTAAGAGGAGAGATACAAGGAGTAAAATGTACATGGTATCAATGTTCTCATCTTCATTCTACCCCCTGTACCCCAAGAGGCGCCTGCTTACTCCTAGAGGAGCAGGATGACAGTATTTGCAACGCTGAAAGCCTAGGTGAGCATTTGCTTTACTCCTGGAGGAGACCTGGGTGGCAGGTACTGTCATTTCTAACAGCCACTTCCTGTTTCTTGCTAACAGAGCCCTGTGATTCTGTGGAGACATATGCCCTCCAGGCAACCATATGCCTCAGGGAAAATGAGTTCCATTCCCAGCCCCAGGGGAGAATCTGGAGGAGCTTAAAGTGCTTGGGGGTAATTCCATTCCCCTTAAGAATGACTGGCTTGGGAATAAACATATGACATAATTCTGTCCAATGAAACAGGAAAGAAAGACTACTTAGGGGCTTTGGGAAAAGCTTTCTCAGTTTCAACCCACCCACAAGAAGAGACAACCCTGTGGGGCCCCTAGTCCATGTGTTTGGTTGTGATGCCTGGATCTGCTGCAACCATTTTGTAGCCATGAGAGAAGTTAACCTGGTGATATAGCAAAACACAGAAAGGCAGAGGCAAGAGAATCACAAAAAGTAGAGCTAGAGTCCTAATACACTTCACCAGGATCCTTCCCTAGCTGTTTAGCTGAGTTATGCGATGATAAATGTCTTGTTTAAGCCAAGTGAGTCAGGATTATCTTGTACTTTCAGTCAAAAGGATCTCAACTGATACAATCAGTGTCTAAAACACGAGAATATGAACAAGACTCAGACATATGTACATTTGTGTCTGAAGATCCTATGTGTAAGTTTGCTAAGAAAAAACAAAAGGGCTGTGCACTCATGTCTAAGGACAAGCAAAAACGAAGTCAAATAAGCACACAGACATTGAAGCCCTAACTTCGGAGGGGACCGTGCAGGCACAAACTCAGCGTAAAGCACATGGGCAGGCATACAGGGAAGAAGGGGAGTTTGTTTCAACAAAATTAAGTTTGATGACAAAGGGAAGGGTGAAACAAAGAATCAATCAAACAAAAACACAAACAAAAGAATCTCGCCATGAATCTCTCTGCCACCTTCTAGTTGAGCCCACAGCGTTTCGGTCTCATTAACCCAAAAGGAAATTGGCCTGAGCCCTCTGCTCATCTACATCCATCATTTCCTGACAACCAACATATTACAGTTCCGACTCCTAAGAGCATCTTCATAGCTGTGGAGCCGGGTGATAAAATGCTGCTTCTTAGAGTTGGGGGAAAGAAGTCGCTGGAGGGGATTCTTTTTTCAGAAATAAATCCAAGCTTGGAAAATATATTTTTTGGTACCATCAAGCTGGTTTCCCCCAACAGCATATTTATATCAGAAATTGTAATGATAGTTGTAAAAATATTGCTGTCAAGGCAAGGATGATCACATATTGTCACTTATACAAGTTTACAGAGTATTTTCAAATTCTCGTACCCCTTCATCTCAAAAGATACCTGCTAAGGTGGTCACCTTTTCTTATCTCAAATTTAGAGAAGGCAGGTGTCTTGCCCACAGTCATGCAGTGGCTGAGATGGTAGGCTGGGACCTGGGTCTAAGGCCACCCACGCTCATGTCACTTTTGTTTCTAATGAAAAAGGATCCTCTGTAACCCCCTAGTTCAGTTCATTCTCTCAGCCGCTAGACCCTGCCTACTCCATGCCAAGACCATTATATTCTCTTCTTTAAATAAGAAGATGTTTTGACCTTCCCAACAATTGTTTGGAAACAGTGACTTTGAGAAGGCTGCCTGCATCTTGGTTTGAGCATTTCTCCTTGGAGCAGCTCCCTAAGATTCCATTCCTAAGAGGCAGCAGATCTGCCTGGAAACGAGGAATGCAGTGAAAATTTGGCCATGACCAGCATCTCCGGATCTGGGGTTTAGGAAGTGTTAGAAGCACCTGCAAGAGCTTCTAGGAAGAGAACAACAGGCAAAGATCCCCTGATCCATTTAAGTGGAGGGCACTTAGTGCTCTGCCAGAAATCCTGAAGAATGTTACCACCCCAATTCGGGCTATTCCCACGGAATGCAGCTACGTCCTGTCCCTCCGAGGGGCTTGAGAGGAAATGTGACAGTGCCTGTGCCAAATGGGTTCAGGCCCATCTGGGTACTGTCACAGTGAGTGACCACACCTGCTGGGGAGGCAACAATGGAGCCCCCAAACCCCAGAACAGCCCTGAATGGGATCCATTGAAACATCTGTGTCTACAGAGATGCTAACAGGTATACCTCAAAATCAGGTTCAGTAGCTCAAGAAATTTGAGAAGTGCTGCAGACCAAAGGTCATTCTTGGTAAGTCTCAGGGATCTCTAGCATTAAAGGCTCTCAGAATCCTACAGTACGAAAGTTACTTAATCCAGGTTTTCCCAAAATTATTTTACCATGAAACTTTTTTTTTTAAGCAATGCCTATTCATATCCTTCAGAGAACAATTTGCAAAACAATGAATTAAAGGCAGCTGGAGAGAAGATGGAAGGGCAGTTGTACTCTTGGCTTCTTGGCTAAGATGTGGGTAGAGCTTTGGTTTTTAGTTATTGACCATCAACAATATAGTGCAAGGGGAATGAGAACCGACAAATTCTTTGGGACATCTGTCATAAGGAATGACTCACGTGTTCACTCATAGCAAGATGGAGATGATGACTGCTTTCTCCTGGAAAAGGGCTTTCGGAAAGAGAACACTAATAGAGACCACCATCAACTACCGAGATTCCTGCTTGTAGGTGGGAGAAGGAGATCTTTTTCCCTTTCCCTGATTTTTAACTTCTGCCCTTAAAATAAGAATGTCTGACTCCTTGGAGACATGGGAAGTAACCCTAAGCTCTTCCCTCACCCTGCATTCCTGGCTTCTCCCTGTGAAAAGCAAGTGACTTATTTGATGGGTGACGAGGGTGGAGTCCATCATCCACCATCACATTTCTCTTCTGGGCAAAGTTCATGAAGGAAAGGGAGTCTCTCCCTGTGCATATGAGCTTCCTGGGGTGTTCTTAAGCTCTCTGGCTTCCAAAAGGTAAGGTAAACCATGACCCTCCATGCAACTGAATGAATAATATCTGCTCAGCAAACCCAAATTCTATCTGTACATCCAAGTTCAAGACAGGAGAAGCACCAAAAAGCCCATTTTGGCTTTACGCCCAAGCTGCCTTCTTGGGCGCAACAATAATGCTCATCTTTTGATTCCTATCTGACCCCTATGTATATGTTTTATCTGGTTCAGAATTATGACCCTTTAAAACTCCAATACAGACTGGATGCCTGAATCCAGTTGACGAAGAAAAAACATAAATTACTTATCTCTGGGAAATCTTGAGCTAGAAAGGATCTCTGGAGGAAAGTTAATCCTCTTACTCCTTGAAGACAAGACTGAAGCCAAAACATGCCAGGAAGACAAGTAGTCCTTCTGTTTCTAGACCGCTGAGCAAAACAGAAAGGACCCACTCCATGTTCTGCTCACCTTCAGCTTTTGGGTGCAGCTTCCCCTGGGCTCCCATCCCACCATGAAATGACATTACTCCAAGCTGGCTGGGGGTCTCATCATTCTTCCCCTCCTCGACCATGAAGTGAATGCTTATCCCTCAAGTACTTTTTTAAAGCCAATTACCTTGTATTTACAGTGAGCATAATTAGACCTAATTACTTAATTAGCATGACTGCATGCAGCTACTAACTTTGAGTATGTGATTATGGCAGTGAGGCACAGAGCAGATGAGGTCATGATAACCACAAGGACGGCAGGTGGTCTTGGCCCAGGGAGATGAATGCTAATCTGTCACTTTGAACTAGTTGGTTTTAGCTCCAAAGTGCATGCTAGGAAAGTCTAGTGTTTTCAATTAATTTCAGGGAAATGGCTTCATATGATTTTTTTTCTTCCTGGAATGGGGGAAAAATGTCAAAGTGCTATGCTTGGATTGTACCAACATTTAGGGAACTCAGACATCAGCACCCAGCAGAGATTAATATCTTGAGGCTGAGACTCTGTGGACAAGCTTGTATGTATACTAAAGTTCAAGCCCATGGGCCCAGGACTTATTTGCTTGGCTCCCAAGATATCTCATTCTGGCAACATCCAGCTCTTTCTAGAAAGAAAGAATACTAGTAATGTGTTCAGACTCATCCCTCCCTCCAGAGACCTTGGGCTTACCAAACCTAGCATCACAGAATTCCTGGGGGTCTCCTAGTTATTCTAATTGAATCTGAAGATAAGATTGAAGAAAAATCAGAGGGAGACAATACTAATTTATGTCCATTTAAAATGTTTTATGAAACACTGCCTACCAAGCAGGGCCTGGAGATACTGAACTGGTGAAAAAGGTTAAAGCTAAATGTTTCCATTATTAACCAAGAGTCACCAAGATTCATCTTATGGTTCCCCTAGAGTGGATTGTCAAGATCCAACCAGGAGAATAAAAGAGGGGACCCATCAGAATCCCCC